>NC_138770.1:187101296-187453796 GCF_965119305.1 Pelophylax lessonae | reverse complement strand
TCAGCTTTGGAATATCCTTAGAGTATGAATTCCTGTGTCCTTCAAGCAGCGAGAATGACCGTTTTGTACTCCCCATATTAGAATGTTCCTGGCACTACTTACTACAAAGAGGCAAGCTTGATGGAAAGCCTACCGTAGGTGTCAGGATAACCTGACAGTATCTGAATTTGTGTCTCCAATAAGCTCCAAGAAATTATTTTACAGTGAGTAAAAAATCCTATTTATCGTTCGTTGACAGACGCAGCTCCATATTCTTCTTACCATTGGGTTATGCTGCCCCCCCTACAGGAGTAGGACACTAGGCAGGAAAAATCTTTACCGCATCTATGGGGCAGTCCCTGGGGGTATACACCCACTCACTCTGCTATAGGCACTCAGTTTTTTTTCTGCCTAGTCAGGAGTAAGGACCTAGTTTCCTGCTGGGATTTCGGTCCTAGCACTTTTTTTTTTTCTGTTTAAAAGGGAACCTTTGTCTATAATTTTGTTTTCTAGCTAGTTATGTTCCTGAGAGAACTATATCAACAGCCGGACTGGATAACCTAGATCCTTGTGGTCTCCCAGTCTGGCCAGCAAGCCTGTCCAGGTCGCATATCTGTGCTAGGCCTCGCCACGACATAGCCCCACTGGACGGGGGCTAGCTCTTGAGTGAAACGCCTCGCCCTGGACGCACGCAACCTGGTTTGGCCTGAGTCACAGCGTACCCCTTGGCCGACAGCCCCCCACCCCGGGTGGAGAGGAGATCTGTCCAGAGTGGCACCCAACCGAATATCGTTGGTATGGTGAGTAGTGTCCCCCCACATCTCTTGCAGTCAGGGTGGACGTGGGCCCTCCCGGGGTTGATCTGACCCTCGGGCTACAATCAAAAATCTGTGGGGTCCCTACGGACCACCCCTAATCGAGCATACAAGGCACCCCACGCAGGCCATCCTTCTCATAGTGGGTTCCTACCTTTTGTCAGGTACGGTGCAGGGGCTGTAGCAGCCGTAGGGGGGGGTGCGCACCGATGCTGCTGATCACGCAATCCACTGTTGGGGAGGTAATCCTGGTAGGGGTCCATGCCAGGGTCCCCCTATGCCTGATAGATCGTTGGACCCCTCGGGACCCTGTAGACCGCATGGCATGCTGAGTGTGCCGTCATTTTCTTGTAAATCAGCTGTACAGGCTCGGCAGCCATTTCTTAGTAGTTTCCCATTGAAATACATTGGCAGCCATTTTGCTGTGGTCTCCCCATTGAAATGTATTGGCGGCCATGTTCGCGGAGACCGAGAATGGTGTAAGGCGGTGAGTGGCAAGGTCTTACCTCTGCTGCTGACCCAGGTAGTTCCTCTTTCTGGGAGGATCGTTTTCTGATCAGTTCAGACCGGCTCTGCTCTCCCTAATATCGGGTGGTGGTGAGTCTATTGGGGTCCCTGTAGGTCGCTCTTTCACTCTGCTATATAGCAGCCTAGTGTGCTGGGACTTGTATTACCGCTGGTGCAGTGGCGTGGGGCTGTTTTTTTTTTGCAGTAGACTTTAAGTGACACTGCTCTGTTCCCTAGTAACATGGAGTCCCAGGAGCAGGTATCGCCTACTTATCCCTTTTTCTGGCATTGCTGGGACCTCCTGGTCGCAACCCCTGTCTGCCTTAAGGGCGGTTTCGGAAACCCTGTTTAAAAAGAGGACTAGTAAAAAGCACCCACTGCCCTCGCCTGCCTCATCTGTATCCTCAGATTCTGAGGTTGATTTGACCATCACGGACGCGAGTCTCCCTGAGGGATGTGCATCATTACACTCTGAAGGCGAGGACGAAATATCCTCATCTGCAGCCGCGCAAGAAAACGCGCTGGTGGAGGCACTTCTAGTGTCAGTGCGGGAAACTTTAAAAATGGCAGATGATTCTACAACGTCAGAGATGCAGGTGTCTTTTGGCCACGCAAATCCCCGAAGTCGGGCAGCGTTTTCCTTTGTCCGGAACTTTTTGACAAAATTATCACTGAACAGTGGGGGCGCCTTAAACATGTTAGTGGTACCGAAGCACTTCAAGAGGCGCTACCCCTTTGCGAACGCTGTGGTCAATAAATGGACCGTTACACTGAAGGTGGACTATCCACTTTCCAGACTGAACAAATCTACTGTGGTCTTGGTGGAGGAGTCTCTGATCTTTAAAGACCCTGTTGATAGAAGGATTGAGACTCTGTCCTGCCACTTACATGAGATAGCGGGCTCAATACTTAGACTAGTCTTCGCTATCACTCTGGTGTCCCAGACCATAACGAAATGGGTAAAGGTACTAAAAAGTGTTTTGGAAGCAGAACAGCTTCCTCCGGGCCTTGCAGAGCTAACGGACCAAATGGTCCAAGCTTTATTATTTATATGTGATGCATCTTTAGATGCTGCCCCCTTCCGGCTAGAGTATCCGCAGTAGGATTTACAGTTGGCCGATGTGGCTAAAAAGCTGGTCTGCGGACCAGGCTTCAAAAAAGGCTCTGTCAGATCTCCCCTTTGCAGGGGACCACCTATTTTGTTTTTCGTTGGATGAACTTATCATAGGGCTTATAGACAAAGCCCTTATTTTTCAGCACACAGGCGGCCCTTTAGTGCCCCTGACACGCAGGAGAATGGATCTAAGTCATTTAGATTGTCTTGGGATTCCAAGAAGACGTGGTCGGGTAAGCCGAGAGCAGGCCCTTCCAGATCTGCAGACAAGTCCCCTTCTGCATGAAGGAGCGCCCTCACCCGTAACTGGGGTGGTGGAACGTTTTCGTTTCTTTCCGGAACCATGGACCTCCAGATCGGTTAAGGGATCAATGAGTGGCAGTACAAGATCTGCTGTCACAAAGGGTGATTGTGCTGGTTCCCTCTCTGGAACGCTTTCAGGGGTTTTATTCAAACCTGTTCACTGTTCCCAGGAAAGAAGGCAAAGTGCTTCTAATCTTGGACCTCAAGGCTCCGTACCGCTTTGTGCGGGTACAGAAGTTTTGAATAGAGTCCATTTGCACGGTGGTGGTGTCCCTACACCAAGGGGACTTTTTGGCCTCTATCGATTTTATGAAGGACTTATCTGCACATCCCTATTTACGCTGGACACCAGCGTTTTCTTCACTTCGCTCTAGGAGAGGAGCATTATCAATTTATAGCATTACCCTTTGGTCTCGCCTCCGCTCCCAGGTTCTTCACCAAGGTGTTGGCTCCAGTATTGATATTACTGCGAGAGCGGGGGGATTGCAGTACTGGGGTACCTGGGCGATCTCCTCTTAAGAGCAGACTCACATTCAGTCCTGTTGGGTGACTTATTAATCATTGTACGGACTCTGCAAGAGTTCGGTAGGAACATCGATTTCAAGAAATCTGCTCTGGTCCCATCTTCCAAACTGGATTATCTGGGGCTGACTCTGGACTCAGCCTCAGCGAGGGTGTTTCTCCCTCTGGAAAAGCTGCAAAATTTGCAGGGGACGATTCGCTTGCTGTTATCCAGCAATCTGTCCTCTCGGCGGACTTGCATGCGAGCACTGGGCCTGATGGTGTCTACCTTCGAGGCGGTTCCGTTTGCTCAGTTTCACACGAGACCTCTCCAAAAAGAAATTCTTGTCAGGTGGAACAAGGATACAAAATCTTTGGACCTTCTGATTCGGCTGAGTCAAAACACAAGAAGTGCTCTACTGTGGTGGCTCCGTTCCCTGGCTCTGCATCACGGCAAGTCCTTCCTTCCCCTGTATTGGAGTGTGGTAACCACGGATGCCAGCCTGTCTGGTTGGGGAGGAGTGCTTGGAAAGATGTGTGTCCCAGGGGACCTGGACTCTGGAAGAGTCCAGACTACCAATCAGTATTCTGGAACCCAGAGCGATAAAGCTTTGCTTGAGTCACTGGACAAATCTTCTGCAAGGATGTCCAGTTTGGATTTAATCAGAAAATGCCATGGTCGTAGCTTAAGTCAATCGTCAAAGGGGGCACCAAAAGTGTCCTGGCGGCCAGGATGGTGGCCGAGATCCTAAAATGGGCAGAAAAACTTTGTTCCAGCCTTCTCCACCGTGCATATCCCGGTGTGGAAAATTGGCAGGCGAATTACCTGAGTCGTCAGGTGTTGGCTCAGGGGGAATGGTCCCTTTACCCGGAGGTGTTTCACTTGCTGTGTGTCCGGTGGGGAATACCCAATGTGGACCTGCTAGCCTCTCGGCTCAACAAGAAGGTACAGAGGTTTGTAGCCAGGTCTCGGGATCCTCTGGACGACGCCACAGACGCACTGGTTACTCCTTGGGGTCACTATCGGCTGATCTATGCGTTTCCTCTAGGCTTCTGCGCAGGATAGAGGTGGAAGGGATTCTAGTCATTCTGGTGGTTCCAGACTAGTCTCGTGGGTCTTGGTACGTCGATCTGGTAAGGTTGGTCACCTATGTTCCTTGGAGACTTCCTCTCAGGGAAGATCTGCTGTCTCAAGGGCCGATCTTCCATCCTGCTTTACAGTCGCTGGCTTTAACGGCGTGGCTGTTGAAAGCCAGGTATTGAAGGAAAGGGGTCTTTCTGACTCCATGATTCCTACACTGTTGAAGGCTAGAAAATCTACCTCCTAGGAAGATTTATCATCCTACATGGAAAATGTACATCGCATGGTGTGAATCCATTAAGGTGCATCCATGCTTATTTTCAGTGGCTCGGATATTGGCCTTTCTCCAAAGAGGGGTTGAGCAGCGGTTGGCCTTGGGTACTATTAAAGGCCAGGTGTTGGCCTTGGCTGTGTTTTTTTCAATGTCCTTTAGCTACGCATTCTTTGATTCTCACCTTTTTATCCAGGGAGTTTTCCATATGACTCCTCCGATACGGTCCCTGTTACCTCCGTGGGATCTTAACTTGGTACTGTCAGTTCTACAGAAGCCTCCCTTTGAAAACAGGGAGATTCCTCTGCTTACACTGTCACAGAAGGTAGCCATTTTAGTGGCTGTTACATCTAAGTGTCTGAATTGGCGGCGCTGTCCTGCAGTTCACCTTATCTGGTGGTCTACGGAGCTAAAGTGGTACTTAGACCTAGTCAGCCGTTTCTTCCTAAGGTGGTCTCGGATTTCCATTTGAATGAAGACATTGTGCTGCCTTCACTTTGCTCTAAGCCCAAGCATCCTAAAGAAATTGCTTTGCATTTGTTGGATGTGGTTCGGGAAATTGGGGTTTACCTGGTGGCTACTGAGTCTTTCAGGAAATCAGAATCTTTTTGTCCTCACAGAAGGACCTTGGAAAGGATTGGCTGCGTCTGCTGCGACCATATCCAGATGGATCAGCCAGACGGTGGTACAGGCTTATTCACTAAAGGGTCAGGTTTCACCTTTCCCTGTGAAGGCACAGTCTACTAGGGCGTTGAGTGCCTCTTGGTTCTTTCATCATCAGGCGTCAGTAATGCAAGTTTGCAAGGCAGGAACTTGGTCATCTGTGCACACATTCATAAAATTCTAGGCATTCTCGGATGCGTCTTTTTGCCGCAAGGTTTTGCAGACTGCCGTTTAAAAGAGAACCTGAGGGTGTATGTTGTTTGAAAGAAGGGGGCTCTCAGGCTGATATGGGTGAGATGTGCGTAAAGAGAAAAAAAATCAGATGATGAGGCTGCAGCTAGCACTGAAAGTTTATCCTTAAACTTAGTGGGGAACTGGAATGATATAATGTAGTGCTGCGCTACCTCTATACACAATGTGACAGTGTGCGCAATAAATATGTAAAATAAATAAAGTGCGATAAGCGTATTTGACTAATCAAAAAGTATTGTTAAATAGTTAATCCTGTAAATTGTTAGAAATATCATTAAATTAATAAAAAAGGAAAATGTTGAAAAAAAAATAGAAAGCGTATCAATCCTGTAAATTGTTATAAACACTAATAGTCCGGCATGATGCAATTCATTATAGATGTGAATACATACAGAAAAACAACAGAATCAATATATTCTGGATATGCAAGGTAAGGTGCTGAAACAATGGTGCAAATATATACTATCAAAAAGTCACTTGTGTAGTGAGATGTACCATACATAAAATTAATTGAATAATCACTGAAAACATTCCATGAATATGCAAATAAAGGGCAAAAGTAGTTGTTCCGAAAGTGCAAATGATATCAAATGGTGAAAAAGGGTGAATATATTGCGCTTAAACACTTAAAACACAACCAAAAAAGTGCTTGTGTGCATAAACATATAAATAAATAAATAAATATATATATACTAGTGAATAAATATATATGAATAAATAGATAAATAAATATATATGTTGTGAAAAAGTCCTTAGTGAAATATATCAACAGTCCTTAAAGTGCCCAGTGCAATACGGATCTCTCAGCAATGACTGAAAATCACTTTAGCTTCAAGTGAGGGACCTCCACCATAGGGACTTTCTCCACCCAGTGCTCAGGGTAAATACTTCTTACCGAAGCTGGTGGACCCCTTAATTACAGGGGGTCTAAAACAGCATATAAGGTCCACAAATGCCTCCAAGCTATCCTTCAGGTCCCTTAATATGGCTCAGCTCGCACAAGGAACTCCAAGTATTTCCAGGGTGGTATGGGGAAAAAAGATAAGGAAACTCCGATAGTGTAGTATGTTCTAATATTGGGGTTTATTAATAGAAATGCACTTACTCAAACATCATATACAGAATGCCTTCATGGGGTAAATGCAGCATGGGTTCGGTGTACGGGACGCTCCTCTGTTCCTGCGTATCACCAACCCGGAACTCCACGGTCTCACGTTCCCGACGCACGTTTCGTCAGACGCGCTGACGTCATCAGGGGATACGCAGGAACAGAGGAGCATCCCGTACACCGAACCCATGCTGCATTTACCCCATGAAGGCATTCTGTATATGATGTTTGAGTAAGTGCATTTCTATTAATAAACCCCAATATTAGAACATACTACACTATCGGAGTTTCCTTATCTTTTTTCCCCATACCACCCTGGAAATACTTGGAGTTCCTTGTGCGAGCTGAGCCATATTAAGGGACCTGAAGGATAGCTTGGAGGCATTTGTGGACCTTATATGCTGTTTTAGACCCCCTGTAATTAAGGGGTCCACCAGCTTCGGTAAGAAGTATTTACCCTGAGCACTGGGTGGAGAAAGTCCCTATGGTGGAGGTCCCTCACTTGAAGCTAAAGTGATTTTCAGTCATTGCTGAGAGATCCGTATTGCACTGGGCACTTTAAGGACTGTTGATATATTTCACTAAGGACTTTTTCACAACATATATATTTATTTATCTATTTATTCATATATATTTATTCACTAGTATATATATATTTATTTATTTATTTATATGTTTATGCACACAAGCACTTTTTTGGTTGTGTTTTAAGTGTTTAAGCGCAATATATTCACCCTTTTTCACTATTTATGCGTATACACGTTTTTATTGCAGCTTGCACTATGGAAGCAATTCCTCACATATAATCAACATTTGACTAATAATTTATTATCGAATATCACCATTTTCGCAGTTTCTTTTGGGTTACCAATTCGTTATTTAGATATCAAATGGTGGCTCGTGAAAAAAGATGTACCAGGTGATAAGTGAGTATGAGCCATAAATAGATTATGCCTAAAACTAATGGTATACCAAAAGGTAAAATTGATGAAGGTAAAAAAAAAAAAAAAATGTATATATATCAGGGATATTGGGATATTATAAATAATAATTCTATAGGTGCTCAGTGTCCTTTTTGTACATGGCTGGGTGAGCTAAAATAGTGACTCCAAATGGTCTCTCTGCCTGTGGTTTTATAGTTGAGGACGTGTCCTAATACCAGGATACTAGGTAATCGTGGTTGTTCCTATCCAAGGGAAACATGCAGCTTGTGGATCTTTACGTTACCAGGTATTGTAGAAGAAAGTGCAGGTGATATGCAGTGGGGTGCCACCCAACTGTGTGTGCATCATGCTGGACTATTAGTGTTTAGAACAATTTACAGGATTGATATGCCTTCCATTTTTATTCAACATTTTTTATTTAATAATATTTCTAACAATTTACAGGATTAACTATTTAACAATACTTTTTGATTAGTCAAATACACTTCTCACGCTTTATTTATCTATGTATTTTACATATTTATTGCACACACTGTCACATTCTTGTTTCTAGGTGAGCTCCAGTTGTTCCTGGTTGAGCTCCATGTTACCTGGTTGGCTAAGTTTAGACTTTGGGAATTGCGTTCTTTTCTACCTTGTTTTCCCACCCCTCATGTTGATACTGCTTTGGGACGTCCCAATGGTAAGAAGAAAAAGGGCTGCGTCTGTCAATGAACGATAGAGAAAACTGGATTTTTGACATAATGTAAAATCCTTTTCTCTGAAATTCATTGACAGATGCAGCACCCGCCCCTCTGTATGAGCTGGGTTTGGGTTATTTTCTTCTGACACTGCTTGCAACAAAACTGAGTGCCTATAGCAGAGTGAGTGGGTATACCCCCAGGGAATGCCTCATAGGCGTGGTAAAGAATTTTCCTGCCTAGTGTCCTACTCCTGTAGGGGGCAGCTTAACCCAATGGTAAGAATAATATGAAGCTGCGTCTGTCAATTAACTTCAGAGAAAAAGATTTTACGGTAAGTCAAAAATCCAGTTTTTATGTACCATATGATCTTGTTAGCAGATTTAAGAACAATGTTTAAAATTTATAACAAAGCTGAGAAAAAATAAGGTCCATTGAACATAAGCACTTCTTACAAGTTCTTTTACATTCTTACAAATGTATTCTAAAATCTAGTGTCACTTGGGCTTCTATGTATGTTAAGGAGGGTGTACGGTCTGCTTTTCCTCTGTAAGGGAACTCCATATGTAAGCATACAGAAACAGCAATGCTTCACATAGACCCTGAAAGAGTAGTGTATGGCACACCGCTGTGTGTAGGTTGGCCCCTGTAGGTTTTGGTAAAAAGTAAACCAAATTCTACACAAAATGTGACCGAGTGAGGATAATCCCAAAGGGATGCAGATATACAAGTTCCAAAATAATTGTTAATAAAGTATAGTGAAGTTTAACAAAAATACACAGTAATAAGTCTTTAATTCAATGTTGAAGCACATGGTAAAAACGACAATATAGTGTAAACTGTACCCAGTGATAAGCACAGAGTAACAAGCCTCTAACCAACCATTCTCAACCGGGGTTCCTTGATCTGTGGCAGATCGACCTCGCATCTGATAGTGCCTGCATAGTTCAGGCCAACACCACTTGGCTGAGTCAGCAGAATGACATCAATGATCTTTTTTAACTAACTGTAAGGGAGCATTCTTACCACTGAAAACCAATGTAGCTGCTCTAAAGTAAATGAAGAGATGGTAAAACCAAGGTTCTAAATAATTAGGAAAGATATTGCAAAAATGATCCCTCTAATCTCTATACAAAGTGGGGGTAGTAATCTTTTCTTTTTTATGAAGAAAAGGGAACTGGACTGTCACCACAAGCAAAAAACATTCATCTGGCAGTGAGGTGGAAGGGCAGTCAGATGTCTTTCTTCCCCTTAATTTAAGACAACCCTCTTTCTATACTAAGCCTAGTCTTTAGAGAAAATACATATCCTCAATATTTCACAATTTTTTTTTCTTTCCAGATTCGATGATGCTGTGAGTTTAGTGCGACTCTACCACATGGCACATCCTAATACTGAATGCGCAAGAGAATCCCAGGGAGCCGATGGCCGAGATCTTATTAGGGTAACACTTTTTTACATATGCGTTTTGAAGTCTGGCACAATTATGAAGCATCAGCTAACAGCTGGCATAAAGTAATTTCTCCTGCCATATAAATTGAAAGGATTTTGTACTTTGAAAATCTTCATCATGGGGCCCTATTGAAACACAGATGATGAAAGGCCTCCATCTTACATATTAGAAAATGTGTTGAATAGTCCTTTAGAGAAATTGGGCTTATGTAAACCGTAATAAGTGCGGGGGTGTAATATCCCTTCAAGCTGCTGAATAGAAGAACAATTATTCAGCCAATAGAAAAAGATACTGCATGTTCCTAATGTATAGCTCTTCTGGTTTAATCACACCATTTATAAATACTTTGTATGCCTTGAGTTGTCATTGGATAAATGGTCTGTGCTTTCCGGTGTTTAAAATATTACAGATTGTATGTTTAGTGCTCCAGAGCTGCAATATTTCCCTCTTAGAACAGTTGATCTGCTTAGTTGCAGTGCTATATAATAAAGGTGATAGGTGTTAAAAGTATTTGAGACACATTAAACTATTGACTGTAAGTGCAACAATATTAATTATCTACAGGCTGATGTTAAAGTGGAATTCCACCCAAAAGTGGAACTTAAGCTCATCTGCTTCCTTCTGTTAACCCCCACGAAAGATGCCAAATGTGGCACCGGAAGGGGGGGGGGGGGGTAATCTTTCCCACTTCCAGGAGACAGCGCTGCGCCTCAGACGTTCCGTCCCCTTTCTCCTTTCCCCCTGCCGCCGAGCCAATGAAAATGTGCATGCGCAGTAGGGAACCGGCTGTGAAGCAGAAAGGCTTCATTACCAGTTTCCATTAGAGTGAATAAGGGTAGTAGCCGCGCCCTGAAAATCAGCTGGGGTGCTGACATTGCGGGCTCCCTGGACAGGTAAGTGTCTATATATTAAAAATCAGCAGCTACAGTATTTGTAGCTGCTGAATTTTTTAATTTTTTTTTTTCCACAGCTGGAACACCTCTTTTAAAGTGGTTGCAAGCCCTCGCATATCCCAAGTGATGAAATAATTTCTCCTACATAAGTTGTACCTGTTTATCCTTTCCCCCACATCCATTCAAAGTCCACAATTTACAGCTCATAGCTCTGAAAAGCAGGGGGTGGAGAGCTGAAGTTGCATCAGTGAGGGAAGGGACTCATCCCTTGCATACAGGAGCAGAGCTGAGGCTGTCAATCTGCTGGAGCTCCCTCCACTATTCTCTTTTTTTTTTTCTCTTGGCGTCAGGAAAACTTATCAGACAGGACTATTGCGGAGGAAAGAGGCAACATACAGAAATAACACTAAGGGGCTCTGGAGTGAGACAAGTACACTCTATAGAGGGATAGGCTTTATTCATTTTTTTTCATGTCTGAGGCTTAAAACCACTTTAAATTAAATCATTTCTAATAATTTGCTATTCAAACTCTGGAAATCAGGCAATTCCTTATCTGTTATTTTATCTTTTTGATTTTTTTTTTTTTTAGATATTTGTTAAAATGGAAGCAAAGAATCCAGGATATATAGAACTGGCTTTACAAGCATATTCTCAGACTGCCAGCAGCACAGCCTCTTCATGACACCACTGTTGGGACTTCTCCAAAATTTTCATTCAGTTTCATGACGCCATTTTCTACCATGCAAAATGTAATGAGTCCCCAGCTAATACCGGATGTGTGTTTCTGTGCTGGACACATAAGCCTTCCCTACTACTTTATGTCACAATTTCTAAATAAATATTCAATTAACTGTTATTGTGTTTCTTCTGTTTCCAAATAAGCATTTGTTAAAGTGTTACTGCATTTCTCCTATTCAACAAGGTACTTTCCAAGTGTGCAAAAAGACCTCCCTGTAGGAAGCTGGAAATTGACTTATTAATCAATTAAAGTGATAGTAATGGTTTTTTTTGGTTAAAAATAACAAACCTGATATACTTACCTGCTCTGTGCAGTCGTTGTGCACAAAGCAGCCCAGATCCTCCTCTTCATGGGTCCCCCGCAGGTGCTCTTGGCCCCTCCCTCCTGCCAAGTGCACCCACAGCAAGCAGCTTGCTATGGGGGCACCCAAGCCAAGCCACTGCTCTGTGTGTCCATTCAGACTCCCGCACCCCTCTCCGTCATTGACTCACTAACTTTGATTGACAGCAGTGGGAGCCAATGGTGCCCACTGCTGTGTCTCAGCCAATCTAGAGGGAGAGTCCCAGACAGACAAGGCTCTCATGCACCATTGCTTGATCAAGACGGTGCTCAGGTAAGTATTAGAGGGGCTGCTGCACACAAGTGGCATTTTATCTTAATGCATAGAATGCATTAAGATGAAAAACCTACTGCCTTTAGAACCAATTTAAAGTTGGTACTAAACACGGATATTCAAGTTGTATATTATATTTATAATGCATTATTGGCTTAGTCTGAATGTACTGTTTTCAGGTAAGATTAATAAAATTGCTTTCCTCACTATAACCCCACTACTAAAAGAGCAATTTTTTCATATTATAGCTGAAACATAGCAGCTGCTCTAAATACCTCTGCTTTTTAAGGAAAATTTTTAAAATTGTCCATGGTCACATTATTTTTAGCAAAGTGATTAAAGTGAGTGTAAAGGTATAAGGTTTTTTACCTACAGGCATTCGATGGAGGAGGAGGAAATATACAAAGGTCCTGTGCCCTCACGACACAAGAAAGGGCCAGAGACCTTGGAGCTCTGGTGTGCAGGATGGTCAGCAAATGGAGAGAGCAAACTGGTTTGGTTACTTAAATTAAAATCCCAAATATGACTTGGCTAACTTGAGAGCTCATCATCTGTTTGTCTGTTGTATCAATATCATCTAATTCCATGTTGTCAAAAATCATCCTCCAGGTCAAGGAAGGCCTACAAACAAGGCAATGAAATGGATTCAAAGTAAAAAAAAAATAACAAATAGAAGGCGCCAACCCTTAAAACCGTGTACTAACCTTTACAAAATAACTGCTGTCCCTTTTAAATGTGAAATACACATAAGGCAATTGGGTAACTAATAAAGTAAGGCGCTGTTATATGAACCATAAGTATTCAATAAAAATGCATAGAACCTAAAGAAAAAAAGTGAGTATGTGGACATCACCCCCAAACAAACATGTAATCAGCAACTGTTATTACAAGGACACTAAATGTCACAGTCCAAAATAAAGTGATGATAATCTGTGTTAAACATCAATCTCTGTGCCCACAACTAGTGTAAAATATCAGACGTGCTCCTCTTTCCATAAATGCAGTGCTTCATTCTGTGAAATACAAAAACTACTGCGCTCACCAGAGTCCCCTGGTCCCAGGGACCACTATTACATGGATATAATCCCCAAAACAAAAATCTGAGGTTCTTCCATTGCAACTGCTATTCACCTTGGCATCGATCTTCCCTTCATGCAGCAGATGATGTAAATCATAGAAGCAAAGACACAGGTGATCATGCAACACCATTTATTTAAAACATCAATAAGATAATAGCTCTACAGTAATCTGCTTACATGAAAAGTGCCTGGAGCGGCACCAGCTCAAATAGCCTGCACTGTAACCCTCAGCACTATAGCCAGGTTCAATCTTGCCGCTCACTCCGGTCTCTCGGCCCACGTGCGTTCCACAGAGATGCAGGAAGTGATGTCAATAGTTCTCCACAAGCTACAAAGCGACAACCAGATCTCTATGCATTTCACCATAAGGCATCAGTAAATCCGGTTGCCGCCTTAATCCCTGAGATACAAATAGCTACTGCTCACAACCTATTGGGGAATCACCATTCATCAAGAGAATATAAACAAACCTAAAGCAGAGTTCCACCCGTTTTTGAGTTTATAAAGTGTAGCTGCTGACTTCTGACTGCTAAACACACTCGCCTGTCTCACGGTCCAGCGATGTGGCCGGCGGGCGCTTGGTTCTCTCCATCTTCTCCCTGCAGAGCCCGCCATCTCTAGCATGGGCACCCGGCTGTGACAGCTTCACAGCCTAGTGCGCTTGCGCGAGTCGTGCTGTGCGTCCTGAGTGAACGGGCCTCTGATGTGTCCCAGAAAG
This sequence comes from Pelophylax lessonae, assembly GCF_965119305.1. Classification (NCBI taxonomy): domain Eukaryota; kingdom Metazoa; phylum Chordata; class Amphibia; order Anura; family Ranidae; genus Pelophylax; species Pelophylax lessonae. The sequence continues at coordinate 187,440,083 of NC_138770.1, read as the reverse complement.
AAGATTGCAGAGAGCGAGGGGGAGAGGAGAACTTCCGCTCAAGCCGCCTAGGTGGCCCAAGCCGAAGTGGGAGTGGGTACCTGTCTATCAAATCTAGGTACTCGCCCCCCCCCCCCCCCAAAAAAAATGACATGCAAAATGTGGCATGTCAGGGGGTCAGGAGGCCTTAAAGCGGAAGTTCCATATGTATATATGTGGCTCTAAAAAAAACACCCATATAAAATGCTAAAAATAAAATCAACGGTGTTAAATGCATTTGAAGAATGTCATAGGATTGACTGGTCTAATTGTTTAATTAAATCATTCAATCCCATTGAAACACTGCCCCCCAACGTCAAACAGTGGGATAGCAATCCGCACCTCCCATAGAAATTATTACTATATAGACAGCTCAAAACCAGTCACAAACTACTAGCTTTCTAGTAAATGTTACAAACCCTTACCTACTAGTATATAATTGAGGTGGCTAAAACATAAAAAATTGATAGTCAAATGAGCCTATCAATACCAAACCAAGTACATCCCAACATATAATTGAGAAATATAATTAAAAATCATTCAGGTAACAATTGAGGTTTATATCCAGATTTCTCTAGCGCTCATCGACAGACGTAGTCCTCGGTGATACACCACCTTCGGGTTATGTTACCTCCGCAGGAGCAGGACTAGACAGGAAATTAAAAAGCTCTGGCCACACCCTAGGGGCAGTCCCAGAGGGTATATCCTCTCTCTCTCTGCCTCAGCAAATCAGTTATTTTCTGTCTAGTTAGGAGTAAGGACCTAGATACCTTGCTGGGATCTTAGGTCCTGGCAAGAATTTTTTTCTAAAAGGATTTTTGGACAGCTTTTTTTCTCCAGTGTTCCTGTGAGATCTTCAAGCAAGAAAGCTGAACTGGGCGACGGGCTGGATGTTGAGATCCGGTGGTCACCCCAGTTCAGCCTACGAGCGCGTGCAGGCCATAGCTCCGCGCTGGGTCGGCCGCGACAAAGTCCCATTAAAGGACTGAACCCGCGAGTTAAACGTCTCGCTGAAACGCCAAAGACCATGAGTCACGGCGTCCGTATCGGTCGACAGCCCTCCCGCCCCGGTGGAGAGGGGTACTGTCAGGAGTTGGTGCCCGCCTGGTTCCGGTATGGTGAGTAGTATGTTCCCCCTTTTTCCCTGACGGGTTTTGTGGTGAACGCGGGCCCCTCTCTGTATGGTAAGAAAGAGTTTCTTTCTATCCTATAACATGTCACAAATCCTCCTACTTTGAGTGTGATTTTATGTGTGCAAAAAGCCAGGAGGCTTGGTTTGGGAGCTAACAATCTATTGTATACATGTTTTAAAGATGTAATCTGTGGCATTCTGGGAATCTTATGGGTTAAGTATAAGCTACCTACCAGTCAGAAGCCATGGACATGTAGACTGCCTTCCAAGTCAGATCTCCAGCTAACAGCAGGCCTCCCGAACGGCCATGCGGTCCGCCAGGGCCGGTACCGCCAACCACGCCATATCCCCATGCAGAGAGAGTGTTGTGTGCCTGCAGCACACCGCTAGTCAGCACAGGCCGCCGCCATTTTTTTTGCTGGATCGCACGAGCCGCCATTTTGGCGTAGCCTCGTGTCTCCAGCATGGGGGCGGCCATGTTTGAGGTGATTCTACACCTCGTGGAGCTTGGGGGAGGCGCCGGAAGGCGTGCAGAGGGGCGGAGCCGCCTCCTTTCTTCCTGGGCAGCCAGCCAAAAGACTTCCTGTTTGTCTAAGACAGCGCTGTAAGCTGTTGCAGTTCAACTCTGTACATCAAGTGGTGAGCCTGGGGGTCTATCTCTCTCTCTCTCTCTCGATCGATAGGGATCCCTAGCAGGTAACACTAAGGGGTTTTTTTTTGTGGCGCTGAGGGTCAAAAAAAAAAAAAAAAAAAAGTTTTTTCTTTACTTTGAATTATATCATCCAGGAAGTAACTGGAGTTATTATGGACCCTGCCACACATATTCCCCCACCTGTTTCCCTCGAGGGGGCCTCGGGACCCGCCGGTGCACAGAGTATAGAGTCATTTACAGCAATTTTGGAGTCTATGGTGGCTCGGGTGGAGGCGGCCTGTCAGGGACGGGGGTCAAGGAAGCGACCCCCGCCTACCCCTATACTATCTGACACCTCTGACTCTGATTCAGAGATGGTCACTGCAGTTGCAGGTTCCTCTGCAAGGGCTGCTATCCCAGGTAAAGCCCCCTCAGACAGTGAGGAGGACGCTTCTTCTCCTGCTATAATTCAGGAAGAAGCATTGGTGGACGCACTAGTTGTTGCAGTGCAAGAAACCTTAAAACTTGAGGCTTTACCGGCAGAGGCAACTGAAACAGAAAGGCCTTTTGGTACTAATAAGCCCATCAAGACGGCGAAGGCTTTTCCTGTACCTAAATGTTTTGGTAATCAGATTAAAGGAGAATGGGAGCATTCTAAACGTACCTTTACTATTTCCAAGCGTATTGCTAGACGCTATCCGTTTGAGGAATCCATCATTAAGAAATGGACGGTACCACCAGTCGTGGATCCGCCTATTTCCAGGCTGAATAAAGCCACGGTCATTCCAGTGGAGGACACTTCGTCCTTTAAGGATCTGGTGGATCGAAAGATAGAAGCGGAGTCCCGCACTATCTTTTCTCTGATAGGGTCAGCATTTAGACCAGTAATTGTTATTGGTCTAGTTTCCCAGACACTTACAGAATGGGCGAAAATGGTACGCCAAGATCTTAGGGGAAAAGATATTCCCCAGGAGACATCTGATTTGATAGAACAGATCATACAAGGGCTACGGTTTATCTGTGACGCAGCCTTGGACACTACTCCCTTGTTAGGGCATGCATCTAAGTTAGCAGTGATCCTCAGACGTGTGCTGTGGTTAAAATGCTGGTCAGCTGACCTAGGTTCCAAAAAGACTTTGACCAATCTCCCTTTCCAGGGGAATCGTCTATTTGGAGCCAACCTAGATGAAATCATTAAGGATGCCACCGGGGGCAAGAGTACTTTTTTGCCACAGGCTGCAAAAGCTAAGGGACCTCGCAACAAGCGAGGACCTTTCTTTACCGCCCATAAAGGGCGCCCGGCTGGTACTCCCGGGAAAGGCAAGACTCCTCCAGGAGGGTTCAAGAAGGGCTGGTCGGACAAGCAGAGGACCAACCCAGCCAAACCCGAAGTAAAGGAGTACACAGCCTGAAGGTGCGCCCCCACCCGATTTCAGGGTGGGGGGACGTTTTCACCGGTATTCAGGACATTAGATCGAGCATCAACCACTACTACCGGTGCGATTCTTCCCTTCCAACATTTAAGTACAGGAAGCGGTAGTTACCGTTCCCTGTATAGATCTTTTCCTTTACCTTTTCCTAAGATTAGTCCCGATACCTCACAGGAATCGGATCTGATTGACCAGATAGGCCAAGTAGCCTCTAGTCGGGTGACTTCGGTCCCTGAGGTTCAACCAGAAAAGATCACCTTTCCTGATAACTATCAGGTATCTGATAAATGTGTGGGAACAGAAAACGACCAGACTTTCTCGGATGGTCGGGGCCAGATAGCTCTAGGGACGCCTGGTTCAGATCCAATCAGCGCCAGTGGTCCTAGAAATTCTAGGCTGGCCTCTTCAAGCCGGCCTGGCCGACTTGGACATGTTAGTCGCAGACGTTCCGTGGGAACTTCGTCTCAGGGAGTGTCTGTAGTCTCAAGGACCTATTTACCTTCGTGCTTTACAGTCGCTGGTTTTAATGGCCTGGCCATTCAGACCCAAGTACTGAAGGACAGAGGTTTGTCTACTTCAGTCATTCCTACCCTTATTAAAGCAAGGAAAGCGACTTCCAGCAAAGTCTATTATCACACATGGAAGACTTATATTGCGTGGTGCGAATCTTTAGGATTTCCTCCACGTACCTATTCGGTGTCTCGAATATTGGCCTTTTTGCAACAAGGGGTTGAGCAGAAGCTAGCCTTGAGCACCATCAAGGGTCAAGTTTCAGCATTAGCAATCTTCTTTCAGAAACCTTTAGCTACCAAATCCTTGGTGCGGAATTTCATCCAGGGGGTGCGGCACCTGGCTCCTCCAGTCCGCGCGCCCTTACCACCCTGGGATCTTAATTTGGTTTTGTCGGTTCTACAGAAACCTCCCTTTGAAAACATCAGGGAGATTCCCTTGCTTACTTTATCCCAGAAGGTGGTCTTCTTGGTGGCTATTACTTCTGCTCGCAGGGTGTCAGAACTGGCTGCATTATCATGCCAGTCCCCATACCTAGTGATTCATAGGGATAAGGTAGTACTTCATCCTAAGCCATCTTTTCTTCCTAAGGTGGTTTCAGATTTTCATCTGAATGAAGATATTGTACTACCTTCCTTGTGTCCTCAGCCCAAGCATCATCGGGAACATGCGTTGCATTCCTTGGATGTGGTTCGGGCAATCAGGGTATACCTGAAAGCTACGGAATCATTCCGTAAGACGGATTCACTTTTTGTGATCACGGATGGCCCCAGAAAGGGTTTGCCTGCATCTGCCGCGACCATTGCCAAATGGATTAGACAAACGGTGGTACAGGCTTATTCTATTAAGGGTCAGAGTCCTCCGTTCCCTGTTAGGGCGCACTCCACTCGAGCGCTCAGTACTTCCTGGGCCTTTCGCCATCAGGCGTCAGTGGTCCAGGTATGTAAGGCGGCCACTTGGTCGTCGGTACATACCTTTACTAAATTCTATAAAATTGATGTGACGGCATCGGCGGATGCCTCATTTGGCCGCAAGGTTTTGCAGGCCGCAATTTGAGGAGACCGGTGGTCTACCTCGAGGGTTTTTTTCTGTTTGAAAAATTTTTTTTTGTTGAGTCTCATCATTAAGGATGAGCATTGTAAACTTCTAGTTGGCACCGGTTGGGCCTTCTAGATTGGGATTTGATTTCCATTTTCCCACCCCTCAGTTGTGATACTGCTCTGGGACGTCCCGAAGGTGGTGTATCACCGAGGACTACGTCTGTCGATGAGCGCTAGAGAAAAATGGATTTTTGTAAAATCTTACCGTAAAATCCTTTTCTCTTAGCTCATCGACAGACGTAGTCCCCGCCCCTCTGTTTTGGAGTTGGGTTGGGTTAAATTCTCTAAGCACTGCTTTTTCACATAACTGATTTGCTGAGGCAGAGAGAGAGAGGATATACCCTCTGGGACTGCCACTAGGGTGTGGCCAGAGCTTTTTAATTTCCTGTCTAGTCCTGCTCCTGCGGAGGTAACATAACCCGAAGGTGGTGTATCACCGAGGACTACGTCTGTCGATGAGCTAAGAGAAAAGGATTTTACGGTAAGATTTTACAAAAATCCATTTTTAACCCCCCCCTGGACTCAGTGTATTTAAACGGTGAATCCATTGGATCTCATTCTGCGATATTTGTTTCCGCAAATCACTCCCTCTCCAATGTTTATACACTCTATCAATACCACAAAACCATAGTGATGTGGGATCCCCATTATGTTTTAACCTGTAATGATTTGAAACACTATGCTGTCTATACCCCTTGACAATATTGCTGATCTGTTCACTGATGTGTTTAGACAACATTCTAGGGTGAAACTGGAATTTATGTGTAATATTAGATATTACTCACAGCGCATGTCCTAGAGCAGGGTGGTGGTGAATGGTGCAGATGGTGTTGACCCCCAATGTCTTACGACAAGTGGGTCAATAAGGCTTGTAAGGTAAGTATCCAGCGGGGTCCCAGCTGCCCGTGTCCGGGTGGTCCTGGATCCTCCTTTTTATTGGATGGTTAGTTCTGTCACTTCTCACTACCAGTTCCTTCTGGGATATCTCCTTGCTGCAGTGTTTCAACCTTGCTTCATTTCGCATGTGTGGTATGGCTGTGCTCACCTAGTAGTACGGCCTACATATCTTAAGCCACGTGGACAAATCAGCAAATAAGTGACACACCTGGTACCGCATGTAATGAATTGGTTTATTCTATACTCCTTCCCCTCTGAAGTGAAGGTTTCTATCTTCCTCCTATTGTCCCTAATAGTCCTACATGCTTTGCACCTTCCGCATCTATAAAACCCATTCCTCTCCAAGAAGGTGCTGACTCTCTTTGGGGGATCTGGTACATTTTTCTCAAATAATTCAAAGAAAATAATTCAAAAGATCAGTCAGTGATAATTTGTTGGTTCCAACCCCTATAACTGTCACAACTGCTGGATAGCTTTGCCTGCTAAAAACGGTAAAAAGTAATGCATCTATTGGCAGAATCAAAAGGTAATAAAAATTTTATACGGGGAGCTCAGAAAAACAAAACAAAATACTGGGCTATGGTAGTGAGAGACTGCATTATAAATATTTTTATTTTGTCCTTAGACTTGCTTTAGGATGTATTTATGGTTTTCTTTTATGCCTCCATGGAAGTCAGTGTGAATTCATGGCATACGTGTGTAAACACATAGGAATTGCATGGAAAACATCTGAAAGGTGTGTATACACTAACCCCAAGACAACATAAAATTAAACTACACAATACTGACCCCACTAGCAGTTTCTGCTACAAAGCAAACATGCACATGTTCTCCTACATTATCCTCCGCTGTCCATTCCACAGTGATAGTTCTTGTAGTAGAATTAGGTCCGATTCTAACAACTTGGTAATACCAGCAGGTCCACTGACTTTGAAGCAGTAGTAAACAGTGTGGGAAAAAAAAATGTTCTCCCTTTACACTCATGTTATAATGAGGTAATATGCACCACCTACTAGCACATTATGTCAGACTTACCAAAAAACAGATCCCTCCTGCAATGTGATGTCACTGCTGACAGGGATTCCATCTTCACCAGGTCATCTTTCCGGGTTTGAGGCTGTTTGAAAGGCCGAACCGTGAGGTCACTCCCACGCAGGAGTCAAGGCACAGCTTTTTCAATGGAAGGCATGCCACCCAATGAGTGGACATGCTCTGGTAATGTCACCCGTTGCTACATATGTAAATATTGCTACACAAAAAAGAATAATGCAACGCACCATAACTCTACTCTTATGTACCGTACACATGAACTATCCTTTTATTTCAAGTATCAGCTATGCCTTTGCATTTTAGTGACAATTTAAAACTAAGTTAATGACTTGACCCAAGGAAGGTTTACCCCCCTTCCTGACCAGGCCATTTTGTGCGATACAACACTGCGTTACTTACACTGAAAATTGCGCAGTCGTGTGACACTGTACCCAAATAAAATTAATGTCCTTTTTTCCCACAAATAGAGCTTTCTTTCTGTGGTATTTGATTACCTCTGTGTTTTTTTTTTAGAAATAAAGAACGACCGACAATTTGGGAAAAAAAAAAAAAAATAATATTTTTCTCTTTCTGCTCTAAAACACATCCAATAAAATCAAAAAAAAAAAAAAAAAAAAACGAATTTCATCAATTTAGGCTAATATGTATTCTTGCTACATATTTTTGGTAAAAAAAAAAAAAAATCCCAATAAGCGTATAGTGATTGGTTTGCTCAAAAGTTATAGTGTCTACAAATTATGGGATATATTTTATTTATTTTTTACTAGTAATGGCAGCAATCAGCGACTTATAGTGGGATTGCAATATTGCGGCAGACAAATCAGACACCTGACACTTTTGGAGACCAGTGACATTATTACAGTAATCAGTGCTAAAAATATGCACTGTCACTGTACTAATGACACTGGCAGGGAAGGGGTTAACACCATGGGGCAATCAAATGGTTAACTGTGTGCCTAGCTGGTGTTTCAGTGTAGTGGAGGGGCTGCTTTTACTAGTGGAAGACATGGATCAGTGTTCCTACTTTACAGAAACACAGGATCTATGTCTTCTGTGCTGACAGAATGACAATCTGTCTTGTTTACAGGGGCAGACTGCCATTCAGGCAGTGTACTGAATGATCTGCGGGTCCCACTGGCAGTGCGCACTCATACCAAAACCCAGAAGTGCAGAATCACATATATATTTATACACGTGATTTTGCACAGCGTGGCCGCGCTGTAGCAGTTAATCTGCTGTGGGCCGGTTGGCAAGTGGTTAAAACAACACAGGAGGCTAATTGGGATACAGGGGAAGGGTACAGTCATCCTATAACAGGAAGTGCCAGAAAAAAAAAAACAGATTTTAATTCTTACTTACCTGTAAAATACATTTCATGAAATACATCATATAAAAGCCATAAATCATAACATATGGGTTATATAGCCACCTATAGGTGAAGGACACTAGCAACCAATCAGAAATGATGACCACCTATATAACCCCTCCCACACAGGAAGTACCTCAGTTTTGTAGCAAGCAATAAAAGACCCCATAGAAGAGGGGAGGGACCTCTGTGTCCCGTGATGTACTTCAATAAATGGATTTTACAGGTAAGTATGAATTAAAAATCTATTTTTCTTTTCGTACATCACAGGACACAGAGCCATAAATCGTAACATATGGGACATCCCAAAGCAATGCAACTGAGGGGAGGGGGACACCAAAAAATACCACCATCTGACCCTTAACAGAAGGATTATACCGCCGCCTGCAGTACACTGCGGCCAAAAGCAAACTCCTCCTCGGTCCCAACATCCACTCTATAGAAACGAGTGAACATATGTACTGACGCCCAGGTTGCGGCCTTGCAAATCTGACCCATAGAGGCTTGATGGCGATGTGCCCAAGAGCAGGGGAGGACTGGGCCAGGGGGCAAGGGGGCAACTGCCTCCCGGGCCGCTCTGATGCCCCGTAAAAGGCTGCACCGCTTCTGCCACAGACATGCCTAAAGGATTCCTGGTGAAGAGAAGTAAACCCCCACCGCTGACCTACTGAGTGCTGAGACAAGGACAGAGAGCAGCCCCCCCCCCCCCCTAACATGGATGGTGTAAACTGTGTCTGAGCAGAGGCTGGTTCCATGCCCCACTGGAGACTCTGCCAGCCCCAACCAAGCTGTCCCAGCTCCCCCCGACCGCCCCCTGGCCAGATTCAGCCAGTGAATAGAGAGTATTCCTTCGAGCAGACTTCAGCCTGAAATGGGGGTCAAGGGGAACACAGGAAGAGCGGGAGTGGGAGGGAGGCGGAGTCACTGCACCATGGACCTCTGGTTTGTACTTGCCCCCTAGGCTGAAAGTTGCCAGTCTGCCCCTGCCCAAGAGGCACCTACTCCTCTGGTAGAATGGGCCTTTACAGGAAAAAGTGGAACCTTTCCTACTAGACCATATGCCTGGGTAACAACCTGGCGAATCCAACAGGAAATCGTATATTTAGATGCTACCAACCCCTTTCTGGGGCCTTCCCGCAGCACAAACAAGCTCTCTGTCTTATGAATCTGAGCTGTTTCCTGTAAATAAAATTTAAGCGCACACATTGCATCAAGAGAATGCAATAACCTTTCCTCCTCTGAGTGAGGATCTGAGAAAAAGAAGGTAGTATAATGTCCTGATTCAAATGAAAGGCGGACACTACCTTGGGCAAAAAATCTGGGTGGGGACGTAAAATCACCCGATCTTGATAAAATATCATGAATGGCTCTTTACAAGAAAGAGCTGCTAGTTCCGATACCCTTCTAGCCGAAGTTATCGCAATCAAAAGACCAGTTTCTTGGTCAAAAATCCAGAGGTTCCAAAGGCTGTTTTTGCAAAACTGCTAACACCAAATTTAAGACCCAAGGACACAACGGTGGTTTCACTGGTGGAAGCAAACACAATATTCCCTAGATGAAGGTTTGAACCAACGAATGGGAAGCGATTGGTTCCTGGAAGAAAAAAAAACGATAAAGCTGCAATCTGCCCTTTAATCGTGCTCAGGGCTAATTTCATATCTACCCCTGCTTGTAGGAAGGATAGAATTATCCCAATAATTTATGTGCGGGGATGCTATTTCTAGGCTTCACACCAGGCATTGTAGGATTTCCAGACCCTGTAATAAATATTTCTAGAGACTGGCTTTTTGATGTTGATCAGTGTATGAACTGCGGGGCCAGACACACCCTGCTCTTCCAAGATTAAGGCTTTAATAGCCAAGCCGTCAAATTTAGAGACTGTACAGCAGGGTGGAATATCGGGCCCAGGGCCGGTGCTAGACTATTCTGCACCCTAGGCAAGACCAGCTACTTGCGCCCCCCTCCCCCATAAATAAATTAAAAAAAACGTCAAAATGTCCCTATTTTCCTATATTCGCAGCACTTGCATCAATGCATTCTCCATACTCCCCCCTATACTTGCATTACTCATAGTGTCACGGAGGGGGGGAGAGCAGTGTGTCAGGGTGGGAGCGGGGATAGAAAAGTATGTCAGGGTGGGGGGAGAGCAGTGTGTCAGGTGAGGGGGGGTTAGCAGTGTGTCAGGTTAGGGGGAGTAGCAGTGTGTCAGGTGGGGGGGTAGCAGGGTGTCAGGTGCGGGAGGGTAGCAGGGTGTCCGGTGGGGGAACAGTGTGTCAGGTGAGGGGGGGGGGTTAGCAGGGTGTCAGGTGAGGGGACAGTGTGTCAGGAGGGGGGTAGCAGGATGTCAGGTGGAGGTGTAGCAGGGTGTCAGGTGGGGGACAGTGTGTCAGGTGAGGGGGACAGTGTGTCAGGTTGGGGGGTAGCAGGGTGTCAGGTGGGGGAGTAGCAGGGTGTCAGGTGGGGGAGTAGCAGGGTGTCAGGTGAGGGGGGTAGCAGGGTGTCAGGTGAGGGGGGGTAGCAGGGTGTTAGGTGGGGGGATAGTGTGTCAGGTGAGGGGGGTAGCTGGGTGTCAGGTGGGGGGGGGGGGGGTAGCAGGGTGTCAGGGGGTGTCAGGTGAGAGGGAGTAGCAGGATGTCAGGTGGGGGGTAGCAGGGTGTCAGGTGGGGGACAGGGTGTCAGGTGACGGGGGGTAGCAGGGTGTCAGGTGAGGGGGGGTAGCAGGGTGTCAGGGGGTGTCAGGTGAGAGGGGGTAGCAGGGTGTCAAGTGGGGGGTAGCAGGGTGTCAGGTGGGGGGACAGTGTGTCAGGTGAGGGGGTAGCAGGGGGTCAGGTGAGGGGGGTAGCAGGGTGTGTCAGGTGAGAGGGGGTAGCAGGGTGTCAGGGGGTGTCAGGTGAGAGGGGGTAGCAGCGTGTCAGGGGGTGTCAGGTGAAAGGGGGTAGCAGTAATGCTGACTTTGCTAAGTTCAGTATCCAACCCAGATGTTTCAAAAAATGTACAGTCTGAAGGATATTTTGGCTTAGATCCGGCGCCGATTGATCGATTGGTAATAGATCGTCCAGATATCCTATTATCGATGTCCCTCAGGACCTTAGAACAGCCAATACTGGAGCTAGGATCTTTGTGAGCACTCTTGGTGCTGTGGTCAACCTGAGGGGCAGGGCCACAAACTGGAAATTATGGTTTCCAAACGCAAAATGAAGGAACCTTTGATGGGTCTGAAATATAGGCACATGAAGATATGCATCCTTGATGTCTATGGATGCTAGAAACTCCTCTCCCTGCATGGAGGCTACAACTGAACGAACTGATTCCATGCGGAAAGAACGAATGTTCAGAAACTGATTCAGCGCCTTGAGAACCAAAATAGGTCTCACATCCCCGTTTGGGGATTATGAATAGGTTTGAGTAAAAACCCTTGAACCTTTCGTTTTCTGGAACCTTGGTTATCACCCTCTGTGCTCTCAGCTGGTCCAATGCCTGAAAGAGAGAGCTTTCTTTTAGGAGATCTGTTGGTATACTTGACCTCACAAATCCAAGGATGCGGGAACACCCGAAATTACAGCTTGTATCCCTGTGAAATGGTGGAGACAACCCAATTGTCTTGAATTAACTCCACCCATGCCCCTGAGAACTGCAGGAGCCTTCCCCCCGCCCAGGCGAGTGAGAGGGCTTAGAGGAAGACTTGGCTGGTCTCTGGGCTCAGGGCTTTTTCTGACCTTGCCCCAAAGGCTTGGGTTTGGATGCAGGCGGTTGAGGCTGTCACCACTGCTTGGAACTGGAAGCACTGGTATTATGTGTGCTGGGGATATTAAAGTAAGGACGCCTGCTCTTCCTCTTTACAGGTAGCAACGTACTCGTGCTCCCCCCCCCCCCGAGATCTTTTGGATATACTTATCCAGATCATCACCAAAAAGGCATTCTCCCTGAAATGGGAAACTAGCCAGTAATTTTTTACATGGTAACTCCGCAGACCAGCTCTTTAACCAAAGGATCCTGCGAATATGCACTGTCATCAAAGCAAACCATGACAAGTCTGTAAGAGCATCTACTGCGAAACACAAAGTGCGAGGTAGATCTGACAGATCTTCCACAGACTCTCCTTGAGAAGGAACTGTCTTGCACACTCGCTTTATGCGGTCTTTCAAAGACTGAAACACTCCAGTGGCTGCTAATGCTGATTGTACCACATAACCTGCAACCGCAAAAGGAGGCTTTCAATAAAAATTCCAACTTTTTATCCGCTGGATCTTTAAAAACCTGGGCATTATCCACAGGACAGGTTAAATTCTTGTTAACCGAAGAAATGGCTGCATCCACAGCGGAAATTTTCCATCTCTTAGAAAACTTATCCTCCATAGGATATAACAATGAAAACCTTTTAGGAGGAACAAACATCCTATCCGGATGATCCCAGTCATTATACACTTCTTGCTCCAAGAGTGGATGCATGGGAAATGACCGAGGACTCTGAGGAGGGGGCAATGAGCCTAGGGAGGAAAAAGAGGTTTCAGTAGTTTCTAAGGGCGGGAGTTTCAACTCAGGCTGGACCATCTCAGCAAGAGACCGGATAAACAATCTCTGGGATTGAGAGGCTGATAGAGATTCCTCTGACTCCCCACAAGAAGAAATTTCAGCTTGACATTCTATGGGGTCACCCTCAGCTACATCTTCCACATCCTCTGCCCAATCCTGAAGGATTCAGGGGGTGGCTCAAGAGAAGGGGATCTAACCCGCTTCTTTCCTCCATGTGGTGTTGCAATCATGTCAGCAATCCTACCCTCTAGGCTGGCTAATGCCGATGCCAAATCGTCCTTGGTAACATAGGCTGTGGCAGAAATACAAAGAGTAGCTACCATGCCTGACAACCGTAATGTCTCAGATTGGCTGATTGCCTCTGGCTTATCAGGAGGAGTAGACACAGTGGAAGCACGACTAGGGCCTTCAGGGCCTGACGGTGGCATCATAGTGCCCTTTCCAACTGTGCTCCCTCCAGCCCTCTTTCGGGCAGACATTGCTTTATAGCAAGACAAACTTGAGGTACTACCATTAAAGTGTACTCAAGGTCTGTGCCAAGGTTATACAGCCTAATGCACATAACACTGATTAGCTAAGATACAGGACCTATTGGTGCCAGTAACATACACCCACAGTGACTCACGTAACCCAGCTGCTGCTGCTTTGTGTCCCTTTCAGCTTGTGACAGAGGCTAGTGTGTTGGAAACAGCTCCTTGCAGAACGTGCCCTTTTATGCATGTGTGGCGTGGTGCGCTGCGTCCATGTCCACGCCAATTGTGTTAGATCACACGGCGTATGCCTGTACTTAAATGTGAAGATTCCCGCGTGCGTGTGCGCGAATAGGCGTACGCCATAGACACGCGACACGCGATCCAGCATTATGCACCAGGGCTAACACAACAAACAAATGGGGGATAGAGCAGTTTAGGCTGAATCTTGTTTGTCACAGCTGAAACCTTTCAGGAAATCAGCTCAGGGTAAGAAACAGTGTAACAATATGCTTTAAACAGACTTTAGTGCCGGTTCACACTGTTCCGACTTGTCAGGCGACTTGGTTGCCTGACAAGTAGTGGACCGTGCTGTGCAATTGGAACCGTTCTAATAGGAGCGACTCAAGTCGCTCCGACTTAGAAAAAGATTCCTACACTACTTCGGAGCTACATTGGAGCGACTTGCATTGACTTCCATTATGTGAAGTCGTTGCAAGCCGCGCCGAAGTCGCGGTGCACGGGCGACGGCATAACTCGCCCGAAGTCGTGTCGCCCTAGTGTGAACCGACACTTAAAAATACTTTGCATAAACCTGCTACAATGTAATTACAAGCAGAAATACACTTGGCACAAGTCTCTGTAATCTTATTAAAGGGAACAGTGCATAAAATATTTACAATTTTGCAATTTTTAACCTTTTAAGGTTTTTGTTTGCTGTGTAAATATTTAAAATGGACTCACCAGTCCTGCCTGCAGGAAACTGCTATAAGCAAGAATCCAATCTTCACTCTTCACGGTGAGCATGGTCTTAGAGACCTTCAAGGACTGGGTCCCCTATATAAGAGGGGCCATGGCCTTGGAACTGTAGAGCCCCCTGCACAGAGCGCCTTTGGGGTTTGGTATTCCAAGGGTCCAGATCCCAGGGTTCAGCGCCTAAAAAGGTCAGCGTTACAGGCAAAACCTTGTATCTGCTTCCCAAGGCTCGGTTACCATCTTTTTAGTCCATTTACTGTTTTAGATTGATCCGATAGATCCAGTGATCTTTGTTTGGGATATGATAACATAATCTTCTTTCTTCTTCCTTTTAGACACTGGCGAAAAAACTGAGGTACTTCCTGTATGGGAAGGGTTATATAGGGGGTCATCAATTCTGATTGGTTGCCAGTGTCCTTCACCTATAGGTGGCTATATAACCCATATGTTATGATTTATGGCTCTGTGTTCCGTGATGTACGAAAATAAACAACCTTTATAGAAGGAACAACTAGGTATTACTTTGGCAAAAGCTGCAATTAATGATGAGGCACAAAGAACATTAAAGCGGATTTGGACTCTCAAAATGGAGTTTGTTCTGTTTAACCCCACCACCTTCCACAATCCCAAATGTTTTTTTCAGCTGTGTTTATTTAGGTTTTTTAGCTAAATTATTCATTTTAATAATAGGCCAGAATGACATGATTCTGGTTCTGCAGCCTCCTAAAATACTCACATTCCATCACACATGAGGCTACAGGACCAGACACCCAGAGTGGCTGGAGAGTGGGCTGGGTGCGTCATTGGGAGCCGGCTGTCTAAACCTGGAAGTGGCAGCCAGCAGAAAAGAACCGAGATGCAAGTGCAGGACCTGGACTACATCAACTGAACAGAGGATCGCAGAGTAAGGTCCTACTATACCGATTAGATACAAAGCTTGTACAAAACCTGATGCCTTAAACATCAAACGACCCATATCTGAGTACCTATAGACAAAAGTCTTGTTTCTAGGTAAATAAAGCTCCTACTTTATCACTTTCTTGGGAGTTTCTTCTAAGTTATCAGGTCTATATAAACCGAACTTTGCATCTCTTGGCTATATGTGACTTGGGTAATAGCCCTTTTCAAAATTAACCTCCTCCCATGCGGCCTCTACCACTTTCAGATGGTTCTTTCTTGACATTTTTTTCTAGTTTAAAATCCAAATCCTTACTACACTGAAAGAACATGGAGTCTGCTTTAACAAATGTTGAGGTGTATTATCAGGCCACTCATCTGCCACATAACCTGAAATTATGGGTCCTCGTAGAACAGGGGTGTCAAAATCAATTTCATTGCGGGCCGCATCAGCATTATGATTTCCCTCAAAGGGCCAGTTCTATCTGTAAAACTAGATGTCCAGAGCATCCCCCCCCCCTCACCATTATATCAGATGTGATGTCCCCCCACTATCAGAAGTCAGGAGTCCTATACCCTCCCTTACATTACAGTGCAACCCCCTTATCTTGTGCTGCTATCTGGAAGAAGCTAGGGGTGGAGCTGGGGTGCAGAAGGTGCAGGGTCTGGAGGAGGACCAGACTGACTGGAGTGAGCTGCTGGGGTCTGCTGAATGGTGAGACCAGGGGAAGATGGGATCAAGGGAATGCTGTGGCTGTGCAGAGAGGTGAAGGATCTGCAGGAGGATTTATGTCCTCCTCTGACTTCAGAGATGGGGAGGGCAGAGACAAGACTCTCTGCACCTGCACGAAGAAGCACAGGACCTGGAGGAGGAGTTCTGTCCTTCTTTCGGCTGCTGACTGCTGGGACAAGGTTGGGGCAGAAACAGGTGGGATTGCTGCAGCTGCTAGAGAGGTGCAAGGGCAACATGAAATGGCCTGGAGGGTCCGGGCCTTGTGTTTGACACCTGTGTCATAGAATGTGATACTACCCATTGAACACTCTTCCTTAGTCACTCCCTACCTCTCTTGCAAATAACCTTAAACTGCCCTTTTTATACCAACGTTGCTCAAGGTCTGGGCATGACTATGTTTCATAAGACCTCATTATGGCCCACTTATTCCAGTTTTGGCCAACCCTGCCTGTTCACCAGCACAGTTATTTGGTACAATGTCAACACAGCGGCACCAGAGCAACACTTTAACTTCGGTTTCACCCTGCCCACCTAGGGGTTGTCTGGCTTTACAATATCATCTTTTGCACTTTGCCTAGGCTCTGACTGGACAGCAGCAACTATATCACCCTCTAACTTTCTTTGAACAAATGCCAGTCAGATGAAACCCCATCTCCTTTCTGTAAGATTGCCCATCTGTAAGGGGAGGAGGCATCCTGAATTTTATTCAAAATATCTTGCAAAACAGAAAAAGAAGCGTGGTTGTCCGCCTGTAAGGGGAGGAGGAGGACAGATTTTTTTGTGACACTAAACAATATTTTTATTTTTCAAAGGGAATCCATACAAATCTACTACTTAATTTCCCTGTAATCTATTTTTCTGCACCCCTTGTAGCATCCTATGTGAGCTGCAAAACCTCTCCTTTTCCCTCTCACTTCTGTTTTGAAAAGAGCAGTGAACACTAATTGAGGTCATGTGCACTGCCTGCCCTCTACGAGCCCAAAGCCCATCTCAGTGGTGAGAAAGAGAGAGGCTATGCTATGCAGTGGGACCTTGGAGAATGAATATAGCCACCCTCTACCAGGATGTCAGCTCACAGCAGCATAAACATTAAAAAGGAATTTGGAGACTTGTAGGAGGCTGAGAGAAGTAACAAGTGCTTTTTTGGGGTTAAGAATACATACATGAATAGAATATATTTTTTTACACCAACGTTTAGTGTCACCTTAAAGAGGAGTTCCAGCCTCCGTCAGAAAAATACTGTAGCTTCGGACTTTTAATATTAGGACACTTACCTGTCCTCTAATCCAGCAGTCTTCACCCCAGCCGATTTTTCAATTGGCTCTAGTAGTACTGCCACCATCATTTCGGGTAAGGCAAAACCGGCAGTGAAGCCTTGCAGTCAAACGTCAAAACCAGGTACTCGCTCCCAGTCCCCCCTCCCCCCCGAAAGGTGGCAAACGGAGAGGGGAGGAGGCAAATAGGCGAGGCTTCCCCTTTTGGGTGAAACTCTGCTTTAATGTGGTTGTAAAGCCTCAAGGTTTTTCACCTTCATTCTATGCATTAAGGTAAAAAATATTCTGTGTGCAAAACCCTCCTTTTTCTAATCTGAGCCCGATCCAATGCAGCAATGCGCATGAGCGCAGCGGCTCCAGCCACTGTCTCTCTCCTCATTGGATAGGTTGATTGCAGGGGGAGCCATTGGCTCCCGTTACTGTCAATCGAATCCAGTGACACAGGAGCGGGGACGGGTCCGAGTCCTGCTGTGTGTGTCAATGGATGTAGCAGCGGGACTCGGGAGCGAGCCCACACAGGTGCCCCCAGTAGAAAACGGCTTTCCGTGGGGACACCCGATGAAGAGGAGGGGCCTAAAGCGCTGGCGGGGGACCGCAGAAGAGGAGGAGGATTGGGGCTGCTCTGCGCCAAACGATTGTACGGCATGTTTAGTATTTTTTAAAAATCTATCTTTCAAAAAAGATCATTTTTGGCCGACTATAAGCGGAGGAGGAGTCCGGATTTTTTTTTTTTTTTTGGTTACACGAAAACATTATCTATATTTTTGAGAAATAATCCATACACATTTACTCCTTAATGACCCTGTACACTTTTTTTTTATTAAATAGTTTCTTACTGTTTTTTGCCTCCATGTAACATCATCTGTAAGCTCCCAAACATTTCCCTCCCCCCCTCACTTCTGTTTGTTTGAAACAAGCATAGAGAGTTGCAACAGTATGCCCTTGGGACTTTAAATAAGGTGCGATGAGATGAGATATAAAATGCAAGTTTATTGCTACATACATGGTCAACAAGTAAATACGGACAAGTACCGTATTTATATTTTATTTATTTATTTATATATACTTAATTAATATATATTTTAATACATAACTTAACATATCACGTTTGAAGGTTTTAACCACTGGACCGGAAGGACATTTTTGACACTTTTGGGGGGGACCAGTGACATTACTACAGTAATCAGTGCTAAAAATATACACTGTTACTGTAATAATGGCACTGGCAGGGAAGGGGTTAACACAGTGGGTGTTCAAGGGGTTCAATGTAAGCCTAGAGGCGTGTTTCTAACTGTGGGGGGGTTGGGCTTTTGAAATGACTACAGAGGACCGTGATCACTCCAGAGAGAAGAACGGTCAGATGTGTTTACAACAGCCAACCGTACTTCTCTCTCAGCGGGGAGCAATCGCGGGTGGAGAGCGGCAATCAGAGCCGCCGGCACCTGTGCATTGGAGTCCCCGCTGCCGAGTGGGGCGGAAGCGGCGCTCCACCGGCGGTGCGCGTTCGCCCCCTAGCTGCAGGCGTGCGACCGTAGCTATACGTCGGTTCACGCAGGAGGGGCTGCCTGTCACAGTAAAACTGCGGCGGGCGGCCGTTAAGAAGTTAAAGTAGATATATGGGCAAAACTTTTTTCCTGATGCCAACATGGCAGCATACTAGTAATAGAGCTCCGCCTCTTGACCACTCCCTCAGGACCAGTGAATAGCATAAAAAACAAAGGCGTAGTAGCTGCTATCCCCCCCCCCCCCCCCCCCGTTGTCCTTTTTTTCCTCATACCTCCATGCACCAGTGAAGAGTAAGCAGTATTGTGTACCCACCTCTGCCTCCAGCATACTGCCATACCTGCAGTATCCGTCTGGGTTCAGCCTCTCCCAGAATGCAGTCCCAGCACTTGAGCTGCTAAATGTGCTAAATAGCCTGGGAGTCCCTTCTGTGGGTCTTGATGGGGCCCTGCAGTGTTTCCTCTTTAGGAACGAAATCTGCAGCCATGTAAGTGTCTGCAGTCTGGGGGGGGGGGGTGTTAGCTATTTCATGCCTTCCCACTTTAGGTCTCTTTTACCACACAAGGTTTCCTTTCTTTTTATTTCTGTCTCCCTATAGGGTGTTTTCTTTTGACGGCAGTCCTTTGTTCAATCTTTCTTGGTTCCTTTTGTCTCCATTTTTAGATAGTTTTTGTTTTTTTGTCACCCTCTCGCTTTCCTGGGCGGGATCCATGCTGCACTGCCTGGGGCATCCACGACGTCCCTATAGGGCAGTGACGGCGAACCTTGGCACCCCAGATGTTTTGGAACTACATTTCCCATGTTGCTCAGCTAAACTGCAGAGTGCAGGAGCATCATGGGAAATGTAGTTCCAAAACATCTGGGGTGCCAAGGTTCGCCATGACTGCTGTTGGGAGAGAGCTGTAAAGTGCTGCTTTTCTTTACCAAGGACGCTCTTGATGATGTAATTTTTCCCTGCTGGTCTGCACATGCGCGCTGACTGGTAGGGAAGGCCGGGCACCATCTTGGTTTGGGGCACGGGATGCTTTCTTGCCATCAGTGAATAGGAGAGTCCTGGGGGGTCTCTTGCTCTCCCTGGACAATTCAAAAGGCTCAGGCTGCCTTTGTTGGGTAATGCACAGCTCCCTAGAGTTAGCTCCTGGCTGTGACTACTTCCTGGTCTGAATCAGCCGACTTCCCTCTGCCGTCCTCTGCTTGTATTTTCAAGTATAGCACCCAAAAAAAAAAAAAAAACACTTTCTGTTCCTGTTTTCCTTTCAGCTATCCTCATTTCAGCTAGCCCTCCTATTTTCTCAACCATGAGTCAGTCACCACTTACGCAAAAAGACCCTCAAATTCAAAGGTAGGGGACCTGGCAAGTTTTCAGGAAAAAGAGTGCCTCCTTATGCAGATTGCTTTGATTTGTTTCAGCCCATCATGCTCATGCTCTAAAACACAGGTGTCAAACACAAGGCCCGCGGGCCGAATCCGGCCCTCCAGGCCATTTTATGTGGCCCTCGCACCTCTGTAGCTGCAGGAGAGCTCCAGTCCTCCTCCAGACCTTATACTTTCTGCTTTCCAGCAATGCCTCCAGCTTCTTCCCAGCAGCACCACAAGGTAAGGGAGGTGCACTGTGATGTAAGGGAGGGTGGGGGGACTCAACTTTTGATGGTGGAGAGGCTCTTGACATCTAGTCTTACAGATACAACCGGCTCTTTTGAGGGCAATCATAATGCTGATGCGGCCCGCGATTAAATTGAGTTTGACACCCCTGCTCTGAAAGATCAAGAGCCAGAGAGGACAGATGTTCTTCAGTGGAGCGTAGCCCTAGATGCCACTCCTACTCCAGGGAAAAATTCCAAGGAAGACGCCTTACCTCCTCTTCCCCAGAGCAACACCAGAGCCCCAGTAGAAGCAGCTCTGGCTATCCCTGAGTGGACAAATGCATATTTCAAGCGAATGTGAGTCTGAATCCTGCAAAAGTCCTGCAGGGCTTGTGGCGTAGTACATATGCCCAACAGATTGATGTGTAACGGCTGCCTGGATGAGTTTGCGGTCGACATGCAACGCCCAAATTGTCATCATTATTAAAGAGGGTGCAGTGGCAGACC
Source organism: Pelophylax lessonae (assembly GCF_965119305.1). Lineage (NCBI taxonomy): Eukaryota > Metazoa > Chordata > Amphibia > Anura > Ranidae > Pelophylax > Pelophylax lessonae. Next base: position 187,419,474 of record NC_138770.1, on the reverse strand, counting down.
TGGTAAGTCATGATCCAGTCTGTAGGAAACCCAAGTTCAAGACCCCGGCATTCAGTTCCTGACACTGCTATTCACTTAGCAAAGTGAATGTTGAACACATCAATAATCCCGACCAGGCAGTCCCTCAAGTTGCCAGTCAGGCCAGTGGAAAAGCAACCTGGCACCTAGGCAGGTAGCCCTGTTCCACTTAGTTCTGCTACCCTGCCGAGTGGGCAGCCTGCAGACAACAGTAGATCCTCTTCATCAGAGAAAGACCCGGAGTTGCTTAGTTTCAGTTGTTCCCTTGGGGAACCATATACCCAGGCAGTCAGGCAAGCCATTACAGGGATTAAAAGACAATTATTTTTTGGTTCATGAAAAAAAAAAAATGACAACAGATAATAAAGCAGGAGTTGCAAAAGGGACAACAGTCTATTCAATGTTATCCTTGTCAGGAATCGGATATAGCATCGCTTGAATCTCTGCCTACAGTAGATGTGCAAGTAGTCTAGTAAAGAGGTGACCGGGTGGGGGGGGCAGCTGTCCGGCAGTGGCCCCTACTTCGGCGGCTAGTGGTCAAGGTTTCTGGACCCAGGACATGGAGGCAGCATTTGAATAGGGGTAATCGCTAAAGCTGATATAATTCGGGCCCTAGCTGAAATGAATGTGTCGAAGAACTCTATTGGAGAGGCAGCAATAGACTCAATCAGGTGCTCAGCGAGGGCAATGCTTTACTCGGTCATGGCTTAGAGGGCCCTATGGTTGAAACCTCGAACAGTGTTTGCTTCTTCAAAGCAAAATTAGTGTGAAATTCCGTATGACAGGAAATCTCTGTTCAGTAGTAACTGGAGACAGCCATATCAAAAGTGACAGGTGGCAAGTCCCGTCTGCTCCTACAAGACGGGGAAGCAAAAGGGATGATAATTTTTTTCTCCCAGCAGGTTCCACTCCTCTAGGTCCAGGGAGCTTACAGCCTGTTGTCAGACCAGGGTCCCAGGTAGAGGATGGAAGGAAAAAGACAACCTTTGTCAAGGCCCATAAGTCAAAAACTCTGAATATGCTGTAGGAACCCACTAAGCCCTTTGATGAGCGCACTCCCTGACTCTTTCAGTAGGAGCAAGACTGGTGCGCTGCACGGCTACCTAGACATCAAGTTGTGCAAATTTTTGGGTGAAGGCATCAGTCAGTTATGGTAATTTTGGGAAACATAGAATGTGTCGGCAGATAAGAACCATTTGGCCCATCTAGTCTGCCCAATATATCTGAATCCTATGAATAGTCCCTGGCCCTATCTTATGGGAGATTCCTCACTGCTCCTTCTGAAGACCAGTTCTCTCCCTCCAGGTGGTCAGATTCACCACTAAACCAGGTGGGCGGCTACAATACATACAGACACTTAAGACCCAGGAGGGCGTTGTCCTGGTTCCATTCACAGAAAAATATACAGGTTGCTATTGACACTGTTTGTGGTTTGCAAAGGATGGTGGCTTGTGTCCAATTACAGATCTGAAGAGGTTTAACTGTTTTATCCTTTTAGGGAACTTCAAGAGTTCATTCAAACAGTGCAGCCAGATGGCTAGATGCTATTACTGGATCTTCGGGATCATAGGTGTGCGCAGCCTATTGCATTAGGGTGTGCACCCCAAAGATCAAACACATATGTGTGTGTACATGTGTATATATACTGACAGTGTCAGTCGGGCAGAGATTGGTGTCAGTAGGGCAGTGGATGGTGATTGTAGTTTTTTAAATTATTTTTTAGTTTTATTTATTTTTATTATTTTTATACAATATTTTTAGGTCCTAAACAGGGGGAATCTGTACCACATAGGATGATTAGGGTGTGCCCAAGCCTATGTTCAGGATCCTATCTTCACATCTCAAGTTTTCTCCTTCATTCCAAAATATGTTAGTGTTGCGATCTGTGAGACGCATCTTCAGTTTAACAGACTGCCCTTTGGCTTGTGCATGTCTCCGAGAATATTGGAAAAGTTCTCAGTGGCGTATAAGCTTCACTTGGAGAAAAGGGTCTCTGGCTTCGCCACTACCTGGACGACATTTTTCTTCTAACCAAAAGTCTGGAAAAGAGATCCTCACACACCCTGCAGAGATATGGCCAGCTCATTAACTCAAAAAAAAAAGCCAACTCTCTCCGACTCAACAGTTGGTGTACCTAGGGGCGCTCTGCCAATTCCTCTGTTTTGCCTCCTCCAGCGAAAACAGGAACAGTCAGGAAGGGAATTGTTAGGACAGTAGCTTCCGCTTTTTTGACAGCTTCTCAGTGCCTCAATCTTTTGGGCACAATGTCGTAATCCCTTGGGCGCACTGGCACTTGTGCCAGTTCCAGCTACAATTCTTAGCTCAATGGAGGGAACAGAATCTAGCACAGTTAATACGTGTCACTCAGTATGAGAAGGAGCCTGCGGTGGTGGCCAAAGAGAGTGACCTTGAGGAAGTAACGTTCCATTAGATCCCTTAGACTGGATCACTGTTATGAATCATGTCAGCAAGACAGCCTGGAAGGCGCACCGCGAGGGACTATCGGTCAAGGCAATTGGAGATTCCCAACCAAGAGGGATGATCTTCAATGCGTTGGAAGTTTAAGCAGCCTTTTTAGCTCCTTGCTACACAGAATTAAGGATAGACCAGTCCCTATGCAGTTGGTCAGCAGGGCAGCAGTTGCTTATATTCAACACTAGGGAGGAACTTGCAGCAATATGCTATTGAGAGAGGTGAAACCCATAATGTCCAGGACAGAAAATCACCTACAAATTCCAAGAGCAGTAGAGCAGTTTACCTCCTAGGGAATCTGAACACGCAGGCAGAAGGACTATCATGCAAGTTTCCAAGATCACGAGTGGGCCCTATGCCCCAGGTCTTCTCTGAGCTGGTCCACAGATGGGACCTACCACAAACAGACCTTTTCGAAACCCCCAGGGAGAGGGGACAAATGCTCCGGTCGCTCCTGGAACTGCAATCTAGCCTATATATTTCCCCTAACATCTCTCCACGGAGGTATTGGTTTTTCCTGGACATTCCCTTCAGGATACAGAAGCCAATTCCACTCAGCACATAGGCAGACTGGAGCTGCAAGCATGGCGACTGAAAGGGGAGGCTGGAGAACCTAGGTTGCTTCAGAGTTGCTCCAGAGTGGTCTCTACTTTGTTGCGTGCTAGAAGACACTCTACTAACAACATCTCTGCCAAAATCAGGAACAAATTAGCATTTTTCTTGGCAGGGCGAGACTTTGATCCTACTGTGCCTCCAGGTAATAGCTGTTCTAGACTGCCTCAAGGCTGGATTAGACATGGGCTTTAACCCATACTCATTGAGGTTGCAAGTGTCGGTTGTATCGGCAATAACATCATTTAAAGGGGCCAAAGATCAGCTTTTGCTAAGCTGAATCATCGATCTCTCCCTGCCTCTGTCCAACCCATCCCCCCACACAGTCAGTAAGCACTATTAGGCATACACTTAACCCCTTGATCACCCCCATTATTAACCCCTTTCCTACCACTGTCATGTATACAGTAACAGTGCATATTATTTAGCACTGATTACTGTAATAATATCACTGGTTCCCAAAAAGTGTCAAAAATGTCAGTTAGGTGTCCGATCTGTCCGCAGCAATGTCGCAGACCCGCTAAAAATCACTGATCGCCGCCATTACTAATAAAAAAATAAAAATAAATAAAAAGTCCGAAAAGCTATCCTGTAGTTTGTAAACGCTATAACTTTTGCACAAACCAATTAAAATACACTTTCAGGGATTTTATTTACCAACAATATGTAGCAGAATACAAATTGGCCTAAACTGATAAAAAAATTTGATTTTTTAAATTTTTTATTGAGAATGTTTTATAGCAGAAAGTAATAAATATGGCGTTTTTTTCAAAGTTGTAACTATTTTTTTGTTTAAAGCGCAAAATCTAAAAACTGCAGAGGTGATCAAATACCACGAAAAGAAAGCTCTATTTGTGGGGAAAAAAAGGACATCAATTGTATTTGGGTACAGCGCTGCACAACCGCGCAATTGTCAGTTAAAGCAACGTAGTGCTGAATTGCAAAAAATGGCCTGGTCATTAGGGGGTAAAACCTTTCCGGAGCTGAAGTGGTTAAAGTACCGCAGTGCTGTATTGCAAAAATGGCCTGGTCCCTAGGGGGTAAAACCTTCCAGGGCTGAAGTGGTTAACCACTTGCCGACTGCCTAACGCCGATCTACGTCGGCAGTCAGCCCCTCACAGGCAAAGTGACGTAGGGCTACGTCACTAGCTTGTGAGGGTCTAGGGAGCGAGCGCGCGCCCCCGGAGGCGCGCTCCTGCGTGGTCACAGACCCCCCCCGCGCGTGTGACCGGCGGACCCGATGTCCGCCGGTCACTCTGCGATCGGCGGGGGAGAGGGAGAAAGTCAGGCGGCTTGTGTAAACAAGCTGCCTGTCATTCTCCCCTGTGTATGAAGGATGATCATACGGTTCTACTATGTAGAACCGTTGATCACTCTTCATACATCTGAAGCCACAGCCAATCACAGTAGAAAGCACGCCCCTAGGGACACACACATAGCCCCTCCCTTTCAAAAAAAGTTAACCCCTTCACTACCAGTGTATTTTTACAGTAACAGTGCATATGTATAGCACTGATTACTGTAGAAATGTCACTGGTAACCCCAAAAGTGTCAAAAATGTCAGTCAAGGGTCCGATCTGTCCGCCGCAATGTCGCAGTACCGCAAAAAAAATCGCAGATCGCCGCCATTACGCGTTAAAAAAAAACAACAAAAATGACAAAAATCTTTCCCTTTGTTAGTAAACGCGATAACTTTTGCGCAAACCAATCAAAATACGCTTTTTGTGGGAAAAAAAAGGACGCCAAATTCGTTTAGATACAGCATCGCACGACCGCGCAATTGTCCGTTAAAGTCACTCAGTGCCGAATCGCAAAATACCCCCTGGTCAGGAAGGGGGTAAAATCTTCCGGGGCTTAAGTGGTTAAAGTAACGCAGTGCTGTATCGCAAAAAATGGCCTGGTCGTTAAGGGGGTAAAACCTACCGGTCCAGAAGTGGTTAAACTCACTTAGTGCCTTAAAGCGGTGTCCCCCCACCCTCCAAAAATTAAAAGTCAGCAGCTACACATACTACACATACTATAGCTGCTGACTTTTATTATTAGGACACTTACCTGTCCTGGAATCCAGCGATGTCAGCACCGCAGCCAATGTTTCCGCCGTCTGTCCGGTGATGCCACCGCCATTGCCGGTGTAACGTTAAAAAACCATACCCCGTGAAGAAACCATACCCTCGTCACTTCCTGTGTGAAACAGCTGAGCAGCGCAGCAGTGCGCATGCTCAGAGCCCCGGAGACGTAACTGAACAGCAAAGAAGATCACAAGTGCGCATGCTCAGAGGGTAGGAAATAATCACGGCACTGTGTGAAATGTTATACTTGCGGCGGTATCATTAAAACAGTTCGGCTGCAACATCAAACATCTGCTCTCCTATCCCTGTCACTTCCCTGATCTCCCCTAATAAATATATAAGCGGCGGCGGGTGTATGAGATGTAAATGACGCCTATCTCGGCTCCTTGATCCGCTTTTATATTTATTAGGCGAGATGAGGGAAGTGACGGGAAGGAGCGGAGATGACTGATGTTGCAGTGGAGCTGTTTTAATGTAACGGACGCAAGTGTAAGCACCGTGAGAAATCCATACCCTCCGTAGCTGCACCGGAAGTGACGAGGGTATGGTTTTCTCACGGGTATGGTTTTTTCACGGAACACCGGGAAGGAAACCGGACAGTAAAGCCTTCATGGTCGGGTCCCTATTGCGCTGCGCTCGGTGATTGGCCTGGAAGCAGAGGGAGGAGGAGGGGGCCGAACCTCTGATGTACCTCACCGCGGCGAGGTCCGACGGAAGTAGGGAGAGGGTACCTGTCAAAAACAGGTACCCACTCCCCCCGAAAGGTGCCAAATGTGGCACTGGAGGGGGGGGGGGGGAGACAGATAAGCGGAAGTTCCACTTTTGAGTGGAACTCCGCTTTTAAATGCATTACATTAGCCTCAGAACCTGTGAAATCATATGTGTCCCTGGATTAAAGGGATGAGGTGGCAACCCTAGTTGCCACTTTGCCAGTAGTTTGGAGCAGGTCTTTCTGGGTAAATTAGCCAGCAACACCTGAAAATAAAAGTGCCTTTAGTAAATATGGCGAAAACTAGCAAGCCTGCCAGTAGTAAACATGGCCGCCCTAATTGAAAAGTTTCCTTTGCTGAGCTCCGCCCACTGTAAACATGGCTCCGTTCAGGATGGCTCCGCCTAGGAGAACTCCCCAGCCTCTCCTGAAGAGCATTCTGTCATCCTGAGGATGGGATCGGTCCGGAACGGTTACCGGGAGCGGCTGGTGGTGGCGGTGGATGTGGGCAGCACGATTATTCGGTGTCATGTGTATAACTCCGCCGCCCAGATCTGTGGAAGAGCTGAGGACAAGGTAAGTGCAGGGAGCGCAGCACTGTGTGTGTCATAGATAGCAGTGCAGGCGTGGATCACACAATCTGTCCCCACACCATTTCCAGGGACAGTCCCATCATTGGTCTGGAAGAGAAGCCATGGCAGACATACTCCCACCTTTCCAAGGACAATCCTGGGATGCAGAGGAGGAGGACATGCCCAGGGACAATCCTGGGTTGCAGAGAGGAGGACATGTCCAGGGACAATCCTGGGATGCAGAGAGGAGGACATGCCCAGGGGCAATCCTGGGATGCAGAGGAGGAGGACATGCCCAGGGGCAATCCTGGGATGCAGAGGAGGAGGACATGCCCAGGGGCAATGCTGGGATGCAGAGGGGAGGACATGCCCAGGGGCAATCCTGGGATGCAGAGGAGGAGGACATGTCCAGGGGCAATCCTGGGATGCAGAGGGGAGGACATGCCCAGGGGCAATCCTGGGATGCAGAGGAGGAGGACGTGCCCAGGGGCAATGCTGGGATGCAGAGGGGAGGACATGCCCAGGGGCAATGCTGGGATGCAGAGGGGAGGACATGCCCAGGGGCAATGCTGGGATGCAGAGGGGAGGACATGCCCAGGGGCAATCCTGGGATGCAGCGAGGAGGACGTGCTCAGGGGCAATGCCCAGGGGCAATGCTGGGATGCAGCGGAGAGGACATGCCCAGGGGCAATGCTGGGATGCAGAGGGGAGGACATGCCCAGGGGCAATGCTGGGATGCAGCGAGGAGGACATGCCCAGGGGCAATGCTGGGATGCAGCGAGGAGGACATGCCCAGGGGCAATGCTGGGGTGCAGCGAGGAGGACATGCCCAGGGGCAATGCTGGGATGCAGCGAGGAGGACATGCCCAGGGGCAATGCTGGGATGCAGAGAGGAGGACATGCCCAGGGGCAATCCTGGGATGCAGAGGAAGGGACATGCCCAGGGGCAATCCTGGGATGCAGAGGGAAGGACATGCCCAGGGGCAATCCTGGGATGCAGAGGAGGAGGACGTGCCCAGGGGCAATGCTGGGATGCAGAGGGGAGGACATGCCCAGGGGCAATGCTGGGATGCAGAGGGGAGGACATGCCCAGGGGCAATCCTGGGATGCAGAGGGGAGGACATGCCCAGGGGCAATCCTGGGATGCAGCGAGGAGGACATGCCCAGGGACAATCCTGGGATGCAGAGGGGAGGACGTGCTCAGGGGCAATGCCCAGGGGCAATGCTGGGATGCAGCGGAGAGGACATGCCCAGGGGCAATGCTGGGATGCAGCGGGGAGGACATGCCCAGGGGCAATGCTGGGATGCAGCGAGGAGGACATGCCCAGGGGCAATGCTGGGATGCAGCGAGGAGGACATGCCCAGGGGCAATCCTGGGATGCAGAGAGGAGGACATGCCCAGGGGCAATCCTGGGATGCAGAGAGGAGGACATGCCCAGGGGCAATCCTGGGATGCAGAGAGGAGGACATGCCCAGGGGCAATCCTGGGATGCAGAGAGGAGGACATGCCCAGGGGCAATCCTGGGATGCAGAGGGAAGGACATGCCCAGGGGCAATCCTGGGATGCAGAGGGAAGGACATGCCCAGGGGCAATCCTGGGATGCAGAGGGAAGGACATGCCCAGGGGCAATCCTGGGATGCAGAGGGAAGGACATGCCCAGGGGCAATCCTGGGATGCAGAGGAGGAGGACGTGCCCAGGGGCAATGCTGGGATGCAGAGGGGAGGACATGCCCAGGGGCAATGCTGGGATGCAGAGGGGAGGACATGCCCAGGGGCAATGCTGGGATGCAGAGGGGAGGACATGCCCAGGGGCAATGCTGGGATGCAGAGGGGAGGACATGCCCAGGGGCAATGCTGGGATGCAGAGGGGAGGACATGCCTAGGGGCAATGCTGGGATGCAGAGGGGAGGACATGCCTAGGGGCAATGCTGGGATGCAGAGGGGAGGACATGCCCAGGGGCAATGCTGGGATGCAGAGGGGAGGACATGCCCAGGGGCAATCCTGGGATGCAGCGAGGAGGACATGCCCAGGGACAATCCTGGGATGCAGAGGGGAGGACGTGCTCAGGGGCAATGCCCAGGGGCAATGCTGGGATGCAGCGGAGAGGACATGCCCAGGGGCAATGCTGGGATGCAGCGAGGAGGACATGCCCAGGGGCAATGCTGGGATGCAGAGGGGAGGACATGCCCAGGGGCAATGCTGGGATGCAGAGGGGAGGACATGCCCAGGGGCAATGCTGGGATGCAGAGGGGAGGACATGCCCAGGGGCAATGCTGGGATGCAGAGGGGAGGACATGCCCAGGGGCAATGCTGGGATGCAGAGGGGAGGACATGCCCAGGGGCAATGCTGGGATGCAGAGGGGAGGACATGCCCAGGGGCAATGCTGGGATGCAGAGGGGAGGACATGCCCAGGGGCAATGCTGGGATGCAGAGGGGAGGACATGCCCAGGGGCAATGCTGGGATGCAGCGGGGAGGACATGCCCAGGGGCAATGCTGGGATGCAGCGGGGAGGACATGCCCAGGGGCAATGCTGGGATGCAGCGGGGAGGACATGCCCAGGGGCAATGCTGGGATGCAGCGAGGAGGACATGCCCAGGGACAATCCTGGGATGCAGAGGGGAGGACGTGCTCAGGGGCAATGCCCAGGGGCAATGCTGGGATGCAGCAGAGAGGACATGCCCAGGGGCAATGCTGGGATGCAGAGGGGAGGACGTGCCCAGGGGCAATGCTGGGATGCAGCGAGAAGGACATGCCCAGGGGCAATGCTGGGATGCAGAGGGGAGGACATGCCCAGGGGCAATGCTGGGATGCAGAGGGGAGGACATGCCCAGGGGCAATGCTGGGATGCAGAGGGGAGGACATGCCCAGGGGCAATGCTGGGATGCAGAGGGGAGGACATGCCCAGGGGCAATCCTGGGATGCAGAGGGGAGGACATGCCCAGGGGCAATCCTGGGATGCAGAGGGGAGGACATGCCCAGGGGCAATCCTGGGATGCAGAGGGGAGGACATGCCCAGGGGCAATCCTGGGATGCAGAGGGGAGGACATGCCCAGGGGCAATCCTGGGATGCAGAGGGGAGGACATGCCCAGGGGCAATCCTGGGATGCAGAGGGGAGGACATGCCCAGGGGCAATGCTGGGATGCAGAGGGGAGGACATGCCCAGGGGCAATCCTGGGATGCAGCGAGGACGACATGCCCAGGGGCAATCCTGGGATGCAGCGAGGAGGACATGCCCAGGGACAATCCTGGGATGCAGAGGGGAGGACGTGCTCAGGGGCAATGCCCAGGGGCAATGCTGGGATGCAGCGGAGAGGACATGCCCAGGGGCAATGCTGGGATGCAGAGGGGAGGACGTGCCCAGGGGCAATGCTGGGATGCAGCGAGGAGGACATGCCCAGGGGCAATGCTGGGATGCAGAGGGGAGGACATGCCCAGGGGCAATGCTGGGATGCAGAGGGGAGGACATGCCCAGGGGCAATGCTGGGATGCAGAGGGGAGGACATGCCCAGGGGCAATGCTGGGATGCAGAGGGGAGGACATGCCCAGGGGCAATGCTGGGATGCAGAGGGGAGGACATGCCCAGGGGCAATGCTGGGATGCAGAGGGGAGGACATGCCCAGGGGCAATGCTGGGATGCAGCGGAGAGGACATGCCCAGGGGCAATGCTGGGATGCAGAGGGGAGGACGTGCCCAGGGGCAATGCTGGGATGCAGCGAGAAGGACATGCCCAGGGGCAATGCTGGGATGCAGAGGGGAGGACATGCCCAGGGGCAATGCTGGGATGCAGAGGGGAGGACATGCCCAGGGGCAATGCTGGGATGCAGAGGGGAGGACATGCCCAGGGGCAATGCTGGGATGCAGAGGGGAGGACATGCCCAAGGGCAATGCTGGGATGCAGAGGGGTGGACATGCCCAGGGGCAATCCTGGGATGCAGAGGGGAGGACATGCCCAGGGGCAATCCTGGGATGCAGAGGGGAGGACATGCCCAGGGGCAATCCTGGGATGCAGAGGGGAGGACATGCCCAGGGGCAATCCTGGGATGCAGAGGGGAGGACATGCCCAGGGGCAATGCTGGGATGCAGAGGGGAGGACATGCCCAGGGGCAATCCTGGGATGCAGCGAGGACGACATGCCCAGGGGCAATCCTGGGATGCAGCGAGGAGGACATGCCCAGGGACAATCCTGGGATGCAGAGGGGAGGACGTGCTCAGGGGCAATGCCCAGGGGCAATGCTGGGATGCAGCGGAGAGGACATGCCCAGGGGCAATGCTGGGATGCAGAGGGGAGGACGTGCCCAGGGGCAATGCTGGGATGCAGCGAGGAGGACATGCCCAGGGGCAATGCTGGGATGCAGAGGGGAGGACATGCCCAGGGGCAATGCTGGGATGCAGAGGGGAGGACATGCCCAGGGGCAATGCTGGGATGCAGAGGGTAGGACATGCCCAGGGGCAATGCTGGGATGCAGAGGGGAGGACATGCCCAGGGGCAATGCTGGGATGCAGAGGGGAGGACATGCCCAGGGGCAATGCTGGGATGCAGAGGGGAGGACATGCCCAGGGGCAATGCTGGGATGCAGAGGGGAGGACATGCCCAGGGGCAATGCTGGGATGCAGCGGGGAGGACATGCCCAGGGGCAATGCTGGGATGCAGCGGGGAGGACATGCCCAGGGGCAATGCTGGGATGCAGCGGGGAGGACATGCCCAGGGGCAATGCTGGGATGCAGCGGGGAGGACATGCCCAGGGGCAATGCTGGGATGCAGCGAGGAGGACATGCCCAGGGACAATCCTGGGATGCAGAGGGGAGGACGTGCTCAGGGGCAATGCCCAGGGGCAATGCTGGGATGCAGCGGAGAGGACATGCCCAGGGGCAATGCTGGGATGCAGAGGGGAGGACGTGCCCAGGGGCAATGCTGGGATGCAGCGAGAAGGACATGCCCAGGGGCAATGCTGGGATGCAGAGGGGAGGACATGCCCAGGGGCAATGCTGGGATGCAGAGGGGAGGACATGCCCAGGGGCAATGCTGGGATGCAGAGGGGAGGACATGCCCAGGGGCAATGCTGGGATGCAGAGGGGAGGACATGCCCAGGGGCAATGCTGGGATGCAGAGGGGAGGACATGCCCAAGGGCAATGCTGGGATGCAGAGGGGAGGACATGCCCAGGGGCAATCCTGGGATGCAGAGGGGAGGACATGCCCAGGGGCAATCCTGGGATGCAGAGGGGAGGACATGCCCAGGGGCAATGCTGGGATGCAGAGGGGAGGACATGCCCAGGGGCAATGCTGGGATGCAGAGGGGAGGACATGCCCAGGGGCAATCCTGGGATGCAGCGAGGACGACATGCCCAGGGGCAATCCTGGGATGCAGCGAGGAGGACATGCCCAGGGGCAATCCTGGGATGCAGCGAGGAGGACATGCCCAGGGACAATCCTGGGATGCAGAGGGGAGGACGTGCTCAGGGGCAATGCCCAGGGGCAATGCTGGGATGCAGCGGAGAGGACATGCCCAGGGGCAATGCTGGGATGCAGAGGGGAGGACGTGCCCAGGGGCAATGCTGGGATGCAGCGAGGAGGACATGCCCAGGGGCAATGCTGGGATGCAGAGGGGAGGACATGCCCAGGGGCAATGCTGGGATGCAGAGGGGAGGACATGCCCAGGGGCAATGCTGGGATGCAGAGGGGAGGACATGCCCAGGGGCAATGCTGGGATGCAGAGGGGAGGACATGCCCAGGGGCAATGCTGGGATGCAGAGGGGAGGACATGCCCAGGGGCAATGCTGGGATGCAGAGGGGAGGACATGCCCAGGGGCAATGCTGGGATGCAGAGGGGAGGACATGCCCAGGGGCAATGCTGGGATGCAGCGGGGAGGACATGCCCAGGGACAATGCTGGGATGCAGAGGGGAGGACATGCCCAGGGGCAATGCTGGGATGCAGAGGGGAGGACATGCCCAGGGGCAATGCTGGGATGCAGAGGGGAGGACATGCCCAGGGGCAATGCTGGGATGCAGAGGGGAGGACATGCCCAGGGGCAATGCTGGGATGCAGCGGGGAGGACATGCCCAGGGGCAATGCTGGGATGCAGCGGGGAGGACATGCCCAGGGGCAATGCTGGGAGGCAGCGGGGAGGACATGCCCAGGGGCAATGCTGGGATGCAGAGAGGAGGACATGCCCAGGGGCAATCCTGGGATGCAGAGGGAAGGACATGCCCAGGGGCAATCCTGGGATGCAGAGGGAAGGACATGCCCAGGGGCAATCCTGGGATGCAGAGGGAAGGACATGCCCAGGGGCAATGCTGGGATGCAGAGGAGGAGGACGTGTCCAGGGGCAATGCTGGGATGCAGAGGGGAGGACATGCCCAGGGGCAATGCTGGGATGCAGAGGGGAGGACATGCCCAGGGGCAATGCTGGGATGCAGAGGGGAGGACATGCCCAGGGGCAATGCTGGGATGCAGAGGGGAGGACATGCCCAGGGGCAATGCTGGGATGCAGAGGGGAGGACATGCCTAGGGGCAATGCTGGGATGCAGAGGGGAGGACATGCCTAGGGGCAATCCTGGGATGCAGCGAGGAGGACATGCCCAGGGGCAATCCTGGGATGCAGCGAGGAGGACATGCCCAGGGGCAATCCTGGGATGCAGCGAGGAGGACATGCCCAGGGGCAATGCTGGGATGCAGAGGGGAGGACGTGCTCAGGGGCAATGCCCAGGGGCAATGCTGGGATGCAGCGGAGAGGACATGCCCAGGGGCAATGCTGGGATGCAGAGGGGAGGACGTGCCCAGGGGCAATGCTGGGATGCAGCGAGGAGGACATGCCCAGGGGCAATGCTGGGATGCAGAGGGGAGGACATGCCCAGGGGCAATGCTGGGATGCAGAGGGGAGGACATGCCCAGGGGCAATGCTGGGATGCAGAGGGGAGGACATGCCCAGGGGCAATGCTGGGATGCAGAGGGGAGGACATGCCCAGGGGCAATGCTGGGATGCAGAGGGGAGGACATGCCCAGGGGCAATCCTGGGATGCAGCGAGGACGACATGCCCAGGGGCAATCCTGGGATGCAGCGAGGACGACATGCCCAGGGGCAATCCTGGGATGCAGCGAGGAGGACATGCCCAGGGACAATCCTGGGATGCAGAGGGGAGGACGTGCTCAGGGGCAATGCCCAGGGGCAATGCTGGGATGCAGCGGAGAGGACATGCCCAGGGGCAATGCTGGGATGCAGAGGGGAGGATGTGCCCAGGGGCAATGCTGGGATGCAGCGAGGAGGACATGCCCAGGGGCAATGCTGGGATGCAGAGGGGAGGACATGCCCAGGGGCAATGCTGAGATGCAGAGGGGAGGACATGCCCAGGGGCAATGCTGGGATGCAGAGGGGAGGACATGCCCAGGGGCAATGCTGGGATGCAGAGGGGAGGACATGCCCAGGGGCAATGCTGGGATGCAGAGGGGAGGACATGCCCAGGGGCAATGCTGGGATGCAGAGGGGAGAACATGCCCAGGGGCAATCCTGGGATGCAGCGAGGAGGACATGCCCAGGGGCAATCCTGGGATGCAGCGAGGAGGACATGCCCAGGGGCAATCCTGGGATGCAGCGAGGAGGACATGCCCAGGGACAATCCTGGGATGCAGAGGGGAGGACGTGCTCAGGGGCAATGCCCAGGGGCAATGCTGGGATGCAGCGGAGAGGACATGCCCAGGGGCAATGCTGGGATGCAGAGGGGAGGACGTGCCCAGGGGCAATGCTGGGATGCAGCGAGGAGGACATGCCCAGGGGCAATGCTGGGATGCAGAGGGGAGGACATGCCCAGGGGCAATGCTGGGATGCAGAGGGGAGGACATGCCCAGGGGCAATGCTGGGATGCAGAGGGGAGGACATGCCCAGGGGCAATGCTGGGATGCAGCGGGGAGGACATGCCCAGGGGCAATGCTGGGATGCAGCGAGGAGGACATGCTCCCACCTCCCCAGGGACAATCCTGGGATGCAGCGAGGAGGACATGCTCCCACCTCCCCAGGGACAATCCCGGGATGCAGAGAGGAGGCCATGCTTCCACCTCTCCAGGGACAATCCTGGGATGCAGAGAGGAGGCCATGCTCCCACCTCCCAGGGACAATCCCGGGATGCAGAGAGGACATGCTTCCACCTCCCCAGGGAAAATTCCTGGGATGCAGAGAGGAGGCCATGCTTCCACCTTTCCAAGGACAATCCTGGGATGCAGAGAGGAGGCCATGCTCCCACCTCCCAGGGACAATCCCGGGATGCAGAGAGGAGGCCATGCTCCCACCTCCCAGGGTCAATCCCGGGATGCAGAGAGGAGGCCATGCTCCCACCTCCCAGGGACAATCCCGGGATGCAGAGAGGAGGACATGCTTCCACCTCCCAGGGTCAATCCCGGGATGCAGAGAGGAGGCCATGCTCCCACCTCCCAGGGACAATCCCGGGATGCAGAGAGGAGGCCATGCTCCCACCTCCCAGGGTCAATCCCGGGATGCAGAGAGGAGGCCATGCTCCCACCTCCCAGGGACAATCCCGGGATGCAGAGAGGAGGCCATGCTCCCACCTCCCAGGGTCAATCCCGGGATGCAGAGAGGAGGCCATGCTCCCACCTCCCAGGGACAATCCCGGGATGCAGAGAGGAGGACATGCTTCCACCTCCCAGGGACAATCCCGGGATGCAGAGAGGACGACATGCTCCCACCTCCCCAGGGACAATCCCGGGATGCAGAGAGGAGGCCATGCTCTCACCTCCCAGGGACAATCCTGGGATGCAGAGAGGAGGCCATGCTCCCACCTCCCAGGGACAATCCCGGGATGCAGAGAGGAGGACATGCTTCCACCTCCCAGGGACAATCCCGGGATGCAGAGAGGACGACATGCTCCCACCTCCCCAGGGACAATCCCGGGATGCAGAGAGGAGGCCATGCTCCCACCTCCCCAGGGACAATCCCGGGATGCAGAGAGGAGGCCATGCTCCCACCTCCCAGGGACAATCCTGGGATGCAGAGAGGACGACATGCTCCCACCTCCCCAGGGACAATCCTGGGATGCAGAGAGGATGGCCATGCCATATTTCTCACTGATTTGTGTTGTAGAGTTACATTGTTCCAGCCTGGAGCTGACTATACCGGATTGGTTGCTGGAGGTGACAGTCAGTGTAGTAGTCGGTGCTACTACTGTGATCTTTAATAAAAATAAATTTAAAAAAAAAACACCTTCCATGGGCGCCTCCCCCAGCCCTCTTAAGCTTAATCCCCATCTCCATCATGTGCTCTGCTCGAGAGCAATAGTGCACTCTTGCTCCTCACGGGACTCAGATGCAGTCAATTGGCTCCTGCTGCTGTACATCAAATTCAGTGAGGAGTTGGTGGGGCTCAGCCCCACCATGTGTGTCATTAGACACATACAGTGCAGCTCAGGATCGAGCCTGCATGAGTGCCCCATTGGCAGGTGGCTTGCTATGGGGGCACTGGGAAGGGAGGAGGAACAGTGTGCCAGCCGGGGACCCCCCAAAAGAGGGGGTTCGGGTCCGCTCTGTGCAAAATCATTGCACAAAGCAGGTAAGTATAACATAACGTTCATTATTAAAATAATAAACCTTTACAATCACGTTCACCTTTCATCATATGTAGATTTCTTTGCAGTATAAATGTGAAAAAGTAACCTATGAGACAATTGGGAAGGGGGGATTCAGTAAAGTAGTCACAACGTTTTTTGGCGGTATGGCTCCTTTAAAACAGCCTGCACTTAATTCAGAAAAGCCTTGCAAAAGTTTCATCAAGCTTTTTGCTAGATTCAGGTATTTCCTATTACAGCCACCTATAGAATCTGTTGCTGTGCATTACCACCAGTTTGCAAACAATTTGTCCATGTCCAGAGTGGGGCATTTTTCCCAAGTCGTCTTCTAGGACGGCCTAACATGGTAGGTGGGCTCCTCCCACCAGGAAACACATGATGCATTTTTCAAGAATGGTCTCTGCACCCCCTCAGGTCCTCATTTTTTTGTGTGTTCTCCGGCTGGGACAGACACATCTCCTGTTTTTGTTCTTATATCCAAGCTGTCTGACGAGGTGCATTTTTGTGCTGGGAAGATATGAATATAGCAGCTTCTTGCATAGGGCTCCACTGTTGCTATGAAGCTTGTAGCCACTGGCGTCATAGCAACGGATGGCTAATGCCTAGCTGCATTCAGCTGCCAGCCAGGAGATTCTCTGGTCCTCAGCTGAAAGTAAACTAAGGCACAGGGATGGTGGCTGTAGTGTTTTTTTTTAGGTCCATCATGTCCTTCTGTATTAGTCTCCCAGAAAAAGAAATAAATAAAGAATTGGCCAGTGAAGTCTGAGCAGAGCAGCTATTTAAAGTGTGAGAGAGTCTGTATTTACATGATCTGGTTATATGAACATCCTTCACATGCCTGGGACACGTGGGTACATATCACCTTACTTCATTATTAATGAAGGACAAAACGTAGGTGGTCAATAAACATGCTATATAGTGATCTGGTACAATGAAATGATCCCTAATATAGTTCAAACAAATCATTTCAGGTGTCCATGGGATTTTTCTTTTAGAGGTGCATTAAAATCAAAGTGTGAAGACAAGCTTTTTTATTCTACATAACAATATGTTAATATTGTATCAAACGACCTTTAAAAACACAAGCTGATTCACTACAGGCAATGTATAACTGTATTTGCGGATCTTGATCAGACAAATGTGTGTCTTTGGGGCACCTGCTTGGCAGTACTGGGAATTTCCTGCCTAATCTTGGTCTGATCATGGGCTGTGCGTTATCTGCTGCCATTCGTTTGTTGTCCTGTTGGCGTGCCATTAGTCCCTCCCACAATTCAAGGGGCAGACACCTGATGAAGTAAATGAATGTTCGCAAAATGCGTAGAGCTCCTTTGATGCGCTTTTTATTTTGTATATCCAATTGGCACTTTGTGAAAACTCTACAAATTTGTCTTTGATCAAGATCTGCAAATACGATTATAAATCGTCTATAGAGAGACATTTTTAATATTCTTATGTAGAATAAACCTTTTATCTATACATTTTGTATTTTTGATGTGTGTCAGAAAAAAATCCCATGGGCCCCTGAAATGATTTGTTTGCAGTAAATGTAGGTGGTCCGTGTGCGGAGTGCAGGTGGGGACACAGTCTTGGTAATTTGCCTTGTACAATCCAGTGCACGCCCACACAGTGAGAGTTATTTGTCAGGTGCAGTGAACCCATTAGCACAACTGGAGATACACTATATTACCAAAAGTATTGGGACGCCTGCCTTTACATGCACATGAACTTTAATGGCATTCCAATCTTAGTCTGTAGGGTTCAATATTGAGTTTGCCCACCCTTTGCAGCTATAACAGCTTCATCTCTTCTGGGAAGGCTGTCCACAAGGTTTAGGAGTGTGTCTTTGGGATGATTTAGAGTGGAGGCCATCTCGTCAACATCAGTGCTTGACCTCACAAATGCGCTTCTGGAAAATCGCCCAAATTACCAGGACTGTGTCCCCACCTGCACTCAGCACACGGACCACCTACATTTACTGCAAACAAATAATTTCAGGGGCCCATGGGATTTTTTTTCTGACACACATCAAAAATACAAAATGTTTAGATAAAAGGTTTATTCTACATAAGAATATTAAAAATGTCTCTCTATAGACTAGGGATGCACCGAATGTTCGACAACCGAAATTATTCGGCCAAAAATAGCAAAAAAAGCACTTTCGGTGTTCGGCCGAATAAGTAAAAAGGCCGAATAAATTTGTGCCGAACAATGACGTTTTTAATGATGCGGATGGTGGGTCGGTAAGCCCAGATTGCGGGTCCCCGACCGGCGACCCGCCATCCCCAAGCATCACTGTAAACGTAGCCGGAGGCACTACAGGAAGCAGAGCGGATGCTTCCTGTATAGCCGCTTAGCGCCGGGGTCTGTCACAGGCGGAGTGATACCAAATGTACTCCGCCTCCGCCTGTGACACGGCACAGGAGCCATACAGCAAACATCGACTCTGCAGATGGGAGGGAGGGAGGTAAGGAGAGACATGAGAGGACAGAGACATGTGAGGACAAGAGAGAGAGACACGTGAGGACAAGAGAGAGAGACACGTGAGGACAAGAGAGAGAGACACGTAAGGACAAGAGAGAGAGACACGTGAGGACAAGAGAGAGAGAGACACGTGAGGACAAGAGAGAGAGAGACACGTGAGGACAAGAGAGAGAGACACGTGAGGACAAGAGAGAGAGAGACACGTGAGGACAAGAGAGAGAGAGACACGTGAGGACAAGAGAGAGAGAGACACGTGAGGACAAGAGAGAGAGAGACACGTGAGGACAAGAGAGAGAGAGACACGTGAGGACAAGAGAGAGAGAGACACGTGAGGACAAGAGAGAGAGAGAGAGACACGTGAGGACAAGAGAGAGAGAGAGAGAGACACGTGAGGACAAGAGAGAGAGAGAGAGACACGTGAGGACAAGAGAGAGAGAGAAAGACATGAGAGGACAAGAGAGAGAGAGAAATACATGAGAGGACAAGAGAGAGAGAGAAAGACATGAGAGGACAAGAGAGAGAGAGAAAGACATGAGAGGACAAGAGAGAGAGAGAAAGACATGAGAGAGAGAGAGAGAGAGATATGAGGACGAGAGAGAGAGAGACATGAGGACGAGAGAGAGAGAGACATGAGGACGAGAGAGAGAGAGACATGAGGACGAGAGAGAGAGAGAGACATGAGGACAAGAGAGAGAGAGAGAGAGACATGAGGACAAGAGAGAGAGAGAGAGAGAGACATGAGGACAAGAGAGAGAGAGAGAGAGACATGAGGACAAGAGAGAGAGAGACATGAGGACAAGAGAGAGAGAGACATGAGGACAAGAGAGCGAGAGACATGAGAGGACAAGAGAGAGTGAGAGGACAAGAGAGAGAGAAATGCGAAACACCGCGTTCGGTATTCGGCCTTCGGCCAAGCATTTCATTATTATTCGGCTTCGGCCAAGAATTTCATTTCGGTGCATCCCTACTATAGACGATTTATAATCGTATTTGCAGATCTTGATCAAAGACAAGGTTCACTGAACCCATCAAAAACAGTCCTCAGAACTTTAAAACTCCCAGTATATACACTATACAGGTCCCTCTAAAAAAATTAGCATATTGTGATAAAGTTCATTATTTTCTGTAATGTACTGATAAACATTAGACTTTCATATATTTTAGATTCATTACACACAACTGAAGTAGCGCAAGCCTTTTATAGTTTTAATATTGATGATTTTGGCATACAGCTCATGAAAAACCAAAATTCCTATCTCAAAAAATTAGCATATCATGAAAAGGTTCTCCAAACAAGCTATTAATCTAATCATCTGGATCAACTAATTAACTCTAAACACCTGCAAAAGATTCCTGAGGCTTTTAAAAACTCCCAGCCTGGTTCATTACTCAAAACCGCAATCATGGGTAAGACTGCCGACCTGACTGCTGTCCAGAAGGCCATCATTGACACCCTCAAGCAAGAGGGTAAGACACAGAAAGAAATTTCTGAACGAATAGGCTGTTCCCAGAGTGCTGTATCAAGGCACCTCAGTGGGAAGTCTGTGGGAAGGAAAAAGTGTGGCAGAAAACGCTGCACAACGAGAAGAGGTGACCGGACCCTGAGGAAGATTGTGGAGAAGGACCGATTCCAAACCTTGGGGGACCTGCGGAAGCAGTGGGACTGAGTCTGGAGTAGAAACATCTAGAGCCACCGTGTGCAGGAAATGGGCTACAGGTGCCGCATTCCCTAGGTCAAGCCACTTTTGAACCAGAAACAGCGGCAGAAGCGCCTGACCTGGGCTACAGAGAAGCAGCACTGGACTGTTGCTCAGTGGTCCAAAGTACTTTTTTCGGGTGAAAGCAAATTTTGCATGTCATTCGGAAATCAAGGTGCCAGAGTCTGGAGGAAGACTGGAGAGAGGGAAATGCCAAGATGCCTGAAGTCCAGTGTCAAGTACCCACAGTCAGTGATGGTCTGGGGTGCCATGTCAGCTGCTGGTGTTGGTCCACTGTGTTTTATCAAGGGCAGGGTCAATGCAGCTAGCTATCAGATTTTGGAGCACTTCATGCTTCCATCTGCTGAAAAGCTTTATGGAGATGAAGATTTCATTTTTCAGTACGACCTGGCACCTGCTCACAGTGCCAAAACCACTAGTAAATGGTTTACTGACCATGGTATTACTGTGCCCAATTGGCCTGCCAACTCTCCTGACCTGAACCCCATAGAGAATCTGTGGGATGTTGTGAAGAGAAAGTTTAGAGACACAAGACCCAACACTCTGGATGAGCTCAAGGCCGCTATCGAAGCATCCTGGGCCTCCATAACACCTCAGCAGTGCCACAGGCTGATTGCCTCCATGCCACGCCGCATTGAAGCAGTCATTTCTGCAAAAGGATTCCCGACCAAGTATTGAGTTCATAACTGAACATAATTATTTGAAGGTTGACTTTTTTTGTATTAAAAACACTTTTTTTTTATTGGTCGGATGAAATATGCTAATTTTTTGAGATAGGAATTTTGGTTTTTCATGAGCTGTATGCCAAAATCATCAATATTAAAACAATAAAAGGTTTGCACTACTTCAGTTGTGTGTAATGAATCTAAAATATATGAAAGTCTAACGTTTATCAGTACATTACAGAAAATAATGAACTTTATCACAATATGCTAATTTTTTGAGACGGACCTGTATAGTGTATATACTGGGAGTTTTAAGGTTCTGAGGACTGTTTTTGATGGGTTCAGTGAACCTTATAACCAGCGGGGTGGACGCCGACCCAGCAGAGCTGATGCGAACTTACTCTTCGTAAATCGGGCACTTTGTGTGTCCTTGTAATCCTTCTTATGAGTAGTTGTGCTGCACATTTACTGCTCATTGGCCGACTTAATCTGGCTGTTCTATGAAATGTAAACGATTGGTTTAGATGGAGAAACACATAATCTATACACACTGATGTAGACCTAAATACCAGTTTCATCCACATTGCCTTCCAACTTAATTATATATTTGTGACCACAATACAGAATGCTGGTAAGAAATAAGAAGTTTTGTTCTCGCCTGAATTTCTCACAGAGCTTTAGAAGCTTTATTGATCAATGGAATCTAAAGCCGGCTTTGTGTCGTCATGTTTTTGCAATCTTGTATAATGTTACTGAGTGTTTATTCCCATCTTTTTGTGTGGTCAGTGGGCTTTGTGTCATGTTTTGCAATCTTGTATAATGTTACTGAGAGTGTTTATTCCCATCTTTTTGTGGGGTCAGTAGGCTTTACCCCCCCCCCCCCCACATTCCTATCACAGATATGATTTTATTTCTGAGATTCTGGTCTGCACTCTGCCAGTCCTGTTCAGTTATTGGTGAGCCTTGTAGCTAAAGGACCTGTTCTTTGCCAGATCAAGCTGGTTGCAGAGACCAGCCCTGTGCGTCCTTTACGGTTCAGTCACCTGTGATGTCATTTTCAGGGTACAAAGATATATATATATATATATATATATATATATATATATATATATATATATATATATATATATACGAAAAGAGGTTTGTACAGGAAGTCCTGCTTTGAGCTGTAGTAAAGTTTTCACACTATATCACCACCAAGCAGGCTCCAAGCTGGGCCTGGTGGGACTGACTTGAAGAAGGCAGTTGACAATTGGTCAAATCCACTTCTTTGCTGGTTGTAATTCCAAGACTAAGGATAGGAGACTTAAGGCCTACTAATGCCACTGTACACAAACTCTACTAGCTCCCAGTAGATTGTGCCCTTAAATACCATAACAAAGGTCTCACTGTTAGATGGATGGAAAAATAGTTTGTACTTTTTACATACGTTTTTCTGAACAATTTTGTAATATTGAGAAACCCTTAAAATAACATTTAGGTTTCAGGCAACCCCTGTTAATAATAACCATATCTACCGCTCACTGTACATTTGTGTGAACAGTAAGTCGATTATATTGAAATGCATAAAACTTAGTAAATTGTTTATGAACTGACTATCATATGTCAGCTGCACCACTTCCCTACATGTAGTTCAAACCTTTGCTAATGGCAAATTGACCTTTTAGGTGCTACTCAAATAGATTCACACAAGTCAGGTTCATCCATAACATACTGCCCTATCATGCCCCATCGGTCATCCTTTCGCAATCTTGTACCATAAAGGAAACTTTTGCAGTCTCTGGTCACGGTGACCTCCTTAACTGATGGAGTCCCACTGCCTATTACCAATTGTAAGAATAAATAAAACAAAAGATACTGTGGCACACTTGGCGTATGTGACACCCAGTAATAAAAATGAAATGACATGATCCTTGTGATGGCCAGAAAAGATGGATACATTAAAAATTGTAGTGCTCCCTCACCCTGGCCTTCAGCGGGAGAAGGGCCCCTTTTGCACTGGCGGTCAGCAAGTATACTTAAATTAGTGGTCCATGGGAAGAATGCTCCCTTACTGATAGCTACAAAGATGAATGGTGTCAGTGGTTGCTTGTCTGAGAGGTGGGAATTACTCATTGCTCAAGGAACCCCAGGCAACCTCTGGAGGAACCCTGTCTGAGGAAGGCTCTTCTACATTATGGAGAGATGGATGTGACATTTGCCTATATAATGGCTGTGGCAGCAGGTGTATCTTGGACCTCTGGTTGAAATCACTCATCGCCAGGGTCCCAGAGATTAGAAAAAGAAGCCAGCACGTGATTACATTTGCAAGAAACCACTGAAACGAAACCTGAAATATCCATTTGGCTGAAGTTGGCTTTTGAATTTATTGTCTTAACGAATAATGACTTTATTGTTTGCATATTATACAGCGGTAGTTCTATTTTTTTTTTTTTTTTTTCCCAGCGGTAGTTCTATATGTACATCTGCACATTACCTTGAAGACATTCCTCTAGTCTAGATATGATGTGGCAAGGTAGTATTTTACTGCTACAAGATCATGATAGATAGGGCTGGGGTTTTGCGGTTGGTTGTGTGTTAAGTGCATGTGTATGAAATGAGACCCAGTATCTACTGAAAAAGGTATGTTCATCAACACAGCACTTAATCTGGCCATAGACCTGTATAAATTTACTTGATCATTCATTGAAAAGAAACGATAATTAGTTTGTCTTTAAGTGACAACAATTATATGAAAACTTGTTTTATGCACATGCGCCCGATAAGCGTGTCTCAATTATAAAAATCTAAAGAACTGACTATTCGGAAGATGAAAGAGTGACTTCAGATCATCAAAAGTTTTAAGTCCCCGTGATTGATAATATCCGCTAAGATTTTAATCCCATATCTCATCCAAACCACTGGGTCAGGGTAGGAATAGAAATGAGGGAGAGATGGGTTCTTCCATAAGGGGGCACTTGGAGAGATAGGAAAGGGCCCATCAAAGGTAGTACTATGGAATATTTGCCAGGCACGTAGCACCGACCTCATAAATGCTGTCTGGGTATGAGAGATCTGCTCCCCCTATGTACCATATGCGCCAAAGCCTCGTAGGAACCAACTACAGCAGTTTCCAGCGCAATAGCCGCATCATCTAGAGGACCCCTTAGCTATCTGTGTGCAAAATTCCAACAGCCCTGCCAAGAAGTATTTATAGAAGTCAGGGACTGCCAGACCCCCCTCCCTCCATGGCTGTTGTATCTGCAATTTAATCCTAGGAATACCCCCCCCCCCCCCACCATAAGAAGTTTTGAGATTGCACTATGAAAGGAGTTAAAGGGCCTTGGGGATCCAAACTGGAGAATTCCGGGTCAAGTAAAGGAGCAGAGGCAAGAATTTCATTTTTATCAGATTAATTCTCCCAAGCAACAAGAGGGGAATACTCTTCCAGGCACCAAGGCGCTGCTTAAGATGCAATAAAAGTGGGGAAATATTTAATCTAATGAAATCCATAACGGAATTAGTGATAAGAAGTCCAAAATATTTATCCTGCGTCACCCACTATCACGTACCTGGAGATGAGCCTGACACTGTGAGGAAGGCCTCCCTTGCGCCTCTGACTCAGGACCCCTGATAGTGCAGACAGGGGACACCTGAGTGTAGAGTAGCACGAGCGACTGGAGACTTGCTTGGAGTGGACGATGGCTACTGGTGAAGGTTGCCAGAGAAGTCCGATGAGCAGGGTGTTGAGCAGGCAGCAGGTGCTGGAAGCAGGGGTTCCTGGGTAACAGGAGGAGCTTCCTATGCAGGATGGATGGATCTGGAAATGACAGAAGCGTGGTAAGACAAGCCGGGTCAGGAGCCAATCGGTAACGTAGAAGCCAGTAGGAGTAGACAGGAAGAGAGGTCACGGGGCAAGCCAAGGTCGGTGCAGGTGGAGATCAGAGAATCGTCCGGACAAGCCGGGTCTGGAACTTGGGAACAAGATGCAGGTTAACAGGTATCCAAGGCTGAAGACAAAGCAGCACTAGAGCAGTGCAATGGCTGGGTTAAAATAATCCCTTTGGCACCAATGTCTAACGTACGTTCGAGTACCCGTCGCTTTCATGGGCATAAAGCCAGTTTGATCTGGGGACACCAGGAGATGAAGAATTTTTGACAATCTGGTGGCTAAAATTTTAGTCAAAATCTTTAGGTCCATATTGAGGAGGGAGATGGGTCTGTATGAGGCACAGTGCAGTAGGTCCTTACCTAATTTTGCTAAAAGAACTATGTGAGCTTCATAAAGACTGTGGAATGCTCTTCGCACGAAAACATTCCTGATATAGATGTAGAAGCTTAGGGGCCATCTCCTCTGCATAATGCTTGTACCACTCCGCCGGAAGCCCATCGGGACCTGGGGCATTATTATTATGGAATGAACCAATTGCCGCAAGCACTTCCTCAGAGGTAAACGGAGCATCCATCATAGCTCTGGATTGATCCGACAGAACCTGGAGGGATATATCATCCAAAAAATTTGCCAGATCAGAATGGTCCACATCAGGCAGAGGAGCATATAAAGTGCGGTAAAATTCCACAAATGCCCAAAGGACCCCCTCGGCTGAGGATTGAAGGGTCCCCCCAAGGGAGTATACAGTAGGAATAACCGTAGGAGCTCTATCATCTGCTGTCAACAGAGCCAACAACTTGCCATTTTTGTCACCCTTCTCAAAAAGGCTTTCCATCCGTTTTTGGGCAATACATTGTGTCAAGTTAGAGAACTGCAGAGAGACCTCCCTCCTAGCCTGTCGCAAAGATGCCAATGACTCCACTGAGGGGTCATCAACATGAGCTTGAGCACATGCCACCTCTCTCTCCTGCAATAGTTTAATGGCAGTCTGCTGACTGACTCTAGCAGCCTTAACCACTTAAGCCCCGGAAGATTTTACCCCCATTCCGACCAGGGGGTATTTTGCGATTCGGCACTGCGTGACTTTAACGGACAATTGCGCAGTCGTGCGACGCTGTACCTAAACAAATTTGGCGTCCTTTTTTTCCCACAAACGGAGCTTTCTTTTGGTGGTATTTGATCACCTGTGCGATTTTTTTTTTTTTTTTTTTTTTTTTTGATCACGCGCTATAAACAAAAAAAGAGCGTCAATTTTGCAAAAATAGCAATATTTTTCACATTTTTTTTTTATATGAAATTCCCCCAAAAAAAAATGTAAAAATCTAAATTTTTCTAACATTTTCGGCCAATTTGTTTTATGCTACCTATGTTTGGTAAAAAAAATCGCAAAAAGCGTATTTTGATTGGTTTGCGCAAAAGTTATCGCGTTTACTAACAAAGGGAAAGATTTTTGTCATTTTTGTTGTTATTTTTTTAACGCGTAATGGCGGCGATCTGCGATTTTTTTTTTTTTTTTTTTTTTTTTTTTTTTTTTTTTTTTTTGCGGTACTGCGACATTGGAGCGGACAGATCGGACCCTTGACTGACATTTGTGACACTTTTGGGGTTACCAGTGACATTTCTACAGTGATCAGTGCTATACATATGCACTGTTACTGTAAAAATACACTGGTAGTGAAGGGGTTAAGTTTATTTGGGAGGGAGGCGCTGTGTGTGTCCCTAGGGGCGTGCTTTCTACTGTGATTGGCTGTGGCTTGAGCTGTAAGGACACTGATCAACGGATCTACATACTAGATCCGTGTGATCAGTGTCTTTACAGCGAGGAGAATGACAGGTGGCTTGTTTACACAAGCTGCCTGACATTCTCCCTCTCCCCCGCCGATCGCCAAGTGATCGGCGGACATCGGGTCCGCTGGTCACACGCGCGGGGGGGTCCGTGACCACGCGGGAGCGCGCCTCCGGGGGCGCGCGCTCGCTCCCTAGACCCTCACAAGCTAGTGACGTAGCCCTACGTCACTTTGCCTGTGAGGGGCTGACTGCCGACGTAGATCGGCGTTAGGCAGTCGGCAAGTGGTTAATGGCCAAAATATATTCTCCCCTAATAACTGCTTTAAATGCGTCCCAGAAAATCTGGGAAGTGGAGGAGTCATCATTGACTGGCCAGTACATAGCAAAACGTGCCGTCACTACTGGTTCAACCTCAGACTCCTTCACAAAGCCAGGTTGAAGGCGCCAGGTGCGAGCGGCCCAGGGACAAGGTAATGACCAGATAACGTGAAGAGGAGTGTGATCTGATATACCTGCGGTGAGATACATGGCATCCTTTACCCAGGGTAACGGAGATGAGCTAGCAAAGGCCATATCAATCCTTGACGAGGAGTGAAAGGTACCTGATAAATAAGAATACGATCTCTGCGCGGGGTGTCTCGATCTCCAGGTCTCAGTAAGCGCAGCTGAGTCAGCCCAGTGTCGGAGATCTTGGTTTGGTACCCTGTTGGGGTTAGATGTATCTATGACCCATCGAAGATATTATTGAAATCACCAGCTATCAAAAATGTAATGGGAAGAAAGAAGGTCAACTTATCCAAAATTTTGTAGAGGACATCTTTGCAAAATGGAGGAGGCACATAGACCTTAATTACCGCTATCGTGTGAGCCTCAATTTTAAGGATAACCGCCACATATCTCCCCTCAGGATTCAAAAGTTATTTTGAGAAAAAAAGCTTTTTAACCCCTTCTCTCTAAACTCAGAAATTATCAGCCTTTTCCAACCAGGTTGCCTTCACATATCTTCAGGGGTGCCATGGAAAATGCCTAAAATGTGTATACAAGACAGTGGGTGGATCAAGCCTGCTTTTTAGTTACACAAAGCCACAGGTTTCATTGTGCACCATTACAACCTTCTAGTCGCTGGTGTCATAGCAACCCTGTCCCTTTCCATCAGCTCTGGGGTCCCAGCTGAGTGAGGGAATCTTTACAATGGGGTGCCTCCAGATTCTGCAGCATTTTAAAGGGTCCCTTGACTGTAAAAAGGTTGAGGAACACGGTTATAGATTATTATTTGTACCCATTTATTGCCATAAAACTGAACGCATGTTCCCAAATCTGCAAATTCTGAACAAATTTCTAAAGGTCTATGGCCAGCTTTAGTCAACACAGCACAGCGTTATGACTGCTGGGGGCCATCATGAGTATGGCTTCGCCTAGCATAAAGAGGGCCGTGACATGCATGCGCAGGATGAACAGGACTGGCAGGGATGCTTTTGGAAAATAGGCTGTGCAGATCTTGGTGGAGCGACACAGTATAGGTCAGTAAAACTGGGATAAAGATAAGTTTTGGACCAAGTGGACTGCGTTTGGAGGTAGAGGCCTACTAGTAAAGGACAACTTGTACCAAAGCTTCAGTTGTCCTTTGTTAGGAGAGAAATGGAGGATGCCACTTCTACTACTTCATCTCCAAACTATGCAGGCTGTTATGTTTACTTTCTGGCTTCAATAATTTGTGTCTCGTAGCTGAAACAAGTTTGCAAGTAAGAATGTGGTATTACAAATGTGCACTGCAGCGATCCGCACTGAACTGAGGCGAAGTGAACCATCCCCCAGGCCACCTCTTTCTATGGGTCCTTGGCATGGTCTGGAGTGCTCACACTGTGCAAATGAAGCCGAAATAAAGGGAGGAACCATGCTCGACACTGGTAAAATGCCTAGTAGGGAATTCAAAAAAGCTGCTGTGCCATTTTTCTGGCGTTTGCCGCTCTTGTTAAAGTATTGTGCCAAATTCATGAAGCCTTTGTGACACTTTTGGTTTTGACAGTGACTTGTGAACCAAATTTAGGTAGTTCTAAAATGTGCCACTTTTACATTGTGTCGCATTGAATGCATCAAATGTAAAAATGGAGCTAATTAAGGCCAACTCTCTTTTGGCATACAGAGAGAAAAGTCTCTCTTGTACATCCTAAAGATGGCGCAGCATGAGCCAAATTCAAGTACAAGTTCCAGACAGTGTGAGCTGGGGAACTGGTAGCAGGTACAAAACTCCCTGGGGTAAGCAGTCTCTTAGGCACAGATACCAAATCCAAGAAGGTAGTGACAAACAGTGCAATGTTTGTGATATATACAAGTGCTGTACAGTGTCTCAGGAAAAACAAACAGGAGCATAAATAGCAAAACAAAAACCTAGCTATGTCTCGGCATGAACTACAAAATATACAGGTCCGAACTACCAGGCTGAGCAAGCCTACAACTTTCCAGCTTCCACATGTACAGCTAAGGCCCATTTTATAGCTAAACATTCCTTTTCTATGATGGCATACTTTTCTCTCAAGCTAATTAGGCTCTCTGCTTAGGTACACCACAGGGTGTTCTTCCCCATTGTGTACCTGTGACAATACTGCCCCAATGCCAACATCAGGCACATCCGTCTGAACCAAAAAATCCTTGGAAAAATCAGGGGACTACAACACTGGTTGTGCACAAGGGGCCTTCTTCAAGGTTTGGAAAGACTCTTCTGCTTCTGGGGACCGTTTTACCATTATGGAGTCTTTCCCTTTTGTAAGGTCAGTCAGTGGAGCCGCTAAAGTGGCAAAATTCGGGATGAACGTTCTATAGTATCCTGTGATATCCAGAAATACTCTGACCTGCTTCTTGTTTACCAGATGTGGCCACTCTTGGATGGCTTCTTCTTCAATTGGGGTTTTAGGACTCCTCAACCAATAGTGTTGGCCAAATACCTGGCTTCCTCTAAACCAATTGTGCACTTTTTTTTGGATTCGCCGTAAAACCTTCCTTGAAAAGGGAATCCAAGACTGCCTGGACCCGGGACAAGTGAGACTCCCAGTCAGTGCTATGTATCACAAGGTCGTCGGTGATAGGCTGCTGCATATTGGTGGTGAGGTCTTAGGGTCCTGTCCATGGCCCTCTGAAATGTCCCATGGGCAGTTTGCAACCCAAAAGGCATATTTTTTGTACTGAAACAAACCCTCAGGGGTCAAAAATGCAGTCTTTTCTTTGGTGCTATCAGTCAGGGGAATTTTCCAATATCCTTTGGTCAAGTTCAAAGTGGTCAGATTGGCTTTGCCAAGTTGGTCTATAAGTTTGTCTACTCTGGGCATTGGGTACGTGTCAAATATTGTCACTGAATTAAGTTTCCTGAAGTCATTGCAAAACATCCAAGTACCGTCCGGTTTTGGGACTAACACAATGGGACTAGACAGTCACTTTTGGACTCCTCAATAACATCTAGCTCCAGCATTCTTTTGACTTCGTCACTGATGTCCTTTCTCCTAGCGTCAGGAATTGGGTATGGCTTGAGTTTGACACGTATTCCAGTTTCAGTAACAATATCCTGCTAAACCACTGAGGTTGAGCCTGGTAACTCTCTGTTCCTTATCAGGAACTCTGTAGCTTCCTGCCATTGGGAACGAGACAGTGTGTCTGGAATTGTAACTTCAGGTACCAGAACGGACTAAGTACTCCCTGGAGTTACAGGCGCAAAGTTTGCAGCTAATGCCAGCCTATCCTTCCAGGGCTTTAACGGGTTCAGATGATATATCTGCTTAGGCTTTCTTTTTCCTGGTTAATATACATTGTAATTCACCTCCCCAACTAATTTAAAGGGACCCTGCCACTTAGCCAAGAACTTGCTTTCAAGTTTCAACAGTGGGGGAACTAAGACCAGGACCCTTTCACCAGGTATACTTTGTTGGGCTTCTTGGGCCTGAACTAAGTGTTCCTTTACCATGGGCATTATCGTTGCAATTCTGTCCTGTATCTGAGCAATATGCTAAATTACACTTTTGTGAGGTGTCTGCTCCCCCTCCCAGGTTTCCTTGGCAATGTCTAAGAGTCCCCACGGGTGTCTTCCCATAGAGCAACTCAAATGGAGAGTACCCCATAGAGGACTGGGGAACCTCCCTGTTGGCAAACATCAAGTATGGAAGGAAGAAGTCCCAGTTTTTTTACATCCTTGTCAACAACCTTTTTCAACATACTCTTTAATGTTTTATTAAAGCGTTCCTCCAAGCCATTAGTTTTAGGGTGGTACACGGAGGTTCGCAACTGTGTCCCCGAAAACAATTTGCACAACTCTAGTTACTCGTAACATGAATGGGGTGCCTTGCTCTGTAAGGGTCTCCTTTAGGGACCCCAATGTGACTGAACATCATAAACCACTCCTTGGCAATGTTTTTAGCAAATGTGTTACGTAAAGGGACTGCCTCGAGATAACGGGTAGCATAGTCCATAATCACAAGAATGTGCTGATGGCATCGGGCAGACTTGGGCAGTGGACCCACAAGGACCATGGCAATCCTCTCAGGGGACTTCAATAATGGGTAATTGCACTAAAGGACTTCGAAAGTGGGGCAGGGGTGCAGACATTTTATATACAGGGCAGGTTTGACAATTTTCACACACTTTTTTAGTGGTTTTCTCCACACCCAAATGACCTCCCAGCAAGTGTCCATGGGCAAATTCTAGTACCACCCTTCTGTACGATTTAGGGACCACCAACTGCTGAACAATTTCATCGTTTTTATAGGCCTTCCTCAGTTTCCCACCATAACAGAGCAAGGAAAACCTGGGGATTCCTCAGAGGAGTCACCTGGACCCACCCTTTCTGTGCTGGCCAGGGAAACTGGCTCCGTCTCTGATTCAGCTACTGTGACTGGAGTCTGGATGATCCCACAGTTCCCAAATATTTGGGGAAATCCCTGCTGGTTATGGCCCCATACACTAAGTGGGGTACAACTCCGACCAGACGAGTCACAGTACCTATGCCAGATTGAAACGTGACCATAACTATAGGATACTCCCGGATATTCCCACGTACAAAAAACACAAACTTTCAGCATGCGAATTCACAGGCTTATCCATATTGGCGTTTAATCAAAGTAATCAAACTTCCTGAGTCCAGCTAGGGCATAATAGGCTTATTATTAGCAGTCATTTGACACACGTGTTTACCCAGACTTGGAGCTGCAGACTATGAAACAGCAGTAAACCCAGACTGCCGCCTGAAAGATAAGTCATGTTACATAGGTTCATCTGTCAATGGACAATTTGCTGCAACATGCCCCAGTTCCTGACAACGAAAACACTTAACATTTATCCAGTTAGGTTTGCGAACAGGCCCTGGCTTTCCTTGTTTGGGACCCCAATCTTCAGACCTGGCACCAATAAAGCTCCCCCTGTCTCCTTGCCATGCTTACCACCCACTTCCCCTGGAACAGTATTACCAGTTGCTTGGGGGGACCGTGGCTTTGGGTGGAAAATCCATGTGGCTGAAAGGGTGGTGACCAGGCTCTCTGCATTAAAGTACCTTTCAACAAGCTCCACCCGGTTATCTGCCAACTTGGAGTCCCCTTGACTCACACCTACTTCTGCAGGGAAATTGGTAGTGACCTCAGGAATCGGTCTATGACCACACGCTTCACTATTTGTGGCCCAGACAGGGACTCTGGCTGTAAGCACCAGGTGGATTGGGTCAAACAGCTGTGATCTTGGTGGCCTCTCATCTTAGAAGGACCAGCTGTAGACCCGCTGTGCTCAAACTGCCAAGGTGACACCATGTCTCGCCAGGATTTCCTGCTTGACCTTCTCATACTCCCTTGCTTCTGCCGCCTCCAGATCATAGTAGGCCTTCTGCGATTTTCAAGTAAGGGAGCGACCAATCCGGCCCACTGGGTTTTAGGCCAACCTTCCATCTCAGCAGTCCTTTCAAACATCAGCAGGAAGGGCTCCTGGTCATCTGCCGTCCTCTTGGAGAGGAAGCGACCCACATGGATTGCTGAGGGCTTGTCTCCAACACCTTCAATTTTAGCAGATGACCACTGTGCCAGTGTCTCCACAACCTCAGTCAGGGTTTTTCTATCTGCTTTTGCAGCAGTGGCTAGCTGTTCTGCGTTTTGCTCTTGTACAGCATCAATCTGTTGGCAAAGCTCCTTTGCTTGCTGCTGTGCAGCATTTGCTTGTTGCTTTGCAGCATTTGACAACACCAACTGTTTGAGGATTTCCTCCATGTTTAGTCACTCCAGGTACTAGCCCTTTAAGTAGTAACTTACTACAGCTGCCCGCAGGCCTCCACCACATGTAAGCTGGGGAACAGGTAGAAGGTACAAAGCTCTCTGGGATAAGCAGTCTCCTAGGCACAGATACCAAATCCAGTGAGGTAGTGACAAACAGTGCAATGTTTATTTGTGATATTTACAAGTCTACATACAAGTGCTGTACAGTGTCTCAGAAAAAACAAACCAGGACAAAAATGACATTGGCTGTCTGTCCCAGGTGAGCCTAAATTGGCCTGGGGAGAAGACCAAGACCTGAACTGGATTGTGGATCAGAGATCCCTAAATGTGTAAGAGAGGAGCCTGGGAGATTTATAAAACCCAAA
The DNA here is from genome assembly GCF_965119305.1 of Pelophylax lessonae. Taxonomy (NCBI): domain Eukaryota; kingdom Metazoa; phylum Chordata; class Amphibia; order Anura; family Ranidae; genus Pelophylax; species Pelophylax lessonae. The sequence continues at coordinate 187,386,323 of NC_138770.1, read as the reverse complement.
CAGGACATTTCCCAGCTCTCTATGGGACGTTCTGCTACAACCGATACATGAATTTGGTGCATTCTTCACCACTTTGAGAATGCGAGTGAGACAGTTTTTTGAAAAATTTGTCTGAGCCGGCCTTTATGAATTTCAGGGCTAGTGTGAGTTCCTTTTTATTAAGCAATAGTTCTAAGATTGACCAAAAAAATGTCGGTTTTTACCATGACATTGCCACCTGCCTCTCGGAATCACAAGTAGAGCCCCCTAAAATATCTAGGTTTTGGGGTGTGAGGCACACATGCAAATTGCTCCCACATCTTATTGCAGTGTTTGGACTGCTTAAAAAAAGTTGCCACTAGGCACAAGCAGACACAACCAATAGTCCTGCTTTTGTATAGGATATGAGGTCACAGAGGGTCCAACCACAATCCAGTGTGTTGGAGAGAAGAGGAGAGCACTGGCACCTGGGTGAGTAAGGTATTACAACAAATTTCTCTACCTCCAGATCAGCGGCTCCTGTGGTAGATGTGGCCCTTTACTTGCCTTTGTCCAGGCCTTGGGGGCATCATCCCATCCACTGACACCAATGATGGAGCGCCATTATTACCTTGAATACCAATAATGGGGCACCATTACTCAGACTGATACCAACAATAAGGCACTATTCCTTCCACTAAAACCAATGATGGAGCACAGTTTACTCTCCTTTACACCAAGGCTTTTTCTAATCCCACTGGTCACAGTGTGCCCCCCCCCCCCCCCCCAAGCCTCAAGGGCAGTAAGGCTCCATTCACACTTGTATATCTCCAAAGTCTTGCCACTTTGGCTTTGACCAATGATAATCGACAACTGTTGCACAACTGTTGCATGTATAACATTCAGGTGCACTTTTCATGTGACTTTTGAGGGTTTACGTTGCAGTCTGTGGCACTCAAGTCACATACAAATGAGACCAAAGTAGTGCAGGAAAGTTTTTTTGAAAGTTTTTGCGACTCCAAGTTACACATAATTGAATGGTTTGTTGAAAAACATGGGGTAAGACCTTCCTGTCCAAAGTCTCATGCATGACAAGTCGCACAAGTGTGAATGGAGCCTAACCTGGCACTTTGTTCAGAGAGTTTGGAGACCCTTGCCCTAAACTAAAGACTATTTAACCTTTGCAGTACTGGAGAGCCCCACTTCAAGGGTATTTTTTTTTGCATCTTCCTTGCACCTGATTTTTGTATTCTTGTATAGTAATTCGTTGCCATATTTACAAAGCCACATGAAGTGAAAAAGCAATTTTTGGTAGACTTTTGAACGCTCGGTAAAAGGAGCTGTTGCTGAAATGTTCAGAACACTGTAATGGGCACGATCAGGAGATTCCTGGCACTACCAATTATTATAACGTGGCTGTTCTGAGTTTTCAGGTCACTTGCAGTGATTGGCCTTTGTTCCTGAGGCTTCATGATGTTTCTAAGTACAAGTATGAATCCAATCTCTTCCCTACATTCTGTTATTCAAGACAAGATTAGCAAAGCGTAAGGTGATGATGGTGTAGTAAATTTATAGATAAGATACAGATTGGACTATGTTCTTGTCATCCTATACTCCCATCAGCCCCTGTAATAGATAGCGCCATGGGAAGGTAAATATGTTCATAAAATGGGATTGCTTTTAGTTCAGTGATTCTTGCACGAATATTTGAGCCAGCAGTTAAGCAAAAGCTTCTGAATAAGAGAAAAAAAATGGAGATTCGTGTGAAAAGCTAACTGTACTTGTACATCAGGAGCACAAAGCCTATTCAGTGCCTGGCCCCAGGTGAGATAATAAGTTATGGCCATGGTGATATGCTGGCTACTCTCCACACTTAGCCACACAGTATCACATTATATAAAGAAGTTTTCCCTGTGGGTCTAACTTGTGCATAGTTTCCGTTCACCATAGAGGTGTATGGGGGCTGTACCACACATTGATGTGCTCTTTGTTAAAGCTGAACTCCGTCACAAAAACCTCTATTTATATGTTGTTCCTCAATAGCCAAAACTGATTTAATTCCACTTTGTGTTCATCAAATGTCTTTGGAAACCCAAGTATTACCTTGCAAAACTAGCAGTGACATCATCACTGTGCTACAGGGCTGTGGGAGGTGCCCAGCATCCCCACCCATTACAGGCTTCCTGCAGCAACCTACAGAAGGGGGCGGAGAGGAGACCATTCCCCCTGCTCAAGGAGAAAGAGCAGCCATGACCGGGCTGTATTATAGGAAGCTCCTGCACAGATGGAATGTTTCAAACTGAATGACTGCACAGATCTGGAGGAAATACACAAAGCACACCAAGATTCAACTAATACCTAGTATACACAATGAGACATTTGAATGAAAAATATCGCTTTTGGAGCGATCAACCCACAATCTGATTGTTGGCACACAGCTTTTGTGAGCCGAACATTATCTGAAGGGGCAAGCATGAAACTTTTTTGTTTTCCTGTAAGCTAAGAGAATGAACAATTTTCATTTAACCGCTTCCATACAGAGCAGTTAGACACCCTTCCTGCCCAGACCAATTTTCAGCTTTCAGCACTCTCACACTTTGAATGACAATTGCTCAGTCATGCTACACTGTAACCAAACAAAATTTTTATCATTTTTTTCACACAAATAGAGGTTTCTTTTGGTGGTATTTGAACACAACTGGGGTTTTTTTTTTTCGTGCTATATGCAAAAAAAGAGCAAAAATTTTGAAAAAAAAAAAACACTTTTTTTTAGTTTCAATTATAAAATTTTGCAAAAAATAAATTTTTCTTCATACATTTGGACCAAAATGTATACTGCTACATGTCTCTGGTAAAATTAACCCAAATTAGTGTATATTATTTAGTCTGTGTGAAAGTTATTGAGTCTAGAAGCTATGGTACCAATTACTGAAAATTGATCACACCAGATGTACTGACTGCCTATCTCCTTTCTTGAGGCCCTGAAATGTCAGGACAGTACAGATACCGACCAAATGACCCCTTTTTGTAAAGTAGACAGTCCAAGGTATTTAGTAAGAGGCATGATGAGTTTTTTGAAGTTGTAATTTTTTCCCACAATTCTTGGGAAAATGAAGAAAAAAATGTTTTTTTCTTTTTTTTTTCCCACAAAGTTGTCAATTTATAAGCTATTTCTAACACATAGCATGTACACAGCAAAAATTACACCCAAAAATACATTCTGCTACTCCTTCCAAGTATGGCGATACCACATGTGTGAGACTTTTACACAGCCTGGCCACAAAAAGAGACTCCACGTCCAAGAAGCACATTCAGGCGTTCTAGGAGCATAAATACACATAAAACTTTCTTACTACCTATCACACTTTTCAAGGCCCTAGAGCACCAATACAATGGAAAAGTCCACAAAATGACCCCATTTTGGAAAGCAAACACTCCAACGTATATTCTATGAGGCATTATGGGTCGTTTGAACATATCATTTTTTTCCACAGGTTTTTGGAAAATGTGGGAAAAAAATGAAAACTTTTTTTTTTTACACAAAGTTGTCAATTTATAGGATATTCCTAACGCATAGCATGTACACAGCAAAAATGACACCCCAAAATACATTCTGCCACTCCTCCTGAGTATGGCAATACCACATGTGTGAGACTTTTTCACAGCCTAGCCATATAGAGGGGCCTAACATCCAAGGAGCATCATCATGCATCCTAGCCACTTGCCTAGGCCTATTTTTGACATTTGGTGTTTACAAGCTAAAATCAGTTGTTTTGCTAGAAAACTGCTTAGAACCCCCAAACATTATATATTTTTTTTTAGCAGAGACCCTAGAGAATAAAATGGAGATTATTGCAATATTTTTTATCACACCGTATTTGCGCAGCGGTCTTCCAAACGCAATTTTTTTGGAAAAAATTCACTTTTTTTAATTAAAAAATAAGAAACCAGTAAAGTTAGCCCAATTTTTTTCCATAATGTGAAAGATAATGTTACGCCGAGTAAATAGATACCCAACATGTCATGTTTCAAAATTGCGCACGCTCACGGAATGGCGACAAACTTTGGTACTTAAAAATCCCCATAGGCGATAATTTAAAAATTTCTACAGGTTACCATCTTTGAGTTACAGAGGAGGTCTAGGGCTCAAATTATTTCCCTTGCTCTAACGATCGAGGCGATACCTCACATGTGGGGTTTGAACACCGTTTACATATGTGGGCGGGGTTTCTGTATGCGTTCGCTTCTGTGCGCGAGCTAACGGGGACAGGGCGCTTTAATTTTTTTTTTTTTTTTTTTTTTTACTATTTATTTTATTTATTATTTTTTATTTTTACACCGTTTTAAAAAAAAAAAAAAAAAATTGATCATTTTTATTTCTATTAAAAGAAATGTAAATATTCCTCCAAATAGAAATAGGCACGACAAGACCTCTTTTTTGTGAGATCTGGGGTCAAAAAGTCCTCAGATCTCACAAGTACACTAAAAGATAGAAAAAAAAAAAAAAAATTATTATATAAAATGAAAAAAAAAAAAAAAGGACCTTTAAACCGGTTGCTAGGCAACAACATTTTCCGTAGCTCCGGTCCTCCAAGACCATAGAGTCAAGTGAGGGCAAGCTTGCCCTCACTCGACATCCTGTCTGTGGGGACTCGGGACCGGATCGTTTTCCCCGCTGCCGGCGGGTCCGGTAAGCGGGGAAAAGGACCGGAACGCGTCGGGAGGGGGGGGGTGCCTCTTCCGCCATCCCGGAAGGGTGATCCCACGGCGAATCCGCCGCTGGGACCACCCTTATCGGAAAGCCAACCGTCCACCGTTTAAAAAAATACCAGGGTTATGGCAGCTATCTGCTGCCATAACACCGGTATTTAGGTTTAAACGGAGGACGTATATAAACCTTTTTGGACTTGGACATGGTGGCTGTATGAAGGGTGACAGGTACTCGGGTACTTTGTTGGGCAGGTGACAGGTACTCTGGTACTGATGAGCAGGTGGCAGGTACTCGGGTACTCCGATAGGCAGGTGACAGGTAGGCGGACCAGACAAAAAAAGAAAAAGGCATTGAGAGATGCTGGTATTTTTAATCTGAGTTCTGCTACCCTTACCGATAACGAGAAATTGGTCCTTGGACATGGTTTGAAATTTGCTCCTACAAAACCCCTTGATAGGTTTGGTCTCTTTATGGATGTACAGAAGTACATCCGTAAGATAAATATCAAAAGATATGTTATGTCCAAACCTATTAGAGATAATAGGCTTGTTAATGGAGGCATTAGGCATTCAGGACTGGCCAATGCCTCACTCTTCAACCCTCCTGGGTTTGTGGCACCATCTATTAGTGTCTTTAAGGACTTGGTCCTTAAGGATGTTGAGGCCTTACAAGTCAGGAATGACAGAAATGAGTTCCGTTTCAATGAGGGCCTCAAATCCCTCAAAAAAAGGAACAACATAGTTGTCAGGCCCGCTGATAAGGGGGGGGGGATAGTTGTCCTTGACAAATCCTCTTATTATGCGGAGATGAACAGATTGCTTTCTGATGCGGATACCTACAGTCCACTTCTTTATGACCCTACGAATAGGTTCAAGAAAGATTTATCTGCCCTAGTTGAACAGGGATTTCAGGACAAAATTCTGAATAAGAAGGAGAGGTCTTTTTTGGTCCCGGTTGCCCCGAGAGTGCCCGTTCTATATTACCTCCCTAAGGTGCATAAGAACTCCCTCAATCCACCTGGGCGCCCCATAGTGAGCGGAATAGATTCCGTCACTAGTAGGATAGGGAGGTATATAGACGGGTACTTACAACCGATTGTTACCAACACCCCCTCTTATTTAAGAGATTCTACACAAGTTCTGAATTTATTAGAGCATATAGAGTGGAAGGAGGGATATCTGCTGGCCACAGCAGATGTCACCTCCTTGTATACTATTATTTCCCATGAACATGGGCAACAAGCCGTCCAGACTTTTTTGGAGAGGGACGACTCTTTGGTTTCAGTACAGAGAGAGTTTATTTTGTCCTTACTCACATTTGCCATGCAACATAATTACTTTTGGTTTGGCGGCTCCTTCTTTTTACAAAAGAGAGGGGTCGCCATGGGTGCCAAATATGCACCGAGCATGGCTAATCTGTTTATGGCCAAGTGGGAGGAGGACGTCATCTATGGCCGGCCTAGACCCGAACTGGTCTTTTGGAGGCGTTACATTGATGACGTCCTCCTCCTATGGGATGGCGACAGATTATCTTTGGACGATTTTATTAATGACCTCAATTCCAACGCTCTGGGGATTGTCCTTCAGCATGAGGTCAGTGATAGCAAGATTAATTTCCTTGACTTATCAATAGAGATTAAGGATAGCACAATTGTGACAAGCACTTTTTTCAAACCGACCGACCGTAACGGTTACATCGAACAGGGAAGTTGTCACCATCCCTCATGGTTGCGATCGGTACCTCGGAGTCAGTTTTTACGACTTCGTCGCAATTGTACTAGCAAAGAAAGTTATCACAGTCAAGCTCTAATGCTGAGGGATAAGTTTCTCGATAAGGGATATGATGAGAGCAATTTGGATAAGGTGTTGTATGATGTTGAGAACGTTGACAGGTCTACTTTATTACATAAGCAGCCTAAACAACAAGCAGATTCCAATCGCTTTGCTTTTTCCTTCATCACCACCTATTCAAAGCAGTTTGGAGACGTGAAACGTATTTTTAAAAAACATTGGAGGGTTCTCCAAAATGACAAGGTACTGGGCCCTCAACTACCTGAAGTTCCACCAGTTGTGTTCAGGGGTGTTGAGCCTTTGCGTCTCCAGATTGCTCCGAACGTTCTCGACAAGCCTGAACGGTTACCTTTCTTTCATACCTTGACTGGCTACTATCCATGTAGGAAGTGCTCGGTATGTAAAGTAAATTCTCTTACCGGTAGAAAATTCTGCGAGGTTACATCCACGGCTACCTCCAAGACACACCCCATCAAACCCTTCATTGGTTGTTCCTCCAATAATGTGGTCTATCTCCTGCAATGTCCGTGCGGCCTACAATATATAGGCCGCACCAAGCGGACATTGACAGTGAGGGTGAGGGAACATATCAAAAATATCAGAAAGGGTTTTCCCAACCATAGCGTTTCAAGGCATTACGCCAATTGCCACGATAAAAACCCTGTGGGTACTAAGATCTGGGGGATCGACAAATTCACCCCCCATTGGAGAGGAAGCCATGTCCACCGTGAAATTTCCCGTCTCGAAACTCGGTGGATTTTCAATATGAGGACTTACTCTCCATGGGGGCTGAATGTTGAGTGGGATGTGAACTGTTACATTAATAACAGTTAATTATTTTGGACATCATTATTTATGAGGATCTTTTAGTGATGTATTTTATCATATTTTATTTTATTAGTTTTTTCAGAGTCAGTATTTGTTATTTTATGAAGTTTGGGACGGTGTGGATATTTGATGCTGTTACTTTATATCCGTCTGAGTTAGCATTAATATCCTCCGTCCTCCTCTACAATGTTTTATCATTTATGGGATATTTATATGACCTTGAGTGGGTTAATTTCATATCCAGTGTTATATGTGTTTAATGGCATTTTTTTATTATTTGAGAGGTATAGATCTTCTCTTGCATAGAAGAATTGCATAGCATGCAACTGTTTTATGTGCCTTCCACTTGATCTCTGTTTTTGTCTATGCTGGTAGTCTTTTTTCTTTCTTTTTTTCCCTTTTTTGTTCTATCAGCACCGGCTGTTTAGAGTGATTGTGTCTGGTTGGTTGAGCACACAATCACTCTTATAAATTTGGTTACAGAAACTTATTATAGCTGTCATAGGCTATTTCCGGCCGGTGGAACCCGATGGAACGCATTGACGGATGTTTACCGCGTGCGTCACTTCCGGTTCCGGCTGACGACCAAGTGGAACGCACTTGCGGTTTACATCCGCATACGTCATTTCCGGTTTGTCCTTTTATATGCGTGCTGCCGTGTACATCCGGTCCACCTCTGATGATGTCACTTCCTTGACGACACGCGTCAGGTGATCCGGAACGAGCAGCACGCCACCAATACCGCGGTTTTTACTCATTTACTATGCCTGTATACATTCACCTTTATGTGAGTATATTTTTATGCATTCATTAAACCTGAGTTTGTACAGTCTGCACTATGTCCTGCCCCTTTCTTTTGAGGTGTATTGAATATTGCTGAGATCATTACTCTGTCTGGCGGTACGATTTGAGCCTTCATTGCCCTTAACCATGATCTGTTGAGACACTGGGAATAGATGAGTAATACCGTTGGCACTGTCTGTCATTGATGGCCCAATTTGAGTTTATTGCATCGCCCATATCCATCTAATATCTGGTAAGCAGTTGGCATATTTCCACGCTTGGGTGTTGGCTTCTTTTCATCCGCACGGCTCTGATATTGGGAATTGGTCTCCACTACTTCTCATCTCTCTTGGACTGTTGGGACTTATTGTGGACACTCTACATTGTTTAATATTTAGTTACAGTGTTTGGCGCTACTACACCTTTTATAGGTGACAGGTACTCGGGTACTCTGATGGGCAGGTGACAGGCAGGTGATAGGTACTGATGAGTAGTACTCACTGACTGATAGGTGATACTGTACTGATGGTTACTGATGATCAGTACTGATACGTGATAGGTACTGATGAGTACTGATGAGTAGTGATGGGTACTGATGAGCAGGCGGCAAGTACTCGGGTACTTCAGGCGTCAGGTACTCTGATGAGCAGGTGGAAGGTACTCGGGTACTCTGATGGGTAGGTGACAGGTACTCAGGTACTCTGATGACGGGTACTCTGATGACGGGTACTCCGTTGACAGGTACTCAAAGTACCCGAGTACCTGTCATCAGAGTACCCGAGTACCTGTCATCAGAGTACCCGAGTACCTGTCATCAGAGTACCCGAGTACCTGTCATCAGAGTACTCGAGTACCTGTCATCAGAGTACTCGAGTACCTGTCATCAGAGTACTCGAGTACCTGTCATCAGAGTACTCGAGTACCTGTCATCAGAGTACTCGAGTACCTGTCATCAGAGTACCTGATGGGCTGGTGACAGGTACTCGGGTACTTTGATGGGCTAGTGACAGGTGCTCTTTATTGGGGGGGGGGGGGGCAATCAGTGTGTTTAGGGTGCACTGTAGTTGGTAACTAGCTGTTACCACACTCTCTTCCTCACACAGGATCAGTGTGTGAGGAGGAGAACACGGTGACAGCTAGTTACCGTGTTCTCTGTTGACATTTGTGACCGGCTGTGATTGGACACAGCCGGTCACGTGGTAAAGAGCCAATTTCATTGGCTCTTTACCTAGATCGGGGATCGACTCTGTCCGAGGGACGAGCCTCGTCCCCGATCGCTGCTCTGAGCGCCCCCGGGGGCGCGCATTGCAGAGAGAACGAGCGGCTCGTGCTGGAGCCGCTCATGTGATCGGCTGTGATTGACACACCCGATCACGTGGTAAACAGCCAATTTCTATTGGCTGTTTACCTTGATCAGGGATGGGCTATGTCCGAGGGACGAGCCTCATCCCTGATCGCGCCGCTGCGCGCCGCCGGGGGCGCGCACTGGCTGCTAGAACGGGCCGACGTCATATGACGGCGGCCCGGATCTAGACAACCACTTTGCCGACGTCATATTACTATGACTCGGTATGGAAGTGGTTAATCAGCACGGTGTTCATTCGTAAAAAATCGAGTGACTAAGACCTTGCATGCTCGGAAATAAATAAATACAATACATTACATCATTGCGGGAAGTTGTGTTTTTGTCTTAGGAGAATTTTCATAGCTCTAGTAACCTATTTGTTTTCAATATGAGACTAGCATGCAGAAAAAAAAAATATGGCCGATCATTCGTCCAATATTCTCATTGTGCATTCTAGGTTTAAGAATACAAATGACTCTCTTGTAATAAGACACATTTTCCTCATCTTGAAGTTCTGTTTTAAGCTCTAAGGCTGACCATACACGGTTCGAATCTAGGCCGGTTCCTGCTGAACTGGCCGAGATTCAAACCATTAATGGGAAAGCAAATTGACCGATCAACTTGGGTCTAACCAGCCTCCTTGATTTGCTTGTGATTATTGCAAACAGCTGCTATAACCGCTAGCAATAATCACTGTCTTCTTTCGGCGGGGTCAGCTTTCCCATGGTTGCAGGAAAGAAATTTGCTTCCTGTACACTAGCCTACACTGGCAGCTCCTAAACTTGAGTTTGGGAGCTTTTGGTGTTTTTTGCCAAAGCTCCTAAACTCAACTCTATAAAAGCCTATGTGTCCATGTACACACAGGCTTTTAGCAGAGTTTAGAAGCTGCCACGTATAGGTGAGCTTCAACCTCCCTCTCCTGAGCGCAGACGTATCGTGTTCAGGATAGGAATGTTTTGGCCGCCGGCCCCGATTTTGCGTTTTCCGGCGGCTGTGGTGAATGTAGGCTTGTGTACATGAAGCCTTATGAATTCCTTCCTGGGGAATGGCCTCCGTGTACATCAGTGATAAGTTAGGTGAATGTTACATTATCAGGAGAGAGAGGTCACTAAGAATTCTCTCCATGTTCTTCCTTTTCTCCTCAACAGATAAAGGTCCTGTATCCTTGTCGTGGTCATGTTGAAATTGACCCTGAAGTATTATGGGAGCAGTTTGTGACTGTGGTAAAGGAAGCCGTGAAAGGTAAACCCTTGTAGAGAGTTGACATTTGACTTCAATATTGAGTTAACGCTGACATGTAATGCTTGTTTGCAGATGCCGGAATTCACATAAATCAAGTAGCTGGAATTGGAATTTCTACGCAGAGGGCCACCTTTATTACTTGGGACAAGTAAGCGAGAATAAGCATTTAAGTTTTGTGGTAGAAAGGAAAGACCGAGCCATATTAAATGAGCCTGTACACCTCACACACTGCAAATGTTTTAGATTTTGCCCCTTCATTGGACTTCAAGCAAATTCGTTTTGGTGCTAAAAACTGAGCTCCACCCAAAAGGGGAAGCTCCGCTTATCTGCCTCCTCCCCAGTTTTGACAAGTTTCTACTTCCAGGTGATCTTGCTGCGGCGAGACCACCCGGAAGTTTGGCACCTCCTCCTTCCCCCCGCTGCTGGTCCATTCACAAAGTGCAGCACAGTAGGGGGCTGGCGGTGAACTGCAAGGCTTCACTGCCAGTCTCCCTTACAAGCAATGGCGGCAGCAGTACCCAAGAGCCGATGGAAAAATTGGCTGGGGTGGGGTGAAGACATCGCTGGATCCCTGGACAGGTAAGTGTCCTAATATTAGGTCAGCAGCTACAGTATTTGTAGCTGCTAACTTTTTAATTTCTTTTCTGAAGCAGCCTGGTGCTCCTCTGTCTCAGTCGGTGACACAAGACACACATGTAACATAAAAAAAAATGCCTATCTGACTAGGTCCTGGTCCTTGGAACGTAGGGGTGTCCCCATGCTGTTGCAAGACTAATCAGTGGCAATAGCCAGTTTTGTTCTCTTCATGAAAATGATGCAATGCTGTATCTGTTTTAAGTACAATAAACAATAAAATCTCAGTCAGGCTGGCTGTACAATAGTAGAAATTTGAAGAAAATTTAATCTAGAACATCTTATCTTTAATAGGTTAATTTTCCTCACCTTTTTATTAACCACAGGGACTACTAAATTAGTAGGAACAGGATGGAAATTTTTTTTTTTTTCCAACCTAATTTCTAACAGTGGTGTAGTCTTCATTCAGGAAAGTCCATGTACTCCAAAATTGAATGCTAAACACAAAAGAAATGTAAAAGTGTGTAGTGAGTTTTACATATCTTAAGAGACTCGTCATTTGTGACTGTTTCGCAATGTTTAGCAAGCCCAATTCACACTTATTACTATAGAACTAGGAGTGGTTTTCTGTAATGGCTTTTATTTAAAAGTAACTAACTGTGACTTCACATTGACGTATTCAGTATGCATCTAATTAAAAATCCGCCTCTTACAATATATTGTTGAAAAGTTAGGCTTTACAGTAAGGGCTTGTTCACATGTGTGTCAATAAACTGTGTTTTATGTGGCATTTATTTACCTATTTTGTAAAGTCTTCTACCTGCCCTTCAACTCCTGCCATTAAAGCGGAACTCCACCCAAAAGAGGAAGTTCCACTTTAAGGACTCGTCCCCCACTCCTCTTGGACAATTGGCACTTTTAATGAGTTGGGGGACAGGTACCTGATTTTGACAGGTACCTGCACCCCACTTCCGTTCCGAGCGATGCTCGGCAACAGAAGTTCTCCTTCCTCCCCTTTGCATTCTTCTGGGACACTGACAGGTCCCAGAAGACTGCATCCACCATTCACAATGCGCAGCAAGGGATACTTCAGTTCCAAACCCATGCCCCATTCATGGAGGACACAGGCCCCTCCCTAGGACAGTTGGACCTGTTGATTCCCCTCTGACCCCCCCTGAATGTTAGTGGTTCCTGTTGGTCATCAGGCCCCCACCCCTACATGGGGTGGTGTGGTGGGTTGGGATAGTGACTGGGGCTCGTGTGCTTTACTGTGATGGGGGGCGGCACTGGCTGCTATGGGATGGGCCGCAAAAAGGGTTGTCTGTTTCTTCTGCGAACATTTCCAGATGGATCAGACGGACGGTGACTCAGGCCTATTCTATCAAGGGTCGGGTTCCTCCTTTCCCTGTAACGGCGCACTCTACTAGGGCGCTTAGTGCCAGTGGCACAAGTTTGCAAGGCGGCCACTTGACTTACTGTAAAATCCATTTCTGAGTTAATTGAAGGACACAGCACCCGCCCCTCTATGGAGTTAGAAAAAAAGCTGTTCAGTCGAAGGGATTGCATGAGGACTCAAGGGCATACAATGCGATTAGAGGAGAAGCGTTTTAACCTCAGGCAACGTGGGGGGGTTCTTTACTGTTAGGGCTACAAGATTGTGGAATTCTCTACCACAAGAGGTGGTTTCTGCAGGTAGTATGGTGGCTTTCAAAATACTCTTAGACGTACATCTCAAGGATGAGAACATTCAGGGCTATGTGAGATGATTACAGCCACACACACCTACACAGGTTGAACTGGATGGACTATTGTCTTTATTCAACCTCACCAACTATGTAACTATGTACTACTTCTGACACTGCTTGTTACAAAACTGAAGACCTATAGCAGAGAAGGGGAGTATACCTCCTGGGACTGCCCATAGGCATAGCTAAGTCTTTTTTTCTGCATAGTGTCCTACTCCTGTAGGGGAAATATAACCCTATGGTTCTGAATAATGGAGAAGCTGTGTCCGTCAGTGAACTCGGAGAAATGGATTTTACGGTAAGTCAAAATCCCATTATCGGCACCTGCAGTGAATCTCAAAGACAATGTGTTTTGAACGCAGTGTGGGAATTGCACATAGGATGCCCCTTTCCTGCACCAAATTCTGGTGTAAATTGGCCCTAAGTGCCGGTTCACATACGTGCGGCTGTGGAGATCGCATGTAATTCGGAGCGCACTGCTCATTCATTACATGCGATCTCCTGTGCGGATGCAAATTCAGCCATACACTTTGTATGGCTGAAATTCGCACTGCACCCGCACCAAAAGACGCACAGGAGGCATTTTTTTTGCCTCATCAGGATCGGATCGCACAGTGGTTCATACTTGTGCGATCCGATCCTGTGCGAACTGTCAGATCGCACTGCGATATGCGATCAAACTGGGGGTGTCGTTAACATACACCCCCTGCGTATCGCATATGGCAGTGTGAACTGCCAGATGTGTGAATGCGATGCAGGAACAGGCTGCGTATTCGCAGCCTTCCCACATCGCACAAGTGTGAACCTGCCCTAAATTGTGAGATTTCCTTGATATTTATTCATTCTTGCAAAAAATAAAAATAAATGTTGAGATTAGAAAAAGATGTATCACAATGTATCTTTTTTTTTTTTTTTTTTACAGGACGACAGGAAAACCTTTCCATAATTTTATCAGCTGGCAGGACCTAAGGGCAGCTGACCTTGTCAGTTCCTGGAACAGTTCCCTGCTATTAAAGGTAATATTGTGTACTTGAATACTGTAAAATCATATTGTGTAATTCAAGTTATAAAGGTTTTCTGCTGGGCTGCATTTGCAGATAGCCTTGCAGGTCCATATCCAAGACAGAAACATTTTAGAGAGGTTGCAAACAACCCCTTCTTTCATTACCTATAGGAAGAATGTTTCTTGAAGTGGACTTGGTCTCCAAAAGTGAAGATTAAATAAAATGGGTGTGTCTGCATTGTACAGTGAGAGAAAGTATTTGATCCTCTGCTGATTTTGTACCTAGCATAAGGAGCAAATTATTCAGAGAAAGGGAATACAATAAGACACGTGGCCACTCACTAAAACTAAAGGAAAGGCGGTTTAACCTTAAAGTACGTAGGGGGTTCTTTACTGTCAGAGCAGTAAGGATGTGGAATTCTCTTCCGCAAACAGTGTATCAGCAGGGAGCATCAATAGTTTCAAAGCACTATTAGATGGGCACCTTAAAGACCACAACATACAGGGGTATACAATGTACGGTTAACAGCAAACACACACACACACATCATAGGTTGAACTGGATGGACTGATGTCTTTTTTCAACCTCACTAACTATGTTACTATGTTTGCCCACTGACAAAGAAATTATCTGTCTATAATTTTAATGGTAGGTTGCAGGCCATGTGTGTCTATAGTGGTCACAGGGTGGACTTCATGTGATTGGTGTACTTCCTAATATATTGGCTCTATCCGCCTTGCATCACTCCAATACCCCTGTGCCAGCAGTAGATATAGTGTGGGGTTATATGTCTATGAAATATGGAACATGACATCCTCAGGATCCCATCCGCTTTTCTGTTTGGGTGCGACCACAGGTGTGCAGTGACGCACAAGTGGGTGCACCTCACCCTGCACTTAGGTGTGGGCATTTGGGGACACACTTTGGATGTAATTCCTTTTATAGCTATCATGGTACTTTAGCCTGTGAGTGACAGGTGATAAGTGGGTATAGTATAGATCAATATTGGGCCAATTGAGGAAGAAATAGGTGTATATATATTTTAGAGCAATGATTTTAGTATGGGCCAGGAAGGGGGGGGGGCCCGCAGACAGACCACACCATACCCCAACCCTCCCCCCATACCCCCCCCCGGACCACACCAGCCCGCACACCGGTCGCCGGCTCACTCACCCTGGCCATGTGGAGGGTGGAGGGCAGTCAGCAGCAGCGGTGGCGACGGCTTCCCCTTCACTCTGTCTCCTGCGTCTCCTCCTCCTCGGCCAATGGCATGGCTTCTCATTTCAGCCAATCGGGAAACGGGTCTCGGGACCCGCTTCCTGATTGGCAAGAAGGAGAATCTGTGTGACAATAGCGAATATTCATTCACTATTGTCACACAACTGGGTGGGCTCTGCGCCCCAAACCCACCCTTTTTTGAAGCCTATTAGAGCCTCTGGCTCTAATCATGTGCTTAAAAAAAAAAAAAAAAAAAAAAACCCCATTGGAATCCATGCGCCCTGCCCTGCATGTAGAATAGGAGGCTGGACGCATGGATGGGGGGCCCCTGGTCCTCCATTGCACTATGTCTGTCGGTCTCTCCCCTCATTCTTTGGGTTTTTACTATTTGGGGAGAACAGTGTAATGCCTGGCACACTGAACCCCCTTTCATTCTGGTATATGGGGAGACTGGCAAATTACATCATCATAACTTCCCCCCCCCCCGATACAACCCGCCCCACCCCTGTGTGGTGTTGGGCAGGGGTAGGCACGGCGGCTGTCTGTGACACTTTTAGATGCCCATTGGCCTTCGAGGCTGTCAATCATGGTGTGGGGCGTTTTCGAACATAACCGGAAGTGGCGTTGTGTCGCAACCGGAAGTGACGTGTCGGGCAAAGGAATGCAGAGCCACCCGCACTTCCGAGTGTGCAAGCCTTTATGATGCGGCTGGGGTCGCTGATGGAGGGATATAGACATATATTGCCATTATTGCAGTTTTACATTTCAGTCTATGCTGAGGCTTTGCATAAACCTTGGTTACAATGCAATGTACTAGCCTAAGTCAGTGATTCACAATATTCATACTTTTTATGCTTGTTTTAATTTTTAGCTTAATTTTATCACTTTACATTATCAGACGCCATCATCATTTGCAATTGCTTGTGGCTGGCTTCTGCACATATGGATGGCTGCTTACACTGTATGGTCCCTTATTGTATGGGCACTGTATACCTTTAGTAAACAAATCCCATCTTAATGACCCACACTCCTGACCTCTGCTCCCTGTGGGGCGGGGCAGAGTATTGTGGGTGGTGCAGACTGCCTATATAACATCTTGTGAATTTGATGATGGGTTAGTAGTTCTTTTGGCTCTGAAGTAGAGGGTTCTCCCTTGAAACACGTCAGCCAGATATATGCGTATACCATCACGTCATCCAGCACCATTGGAGAATCCTGGTAGTCCTGGAGGCGATTGGTTCCAATTTCCTTACATGCGTGCAATTATCATGCATTTGTGTGTACAATGTATGCTACCTTTTTTTTAACTGTTTGTGGTAGTGCACAAGGTTGGTGCGCCTTTCTCTTGTTGTCTCCCTTGTAGTTCTGGGCTGATTCCTCATTGTTCTCATGATCATTGAAACTCCACGAGGTGAGATCTTGCATGGAGCCCCAGACCGAGGGAGATTTGACAGTTATTTTGTGTTTCTTCCATTTGCAAATAATCGCACCAACTGTTGGTGCACCCTCTCATCAAGCCCCTTGACGATGGTCTTGTAGCCCATTCCAGCCTTGTGTAGGTGTACAATCTTGTCCTTGACATCCTTGGGCAGCTTTTTGGTCTTCGCTATGGGGGAAAGATTGGAATCTGATTGTTTCTGTGGACAGGTGTCTTTTATACAGGTGACAAGCAGAGATTAGGAGCACTCTTAAGAGTGCTCCTAATCTCAGCTCGTTACCTGTATAGAAGACACCTGGAAGCCAGAAATCTTGCTGATTGATAGGGGATCAAATACTTATTTCACTCGTTAAAATGCAAATGGTGTCGTTGGAAGCAATAGTAACCTCCAGCACTGGTGTAAGTGGACATAAGTGGCAGCCTCCAGGTTTCTCGCAGGAAACCTTTATTTTAAACAGCTGACGCTTGTGGATTATGTCTGTCCTAGCAAACTGGTGATAAACATACAGGAAAAGGGGATAAACACACAGTTGTGACTACATGCATATCCTCAATAACATATATGTCTTTGCATATAGGTAACATATGGACATTTTAAACAGGTTGAGGTTAGTAGTATTCGTGTTGGTAGCATACTATTGTGTATTTGCACATTTTTTCCATCCAGTTTTTCCAAGAGTTATCAAAAGCAAGACAGGATAAAGAGTTAATGGCCAATAAGCTTTCAAAGGTGTCGTTTCTTTGAACCAATACCTTTTTTACCTCTGATTTGTTTGCAGATTTATCACTCTTCCGATTGCGAACAATTAAAGTGTGAGTGGCCAGTAACAAGTGGGAAAGAACATGTTTAAAGTTGGGAGTGGAATTTTTCAGTACCAATGGGGAGTATTGCAAGCGCTGGATTAGGCTGTGATCTATATCCAGTAAGGGTAGATTTCAATTGGAAGACCTGGTTCCAATAACTTTTTATACTAGGGCAGTGATGGCGAACCTTGGCACCCCAGATGTTTTGGAGCTACATTTACCATGATGCTCATGGCATCCCCAGAAGATATGTAGGAAGTGTCAGGCCACAGTTGCGCAGCAAAAAGACGAGGTGTCTGGGAACATTTTAGCCAATCTATGGGGGCGGGGGAGTGCTGCCATCTATTGTATAATTTAATCATCATTTCCCAGTGGGCAATGCAACGGGAAGCTTTAGAAATTGCCTGGAAGGCAATCTTCCATTGATTTGCAGTGAAGGTGGAATTTAGGTCCGATTCCCACTTTTTTAGGGATGTTGATTTGTGAAAGGATTGTTTCTCTTGCATAAGGTTGTAGATGAGTGAGATACCTTTTGGTATTGTGTTCACAGGATGTATAGAATTGCCATATTTTTGGGGGTAGGTGTAGGTCTGGAATGGGGTATGTGCCCAGAAAATGCAGTATGCGAGCGCTTGGGAAATGCAAATTTCTAGGTAGGTCGTACTCTGTGAGGAGTTGCTCTACACTTTTTGGCCTAGAATGTACTAAAGTTTTCTAGGATATTGATACCATAGGTTGGGTACAGTTTAGTGGATAGCATAGGGATTTTGGCTTCTGGCAGACCTAGTGGAAACTGGTATTCCACCTTTGAGGAATTGGATGTACAATGTGTGTGTGTGTGTGTGTGTGTAAGAACCTCCAGGCTGGTATAGATACTTGTATAGAAGGGGAACTATCCTGGATATCCCATGGTTTCCAAAGATCACCTATAAGGTAGGTTTTTAAATCTTTTGTAGGGGCTATCGATTTCTATTAGTGATGCACCGAAATGAAATTCTTGGCCGAAGCCGAATAATAATGAAATGCTTGGCCGAAGGCCGAATACCGAACGCGGTATTTCGCATTTTTTCCATTTATTTTGCCAATTTTTTGTCCTCTCTCTTGTCCTCTCGTGTCTCTCTCTCTCTCTCTCTCTCTCTCTCTCTCTCTCTCTCTCTCTCTCTCTCTCTTGTCCTCTCACTCTCTCTCTCTTGTCCTCTCATGTCTCTCTCTCTCCATAAATGTTACTGTAGGGAATGGGATTCAGTGCACACTGCAGCCTTGTACCATAGGGTTAATGTTAGTGACACTGTAGGGATTGGGAAGGATGCTGGGAGCCTTGTAAATTTTAATTGCAGATACAGGGCACTGGGCAGGTCAGGCTTAATATGGTAACATCAATTACTCAGTGACAGTCAGTCAGTGTCAGTGTGGACTCGATCAGATTATACAGTGACAGACAGTCTCTCATAGTGGTGGTAGTAGGAGGCTGGAGGTGGACTAGTAGGAGCCTGGAAAGGAGCACAGCCGCATACATACATTACTCACTCGTGCACTGCAGCCCGCCCCACACATTCAGTGAGTCTTACTCTCCTCCCTAGTTTTTTCAATGGCACATTCAGGAAGCCAATCACGCCGTGAGTAGCGGCACAGCGGAACCAATCAGGTGTGCAGGCACGCGTGATTGGTTCGCTGTGCAGCTAATCACGGCGTGATTGGCTCCCTGAATGTGCCATTGAAAAAACTAGGGAGGAGAGTAAGACTCACTGAATGTGTGGGGCGGGCTGCAGTGCACGAGTGAGTAATGTATGTATGCTCACCGCTGAAGTGTCCCGGCTTCACGGAAGTCTGTGAGTCCTCCTGTCCTCCTCCGAGTCCCTTCCCCCTGCCTATGTAAATATCGTGACCTCGGCGATATGAATATCGCCTACGGCCACAAAACGATAGTCGATATCATATCGACTATCGTTCAGCCCTATTGTTCGGCACAAAATTATTCGGCCTTTTGACTTATTCGGCCGAACACCGAAAGTGCTATTTTTTCTATTTTCGGCCGAATAATGTTCGGCCGCCGAACATTCGGTGCATCCCTAATTTCTATACCTCTATCCACAATGGTACATCTCCATCTCTGAACCACCACCTAATTTTGATCCAGTCTGACTGCCCACATGTAATCGTTTAGATCTACTAGAACAGCACTTCAAACATGTTTGTGGAAAACTAGGTTTGAGCATGAACATCTTGCTCTTTTACCTCTCCAAATGTATTTCCACATGAGCCTTGACAGGGTTTGAATGAAGGGGATGGGAATAGGTAATGCACGAAATATGTAGAGTATTTGGTGCAGGATTATCATCTTGAATTTTGCTATTCTGCCTAGCCAGTAAATTTCTCTTTTTGAGATCTCTGAGTTGGGTTTCTATCTTCGCGATTTAAGGGTTTAAAATTGGTACTAGCTAATAAGGAGGTTGATTGTCAGTTTTATACCTAGGTATGTGATGTCATGTTTACTCCATGTGTAGGGGAGTGTTTGTTAGAGCCTTTGCTTGGTGGTCTTTAGTACTCCCAAGTCTAGAATAAAGGATTTCATGTAATTGAAGAAGTAAGAAATATTGGGGCAAAGTGGATGTTGCAGCTTTGGTAAAGACTTTTTGCATGTAAGGGGATAATATTTTGCTGAATGTTTTAAGGTACTCATTGGAGAAACCATCAGGACCAGGAGACTTGCCATTTGGTAGTGTAGGAATTATTGATTTTAGGTCGGATGTTGTGAATGGGGCATTTAGTTCATGGATGTGTGTTTCTGAAAGAGTAGGAAGATTTAACCTTTTGTAGGATTTGTTGCATAATTGCAGTAGTCTGTTGGGTTGTTGAGGGTCGTTCTGTAAGTGAGAGCGCTCTGTAGTAATCAGCAAATTGGTCTGCAATTTCTTGTTGGTTAATATTTTGTGGTGTAGGGATGGATGGATAACATGAGCTATTCTAGTTTTGGTGCGGGCTGCTAATTCTCTTCGCTAAATGTTTACCAGCTGTATTTGTGTTGGCAAAAGAATTCAGTTGTAGGCGCCTGAGATGCCGATCATACTGTTGAGAAAGAAGGTGTCTCTGACTCTGAGTGCGGAGAGAGTATTTGTGAGTGGTATGTTGGGCGAAGTTTTATTACGAGATTCTAAAGTGTGAATTTCAGAAAGAAGAGTTGAGTTTTTCATTGTAACTTTTTTTTTTTTTTTTTTTCTCTCTGGCTCGAATTTGAGAATGCCTCTCATGAATGCTTTGTGTGCATTCCATAATGTGTAGGGGTCTTCTGCTGAGTCTTTGTTCTTGTAGAAAAAAAAAAAAGTCCCTGAGACGCTGAGAAACGACTGAAGTGAAATTGGGGTCTTGTAGGAGTCTAACATTCCAGCACCAGATAGGGGAAGAAGGGGGGACATCCTTTTCTGCAATCGATAGGGAAATTGCAACATGGTCAGACCACGTAATGTAGTGAATGTGCGCTGAGGACACCTTTTTGGAGCAGGCATTTGTCCATCAAAAACGTATCAATGCGGGAATATGAACAATGCCTGTGAGAGAAATAGGTGTAGTACCTCTCATTAGCTTAGTGGCATCTCCAGAATTGTTAAAGCGGTAGTATACCGCTTTTTTTGACTTTTAACTACAGGTAAGCCTATAATAAGGCTTACCTGTAGGTACAATTAATATCTCCTAAACATGCACGGTTTAGGAGATATTACCACTGAATGCAGCCGCTGACGAGTGCGGCGCATGCGCTCTGAAGGTCCAGCGGACCTTCAGAGTTCCTTGCCAGGAATTGCCGGAAAATTACTCCCGCGCGGGAGTGACGTCATCGCGGCTCCGGCCACTCACAGCGCCGGAGCCGTGGAACCCGGAAGAGACGCCGTGGGATCATGTCCACTCCCACAGCGGTGTCTGGGGGTCCGTGTCAGGGCTTCGTTCTAAAGTAAGTAATTCATAATGAGCTAGTATGTAATGCATACTAGCTCAATATGCCTTTGTCTTGCAGGGTTTTTTTTTTTCATTAGAGTATACTACTGCTTTAAGTTTGTCGACTAAAATAACACAATTTTAGTGGACTAAAATAGGACTAAAACCATTCAGATGAATAAAATACGACTAAAACTAAAATGGCATTTTAGTCATAAGACTATAACTAAAACTAAATTGAAAGTTGACCTTAAAATTAACACTCCTCTGCTGGCCATTTCTAAATCGGCAACACAATTCCATCCAGAATCTGTAATAATAGCACATTAAAGTTTTAAACATGTATTGTGCCACCGCAGAAGCATAAGTAAGGGGCATCTACTAAGCTGCTGAAAGAGGACAAAATTAGGAAAAAGGCTTTTCTTATATTTTTTCTTAATATTTAATGTTGGTAATATATTCAGGTAATATGTTCAATGACATTACAGCCAATATGGTTTACAGTTTTTTGTATTTTAAAGTTGCACTTCGGTTTGTCGAAAAGCAATATTTTTGTTTTTGCTTATGAAACTCGGTTTTATATACAAAGACGTTATATATCACAATGTGTCTCTAGTGCATGTTCAAACCTTAATACCATAAATAATAACCGATTTTTGATTTTTACTCCAGTAGTATATAATTTGTTTGGAAATGCTAGAGAAAATGTTTAAGTGATGCATTACAATTAACCTAAACCTATTCGATTTGTAGTTGACCAAAATGTATGAGATTTTAGTAGACAAAAATGTACTGGAGATTTTAGTTAACTAAAATAGGACTAAAAGAATTCAAATGACTAAAATACGACTAAAACCTAAAATAGCATGAATCCCTCCTTAAAAACCCAACCAGAAAAACACAGATTGGAAAAGAGATAAGGGAATACTTCTCCATTAATGACATGGGGGACACATCTCCGGACATTCCATGGGCGGCCCACAAGGCCACCATTAGAGGCGCCATTATCCGCCTTTCATCTCGGATACACAAGGAGAGACTCCTTGACCTGACGCGCCTAGAATCAGAATTCCTGGCACTCAAACGGCGTCATAAATGCAACCCTACCTCAGTTCCCATAGCGGAGCTGGACTCGGTTAGAACTCCACTTAATTTGGCCTTGACGGCCAAAGCTGATAAACACCTCAGTTGGACGTGAGCGCGCTTCTATTTTCAAAGGGATAGAATTGGTTCCCGTTTGGCTTCCACCCTCTCTCCCAAACCGCGGCTGCAGGCTCCCCCTCTAATGAAACTCCCGAATGGTACTGGTACTCGCAATCCCCAGAATATATAACGAAGGCCTTTAAATACTTTTACACTGATCTTTACAGCAATGCCCCTGACCCGCCCCACTCTTACTCCACTCATTTCTAGCCTCTATTCCTTTCCCTAAACTAACTGATGACCATTGAGCACTATTGGATGACCCCATATCGGCGGAAGAAATTGAACTAGTCATTAAAGACATTAGTAGTAGCTCCTCCCCTGGTCCAGATGACTTTTCGATCCCATACTATAATTCCTCGGTCCGATCCTGGCCCCCTACCTAGCAAGGCTATTCAATGATCTTCGCACTAACCCACAACTAGATAGCTCCCTTTAATGCAGCATATATTACGGTAATACCCAAGCCTGGCAAAGATTCTAGCGAGGTTAGTAATTATAGACCGATTTCACTTATTAATAATGACCTCAAAATACTGACAAAGATATTGGCTAACAGACTTTCATCCTTCATTGCCCAATATATTCATAAAGACCAGGTAGGATTTATCCAGGGCAGGCAAGGCCCCGATCAAATTAGACGCGCTATTGATGTTATCTCGTTGTTGCAATCAGGATGGGACGAGGGTCCGCCCCAGGAGGGCATTCTCCTTTCTATTGATCTACAGAAAGCCTTTGACTCTATTTCTTGGTCGTACTTGTTCTCTATATTGGATACTTGGGGTTTTGGAGCACGGTTTGTAAATATCTTGAAAGCGTTCTACTCCAACCCCAACGCTAAAGTCAGATTCCAAGTCTGTTACTCAGAATCTTTACAGATATCAAGAGGTACCCCACCAGGGCTGTCCCCTCTCCCCCCTCCTGTTTGCGATCGCAATTGAAACCCTAGCCGTAGCTATCAGAAATGACACTTAACATTCATGGAGTTCACTGCGCCCAGGGCACTCACAAATGCGCCTTGTTCGCAGATGATTTACTCTTATTTATCACGTCCCCGCTGATTTCCCTTCCCAATGTTTGTAGGCTCTTAACAACGTTCGGAACTATTTCCGGACTACAAGTGAATATGGCCAAATCAATGGCTCTGAACATAAAAATGCCACCCCCAGTGATAGCTAACCTGAAAGATAATTTCCCATTCGCATGGAGCGAACAGTCTATACCTTATTTGGGGGGTCACCCTAACAAAGAAAACAGACCACCTACATAAGGCTCACAATCCCCCACTCTACTCTAAACTGGAATCGGACCTCACACTTACCTATCTCTTGGATAGGTAGGGTACATGCGGTCAAAATGACCCTTTTACCCCGTATCCTGTATTACTTTAGATCACTCCCTATTCCCGTCAATGGCACTCATCTTCGCAAGTTCCAGTCTCGAATTCTCAAGTTCGTTTTGGGCTCGAAAGGCTACAGATTTTCTAAGGATATCTTATTCAGAACTAGAGCACAGGAAGGGCTAGGACTTCCTAACCTGCTGTGGTATTACCAAGCAGCACAGTTGGCGCAGATATCAGTCATATATTCTCGTGGGGTAAAACCTGAGTGGGTCAATATGGAACGCCAAGCGGTCCCTCTCCATACGCTAGACTACCTGATGTGGTGTGGCGAGAAGTATCGTCCAGCAATTCTAGCACCTACTCTCTCACACTCGTTCTCTCTCTGGGACAGGCTCCGGGGTAAACCTGAAATCACCTCCCCCATACGACCTCTGGCTCTCTTGTTCCAAAACCCCAATTTCCCTCCGGGCCGGAATATTACCTCGTTTAAATGGTGGCTAGATAAGGGGTTGTACGGAATAGGACACTTCTTTACAGCATCGGGCCCGATCTCCCTTTCGTACTGTAAATCTAAACTCAAAATGCCAGCTACTGAACTCTTCCGCTTTCAACAAATCTCCCATTTCCTTTATTCCATCTGGAAATCCAACGTCACTCCTCCCAAGGTAACACCATATGAGGCATGGTGTGGTAATGTCATGGAGCAGAGGGGTGGCATCTCTGCGATCTATGGGTCACTTACCGATAACCGTCAGAAACCTAGTTATGCCAGAGCATGGGAGGGTGACCTCTCGCAGGCATGGGACGAACAGTCGTGGTTCTCTGCCATGTCTGCGGCTTATAAAGGAGTGCTAAATGTCTCCCTTATTTAGGCAAGTGTCAAAGTCCTCACTAGATGGTATATGGTTCCTGAGAGGTTTCACAAATTCTACCCGTCTTCTTCCCCGCTCTGCTTTAGAGGTTGCTCCCTCCTAGGCTCTGTTGTTCATATGTGGTGGGACTGCCCCAAAATAAGGGGCTTCTGGAATAAAGTATTTAATATCATCAGGAAAGTCATGGGTCTATCTATCGTGCAGTCCCCACAGATTGCTCTGCTTAACATGACTACCCCGGGCGCATCCAAATATCAAAAACGTCTCATTCACTTCATCCTTCTGGGAGCCAAAATGACCGTAGCCAGCGCTTAGAAGCGACCATCAGTTTCCATATTGCACGCTAAAAGAAAAATTTCCTGGATCATGTCGCAAGAATTGTTAGCTAGCAAACTCCTGGATACTCACCATCTCTTTGAGGTGGTGCGGGAACCATGGACTGTGTTCACTAAAACCCCGTTACATGCTCTGCAGCATTAGTGCGATCCTTCTTGTTCTTAGGGACCTGTCAGGAAAACTTCTTCCTCTCACTTTCTCATTCTAAGACCTCACTCCTCTGTGCTAGTATTGTACCTTCTTTATCATGGTCTGTTCCTTCCTCTGTTCTCTTTTTATAGCCTCTTTGACTCTCCTTTCTATTCCTTTCCCCCTTTTGTCTCTTCTTTCTCTTCTCCACATCATTTTCTCTTGAGCATTCCATGCTTGATGAGTAGTTTTTGGGACGCTAGTTGCTCCCTGCCTTCACTTATTTGAAAGCCTTCTCGACTATTAGGGTTGCATATAGCTCAATAGCCTTTTGATCCGAATTTGTAACTTTACTGCACTCTTTTATAAGGGTAGATTACTAATACCTTAAATCAATACTAGAACACCATCCTTCTCCCCCAGGGACATGGGCTGCTTCCAGGGACACACTGCTGCCTGCTCTGACCCAGGATTTAGCAAGTAAAGGACAACCTAGCCCTTCCATCCCACAACCTCCTCCTCTAGCCTTGGAGAGACCAGCTACAGACCAGGGTCCCAGGAAGGACATATTCCCACAGGAGAGCCAGCAGAAACTACAGTAGCATGGAGTAGATCGGAGAGGCGCTCTGACAGCTGCCCAGGCCAGGCGCCTCTTCTCACCCTGACAACAATGAGGAGAGGGGGGTCAGATGAGCAGAGATGAGGGGAGCATTGAATACAGCCAACACGAACTACACCGGCCAAACCTCTCCCTGGGATGTCGCCCCCTCACCCAGCTCCATGTCCCAGGCTCGGAAAGACACATTCACCACCGGCGAAGACGACTGAGGTCAGCCACTGACAGGGTACCGAGCCGCCCCCGTCCAGACCAGCCTATCAAGCCAAAAGCGAAAGCAGCAAGAGCCGTGTGTAGCCCAGCCACCTGATGCATTGCCTGACTGACAGCCCCTGAGGCCAATCACAGGCAGGAATCCCACGGCCCGTCCAACCGTCGGAATACAGGAGCGGGCCTTGCTTGAAAGAAAAAAAAAAAAGACCATAAGGAGATGGCCAATGAGGTCGGAGGAGGGACTTGAGAGGAGATTCCCGGCAATTGGCATGCGTCACGGCGAATCGTTTGCACTCCATGCTCATGCCTGGTGCCAGCAGTAAATGGGCTGAGGAAGGCCAGGCGCCAAGACGCAATTTCTAGTTGCAATTGTGACCTGGCGCCTGGGATTTGTCAAGCCCTGCCTTGGGCAGCCACCATTACTGACTGTGGTATGTTCTGTACATGGTGGGTGAGCAGTGCTGTAACTAAAGCGACCAAGTCACTCATCTCTTCATGTTCTTTCTTACAGTACAATAGGGGGCTGCTAAGAGATGCTTTACTTTTCATATTCAGCAGAACCCTGTGCATAGTGTGACATTCCAGACTGAAAGCAGCACCTTCCTCCAGGTATGCCACTGGGAACAGACCCAGGACTGTCCCTAGCAAACTGGGATGCATGGTAACCTTATCCAGTGTCTTGATCTAATACTGTGGATATGCAGCTAATGGGGCTTATCTAAGACACTCCTATCTTTACCTGCTAGTCTCATTAAGTTTGGTGGGAGATTTGGCTGCATAGCTGCCTATTTTTCTTCTTGCTGAAGAGATAGCTGCAGTGCAATCTTCCCCCCTACTTTTTACAGATCTGTTTTTCTGAGCCTCACCTGCTGCTGCTTCAGTATTCTTTTCACCAGCCATCAGGGGATGAACTTTGACCGGAACCAAAGCCTCTTTCTCTACCAAGATGGCCACCTCCACACACACTGTGTGGAAAGAGGCATTGTAAGTCAGAAATGAGAAAAAGATCAACTGCAAGAAGACCACAGGCAATACTGGTGTGAGATGAAGGAAAAAAAAAATATATAAAATATTATTGTCTTCTGCTTGTCCATTTTGGTCATGGCTTCCACAGATTATCTTCTCTTTAGAGAGGAACTGAACCCTTTTAATTATGTTACAAAAAGAAAAAACAGGCAGAGGGAAAAGGAACTAGTCACCAGTATTGGATTGACCGGTATTGCCCATGGTCTCCCTGAAGCTGATGGTTTCCCGTTTTCCTTACTCACCATGCCTTGTGCACTGTTTCTCTGTGTGAAGGCAGGTATCTTTGTAGAGGCAGGACTTTGCTTCCCGTATTTTACACCCTCCAGCAAGGAGAACCGTGAGCCGCACAATAGTGATATTGCCGAATCTCACTTCCAATCTCCTGAGACTAGCAGTACCTTAGATCCCACACTGCAGATTTACAGCTATGAGGGTGTATACAGAAGGGTGCCACTGCCTAGGCACACTCGCATACCAGGAAGTGCACTGCTTTTTTTTTTCAGGAGGAATTCTACACCAAAGGGTACAGTTTTTTTGGCCTTTGTCTACACAGGGCATTACAAAAAACCAGCTGCAAAGCCCAGTAACGACGGCTGTAAAAACGTGCTTTTAGAAGCCTTTTGCATTGGCATCAATGCATGTAGAGTAGCGTTTCTCTGCTCTTTTTATTTTCCACTCCCAAATCCAGTTACTACAGCTTCAAAATGCTTGATGCGGCTTAACGCTGTATTCAGCGTTAACATGCATTTAGACTTGTCAGGTTTTTTTACAGCTGTAACGCTGCTGCTCCAGAACGCGCTGGCCCTGGGTTTTTTTTTCTTGCAGCTTAAAAACTCTCCTTTGCCCCTTACAGCTCCTAAAAGCCTGTCTGTGCATGGGCAACTAGGTCTAGGATAACATAGAGAGGCATTTTTGAGCTTTAAACAAAAAAAAAAGAAAAAAAAAAGCCTGCATGAGGCCCAAGGGTTACTGCTCACAATAAGACCCCGTTCACACAGGGGCGACGCTACTTGCTGGGGCGACCTGTGCGTGCACCGCGACCTCGGCACGACATGCACGGACTTCATATCATTGAAGTCAATGCAGGTCGCCTCCAGGTCGCCCCAAAGTAGTACAGGACTCTTTTTTTAAGTCAGAGCGACTTGTGTCGCTCCTATTAGAACGGGTCCTGTGCTAATCGATGGCAGGCGACCAAGTCGCCTGACAAGTCGTGCTAGTGTGAATGGGGACTTAACATTTCTAGATGTTTCCTACAATATAGTAAACCTTCATTTTTTTTTTTTGTGTTCAGTTTTATGGAGATTACACAACCAAAGAGATTAGGCCATTTTAGTCAGAAAACACAGCTGTATTTTAGTAGTATATACAGTATAATGCTGTGTTGGCAGAGGTTGTACCAGATGATATGCTTTTAGTGTATTCTGAGAGTACCATTTGTAAGGCCTGCTCTAGTTTTGTGTACCCCATAATATGTAACGCCATTAAGACCTACTAGTGGCAGAATTGGCTGTCAGTCAGCACTTCAGAAGATCAGCGTGATGACATGCATGAGGATTAAGTAGCTTTTTTGTAACTTTGATAAAGTTTACGATAGCTATGGTTGGTCAGGAACATGCACATATCACATGACTCCATAGGATACATGCCAGCAATACATAATGAATTCACTATATAAGTAGAGCAAGTGCTTTCTAAGGCACACAGATAACCAATTGTATGTTGAATCTGTATAACTGGCCTGTATTTCCCATTATGATGCAAACATCCTCTGCCCATAACTGAAGTTGAGCATTGCCTTTGCAACTGTTACTTATTACTGCCATGTTGCAGCTTTCAAATCAAGAAAAAGGTGTCAAGATTTTTTTATTGTGCTTTCAGTTTTTAAAGGGCCAGCACACACTAGAACCAATGCAATCTGGTTGCTGTGCATTTTTTTTTTTTTTTTTTTTTTTTTTTTTTTTTTTAAGAATTGCATGTACTGCTTTTTTTGCATTAGTGTGATTTTTGTTTTTTTGTTTTTTTTTTAAATTTTTTGCTTTGGCAAATGAATGCGCTAAAATCGTACTGCACCCAGATCACTTGTGAATCACACAGGAACGCACAGCGAATTGCTGTGCAATTCATGTGAATCGGTCCTTAAAGAGTACAAAAAATGCATGAACCATTTATCCCTTTAAAATGCTATGGAACTCTTCACACCAATGCATTGCACATGCGGAGTGTTTTATAATGTCCCGCATGCTACCTTTTTGTAGCAGTTGCGTGTTTAATGCGCTTTTTGTGTCGCATGTCCATGTTTCATAGGTGTATGATTGGAGTCGGACAACCAGAAAATGCACCAAAAATGCATAAAATATGTATTTTTACTGTTTGTTTTTTTTTTTTTGTTTTCTTTTTTTTTCTAGTGCCATGTCACTATCTTGCTTGAAGTAAGGGTAATCTTGCATGTGTGCTCTGCATTTGAAATAAGTAGAAATCAATCTCTGCTGGCCTGCAGTGCTTTTGTTGCGACAAACTGACCAGTGACCTAATTTATCTGACTTATCCTGCCTAATACATGTTCCACATTGTGGAAATCTGTGCATCCTGACCGCATGTACCCATTCCACTGCAGGACTCTACACCATTTTCCGAATTTATGTCCTTTTTTTTTCCCCCACAAATAGAGCTTTCTTTTGGTGGTATTTGATCACCTGTGCATTTCTTATTTTTTTGCGCTATAAACAAAAAAAGAGCGACAATTGTGAAAATAAACAATATTTTTCACATTCTGCTATAGGACATTCCCAAAAAAAAATTTAAAAATCAACATTTTTTAACATTTTAGGCCAATTTTGTTTTCTGCTACATATTTTTGGTAAAAAAAATTAGCATTAGGCGTATTTTGATTGGTTTGCGCAAAAGTTATCACGTCTACGAACTACGGGAAAGATTTGTCATTTTTGTTTTACAGGGAAGGGGTTAACCCTGTGGGTGATCAAAGGGGTTAATGTATGCCTATATGATTACTTAACTGTGTGTGGGGGGGGGGGTTCTGTGACAGACACACAGATCGCAGTTTCAGCTTAGATGAAACTGATGATCTGTCCCTGCCTGTTTGAGAGAAGATCTGCCTGCTTTGTTTACATAAACAGGCGGGTCTTCTCTCCGTTTCCCGGACGATCGGGGGAGGAAGGCGGCAAATTGCCGCCTATCCTCCCGTGGCCCGGCTCCTGCTGTGTCTAGACACAGCGGGAGAGCGGCACGGCTGGAATCGCATACACTCCAGTCACCTAGTACTAGGTGACTGGACGCAGTGGAGTCTCACTGCCGCAGTAATATTACTGTTGGCAGTCGGCAAGTAGTGAATTTCTTCTAGTGTTAAAGGAGTTTTTCCAGGGAGACAAAACTTTTTTTTCTGTTCTTTAGATATATACATTGCCTTAAAGTATCCATACCCCTTAAAATGTTCCACATTTTATCATGTTACTTCCAAAAACGTAAATGTATTTTATGCGATAGACCAACACAAAGTGGCACATAATGAAGTGGAAGGAAAATGATAAATGGTTTTCCAAATTGTTTACAAATAAACATCTGAAAAGTGCGGCGTGCATTTGTATTCAATCAAACATTTCTGTTTTAGACACGCTCCATTCAATCTGACAGAGCTTGAGCTATTTTGCAAAGAAAAATGGGCACACCTGTCAATCTCCTAAAATGTGCAAAGCTGGTAGAGACATACCCAAAAAGACTTGCAGCTTTAATTACAGCAAAAGGGGGTTCTACAAAGTATTGACTCAGGGGGGCTGGATACAAATGCATGCCACACTTTTCACATATTTATTTGTAAAAAAAAAAAAAAATTAAAAGCCATTTATCATTTTCCTTCATCTTCACAATTATGTGCCACTTTGTGTTGGTCTATCACATAAAATCCCAATAAATACATTCATGTTTTTGGTTGTAACATGATAAAATGTGTAAAATTTCAAGGGGTGTGAATACTTTTTCAAGGCACTGTATATGTGAAACAGATCAGAATAATGCAATACTGTTATAGCCTGGTCTTGGTGTATAGTTTTGCATTCATGTACACGGGGGCAGCCTTTTTGGTTTTGCTTCTTTCAATTTTAAATAAAAACCATAGACAGTCCTGTAATGATTCATAGCCATAACTTGGTGAATCATCATTCGGCTTTTCAAAAAAAAAAAAAGACTGTCACATTTCTGCAACTACAAGCAGAAGTATAATAATTCCCAAGAATAATCAGAGAGGAAACGCATCCTTTTAAAAAAATAACACATTATCCTAATGCAATAACAAAATAAAATTTATTCATCAACAGGGAATTTTGGATATTGCAGCAGTACATAGCAAAAAAAAATTTTTAAACACACACATCCACCCCAATAAAACAGTTTCTTACTGGAAATTCTGTAGAATGTTTTTTTTTTTTTTTCCAGTTAAAAACTCAGTCCACCCAAATGTGAAAACCTTTTTAATTGTATAACTTAGTTGCATATTCTGTAACTCCTACATTATACTTGATATAGAATTTCCCCCTGATGAAGACCCGTGATCCTGTGTCGACGTGCGTAGGGGAAGGGCCAGGACGGTGACACCACGGAACCAGTGTGGAGCTGAGGGCTAGGAAGTGTCTAAGGGTCCTTTCACACGAGAGGTGCGCTCGGTGGACTAAGTTTTTCTCAGCGGGGATCGATCCGCCAATCCCCGCTGAGCAGGCGGATGGCAGATCCGTCTCCGCTTACTTTGCAGAGACAGAGCTGTCAGAGCCCCGCTCTCCTCTATGGGAGATCGAATGAAAACAGACCGCCTGTCCGTTTTCATCCGATCCTCCAGACAGATGGAAAATAGGGTTTCCATCTGTCTGGATTTTACGGACAGGATCGGATTGGAAAGCAGCGGGTGTCAGCGGACATGTCACCGCTGCCCCATAGAGATGCATGGAGCATCCAATCAGGTCCGCCTGAAAAACGGACAGGCGGACCTGATCGGAAAGCCTCTGTGAAAGGGGCCTAAGGCTGTTGCTTGTTCGCCTAACACTGGATCTTCCCAGTAACGATCTATCGTTAGCTTTTCAATGCTTGTGTTAATCTGGTGCACTGGAAACACCGTGAAATTATTTTAATACTTTTAATAAATACTTTTTAAAAAAGGATATAAGCACTATTGGCTTTCTTATATCTTTTTTTATTCATGATGTCTGGATACCATAATCCACAATGAGTAAAAAGCCTACAGGAGGTTGAAGAAGCTGGATGTAGCCAATTGTGGGCTAAAAAGCAGTTTTAGATCACGCTTAATTGTGGTGATCACACTACCCCAGGTGAGATTACTCCTGGTGGGGGGGGGGGCACACTGAGGTGGCACATTAATGTTTTGTGCACTGAGAATGAATTGCATGGCGGATTAAGCACTTTGTGTTTTGTTTTGTTTTTTATTAATACTTCAGAAGAATCTATATACATTTGCATGGACATTTGTTACCGTAATACATGGTGATTGTATTGCACACCGTGTAATATATTCGTAAGGCTCCTTTCACACGAACGATCCAATCAGATCCGCCTATCAGTTTTTTAGGTGGATCTGATCTGATCCTCCCTGCATCCCTATGGGGCAGCGGATGTCAGCGGTGACATGTCCGCTGACACCCGCTGCCATCCGCATCTAATCCTGTCTGTGAAATCTGGACGGATGGAAACTCTATTTTCCATCCATCCAGAGGATCGGATCGGATGAGAGTGGCAGGCGGTCCGCTCTCATCAGATTCCCCATAGAGAGCAGCGGGGCTCTGACACCTCCCTCTCCACACTCAGAGCAGAGACTGAGCTGTCACCTGCCTGCTCAGCGGGGATCAGTGTATCAATCCCCCGCTTAGCAGCACGGAGTTCGCCGAAGGAGCTGACCGTGTGAAAGGAGCCTAACTGTTATATTGCACAATATTTTCCTAAATCTATGCACTATTTGTATAATATTTTTGATTAGCACCTGTTAGCGTGGCATTTTTTATATATTGATTAAGTCTGCACATGAGTGAGATTGTGAACAATGCCGGCAGCTGCTTAGTCCTCTTGACTTTATAGTAGCATGCAGGAATGATATATTTATTTCATACATTATACTCCCTACCTTCTTTCCCATGTGTTAAGGACTTGAGAGGACTGCTAGGGAAACAGCAAGTCGATTTACGTGAGCATGACATAATAAAGTACCATTTCCTCCCCCCCCCCGTTTAGAAAATATTAGCTGGAGGCAGTCTGGTATTCAACCAATCAACGGTTATTTGTGTCCTTCATGTACGCCAATGGTGAATGCCTGAGACAACTGAATTCCCAGACTTTTACATCTGCTGTAAATCATATAAGGGGGGTTGGTTTGTCTTTTTTTTTTTTTTTGGCTTTTATTTTATTTTATACAAAAAAGAATGCCGCAGGAACAACTACAAGGACACAACAGCAATGGCCTATGAAATGCAAGGATTTGAGATATGAGGGTTCAGGAGACATCAACACTCCACCAATATCTGCAATATCGTGCTGGACTAATTGATGCTTTTAGGGCTCATATTCGTGGAGATCACTTGATATGCCCTCTGCTCTATTACGTGTACTTGCATTTAGCGATTACTTCACATGCCACCTTACAATTTTACCACATTTGCAGATTAATAAATATTGATTAATCCAAGGCTGGCCCAGGATAATTGACAAATGGCCTTTGCTTATTACTTGACATATAAAAGTGCTTCAGAAAACGACCTCAGTGGTTTACCAAATGTACTGACACCTGCAGTAACTGTACTGTAAATATATATATATATATTACAATTTTATTTGGTTAAATATCCGGGTAACTTTTTCTTGTAGGCAATTCATGGATCTTGCAAGTTCCTTCACTTCTTCACTCGAAGGAAAAGATTCCTGGCAGCCAGCTTAATCAACTTTACTACTCAACATGTGTCCTTGCGTCTGGTCTGGGTATTACAGAATATGCCAGAGGTAAGAGGCAGATACCAGCAAAAGTCTACACCAGAATTAATGTTAAAGTTTTTTGGTCTGCTTTTGTTCAAATACATTTTTTTTTTTTTTTAAGATTATTGGGTTTTTTGCCCTTGTAGTACAGGGGCAGACAACGTCAATGCACTTTGCATGAAAAGAAGGTACATTACACAAACCCAGTATGCCAGAAAACTGCAAATCGAGCTTAGAAAGCCCAGAAAGTCTAGCAATGTGGAACTCGGGGCACTACTTAAGACCCAGGGATATGTTCTAAATAAGTATAATGTTCCCTCAAAATGCAAGGCAAAGGACTAAGTTAATCCAAGGGTTCCCACTGGTTGGTTGGTATAGCCTGCACAGAAAATAGAGTAAGAAGACAAAGGTAGAAAGCCACACAATGGGAAAATAAAGCAAAGATGAAGAGGAGTAAGGTGGGGGGGGGGGGGAGGTCACGGTACCTGGCTGATGGGTCTGTTTATTCCAACACAAAGTACAGATGAAAATCCCTTGTGATCATAAAAGGAAGTGCTGGAATTGGAAAAATCGATTCAGGTGAACCATAGTCTAAAAATGTTTGTGGAGGCAGGCAGGAAAATCTTCTTCTATCCTCATGATGTGGTTAGGTTCTGCCTCCTACTCCCTAATGGTGGGAATTGTATTGTTTTCCAATGCCTGGGAATTGATGCTTGGACTGTAGATAAGAGAAAGCAGAATAGTCCCTTTTTTGTTTTTGGCGGTATGACCCAGGTATGATTGAAAGAAGAGCAACCTCTGGAGTTTCTAGCCATGTTTTACCTGTAATGAGGTGACAAAGCTGCTAAATGGAATTCCAGAAGATGTAGACCACAGATGTAGGAGTGTGCCACCCAATTCTCCACATTTGCAGGAGGGCCGGACTTCGCACTACCTGGTCAGAAATAAAAGTTTCTCTCCTGGGTTTGAGTAGCTATACTTGCTTTGAAGGTAAAAAAGGATGTATCCCAGTCCCATTCAGGAATGGGGTGTCCCAATCGTGGACATAAAATTGGACGGTTTAGAAAAGCCCTGAGAGGAGAATGTTGTGCAACTCAGAGATATGTGGGCAGTCTGAGTATTGTAAGCACAAGGCTTCAAAAGATTTCAGATCCCTGTGAGGCTGCAGACTTGGAAGGAAAATGTCGGAACTGCAGGTAGTGAAGCCATCTTCCCTGGTTATGAATATCAGTGGTTAAAATTTCCGTAAGAGATCCAATCCCAGATGGGCCTACTGCCAGTATGACAAGAGGGATTTTCCACCAACATAGAAAACTTTTGTAATGCATATCAGAAGGGAATTCTGGATTACCAAGTGTAAGCAGGCTGACGTATGTGGAAATGCTCCAGAGCCGCTGGGCCGGGCAAATCCAAAGTAGGAACGTTTGTGGTAATGGTATGGTGTGTCATTCAATACTTACCCACAGTTTGGAGTAGTAGTCCTGTAGTATAATTCCAACTCTGATAGGCTGTTCTGCCCTCTGTTTTCTATCTTACTAGTATGTTGTTGGTATATTTGAGCTGGGTTTCGAGGGCCACAAATATGTAAGCAGGGTCATTCGCACAGGGCGAAAACCTTGTTGGAGGATATTGACTGGTTAAGTTTGGAAAATGTATAAAAAGCAAGTGAGGGTGTTTCTTATAGAAGGACATCCTACCCTGCCAGGAATACCTCAAGGGTGAGATAAGCCACTTTTAGTATTAAAAAAAAAAAAAAAAAATTTTTTTTTGCCTTGAAATAAATTGGGGAACTGTGCAATACATCTCATATTCAGACACAGGCATGTGGTACTTATGTCGGTCTGGCTGTGGCCTACTGTTTTAAGGGTTGTCCTAAAATATAGGCCATTTTTTAAAGCATTGGGGTTGATTTACTAATACTGGAGAGTGCAAAATCCTGGAGCTGCTGTGCATGGTAGCCAATCAGCTTCTAGCTTCAGCTTGTTCAATTAAGCTTTGACAGTAAAAGCTGGAAGCTGATTGGTTTCAATGCAGAACTGCACCAGATTTTGCACTCTTCAGTTTTAGTAAATTACCCCATAGTGTTTAACATATAATTTTGGTATCTAGGTGTACATAAAAAGATGGCGTTGAGTGTAAACCAACTGTTCTCTTTCCCAGGTGCCCTCCTAAAAGGGGTTAACTTTATTAGTGATCAAGGGGTTAAGTGTGTCCCTAGGGGCGTGATTCTTACTGTCAAGGGGCGTGGCTTGTGATGTAATCACAGAGACATACGATCCTACATAGCAGGATCGTATGATCTCTGCAGTTACACCAGGGAGAATGACAGACGGCTTTGTTTACATCAGCCGCCTGCCTTTCTCCCTCTCCAGCAGGAGATCGCGAGTGGCCGGCGGACATTGGAACCCGCCGGTCACTCGCGCGGGGATGTCAGGTAACGAGCGGGGGCGGTGCGTCGCTTTGCCCAGGAGGCACTGACTGCCGCTGTATTTAGTCATGCGGCGGTCGGCAAGTGGTTAAACGTTTTACATATACCATACTTTTCTGGTTGGGACTGAAGCATTTGTCAGTTGGAAATCATTGTGACCCAGCCTGATGACAAAGGAGAGTGGAAGGTGTTGAGTGTTGAATTCCTGTGTCACACCATAAATAGATAATCATCTCAGAAGAGGTCTGAATTGGGAATAAAAACGGCACCTTCCTATCAACCACTAGATGGTTTTCCTGACAACCAATAATAAAAAGTGCTGCTATAGGTACAGTATATGAAAGCTGTCAACAAGGTTTTTTCCTCCTGTGCATTCCAGGGCTAATTTTCAAACCTATCTGGAGAGATCCTGTGTATTTAGATGCTGCTTCCACTATGTAATTATTTTAGGTCACTGTTGAAGTTCACAGAGTGGCCCTAAGTACTTGCACTGTAATTCATGTCTCTGTACTGGTTGGATTACTAAGAAAGCTTCTGCTCTATAATTCCTGCTGTGTTCTGTTCGCTGTACCTGATGTAAAATGTTGTCCTTGGTAAGCCTCTTATCCTCTTTGACACGGCTCTCTATTTTAGGTCCTGATCTCACATAAGGAAAAGCATAGTGGATTGATGTCAGAGATCTCCAGGGCAATCTGGATCCAAGAGTTCTGACAAAACAAGCAATGTGGAAAAAAAAAAAAATTCAAAGGTTGAAGTTAACTTTTGGGGAAAAAATGCACATTTCTGAAGGAAAAAAAATGTGCATTTATTTTTTTTTCCCAGCAGAAGCCTAGAGAGCAATGCACCTGTGATTGGCATCACAGGTGCAATGCCAGGCTCCTGACAACTCCTCAGTATAGCGTTCTGCCCTTACCCTCCTGTATGGGCAGACAGTTACTAAAGAGCAGGAAGGATCAATGAACTACGAGAGCGCTCACCAACGCCCTCGCTGTTCATTGAGAACTACAAGCCTGCTGCTGCAATGGCAGATAGTGGTTGTAGTTCATTCATTCACAGGGGCAGATACTGCTGGAGCATGTTACACCCTAAATCTAGGTATAACGGGTAGCATGCTCCCAAAGGTGAATTTTATCCTTTCATTTTATTTTAGTATAATTATCTTATTTTAAATCTGTCCACTTTTACTGAAGTTGTCGTCTTCCCCACCCCTTTGGCGAATGCCACATACCTATATACTTACCAAAAAGAAGTCTTGGCCATGTTCCACTTGTACTAGGTGTGCATACTGCTTCCTTCATTCATTCCTATGGCTCCATACTCCAATGGATTGGCTGGGGCTGCCAGGTGTACAGACCAACTATAGGAATGAAAGGAGTCCAAGGTGAACGGGTTCAATAGGAGCTGCACCAAGCTGGGGACTTTTTATGCAAAGCCTAGCAATGGGGTTGAATGTAAGTAGTTGTGGCTTTTTTCTTTTTATATATGCATAAATAGGATCTACCAAAAAATTGTCTTTTTTTTTTTGTTGGCATTACTTTGAAAATACCTGTTTTTAATGTGTGATTTCCAAAAAACACAAATGTAACTCTGTTATCCTTGCAGGTACGACAAGCAGCAGATGAGGGGAACTGTTGTTTTGGGACCATCGATACATGGCTCCTCTATAAACTCACAGATGGTGAGTGGTGTTTATATGAAAGTAGTAAGCAAAAATGTTTGAACCCGGTTATTACAAGGCAAACTTTTTTTTTTTTTTCTTTTTTCCCCTCCTAATTTTAACAGGGAGGCGGGCTTTGATACCCTACTTATATCACTTTTTAAGAGGGCGGAAAGCATTACCACTACAGGTGGTCCCTGGGTTACAAACCAGATAGGGTCTGCAGGTTTGTTCATAAGCTACATTGTAAGTCGGAACAGATACTTTTTTTAGGTGTAGCCCAAAAAAAATAATAATTTTACGTTTTTTTTTGGATAGCATAGGTAAGGGTTAACACCCCTGTAACATTTGTTTTGCTGTTCAGAAGATTTCACCTCACTTTCTGTCCTTATGAAAATTGGATTTTGAAAAATTTGGGTTGTTGTGGAAATGAGGATTGGTGATAAAGCTTCAGTGGAGACACCTTTTTCCCATGAGAACTCTTACAGGAGTGAATTTCCCTTCCTAGGGGGAGATTTCCTCTCACTTCCTGTTGTCACCCTCCATTTGTAAATCGGATGTTTGTAACCCAGGGACCGCCTGTAATATGAAAGACACTTAGGAGACTACTCACAAAATGAGGGGTCGTCTATTCCTATGGTAAATGTACTTGCTTATTTAGCAAATAGTTAACCCCTTCACGCCGATGTGACGCAAATATTCAGCCTCGGCCTTAAGTGGTTGTACCTGGGTGATGCCTGCAGCTAGAGGTGTCACCCATGTACCGTTGTTTAGATTAGCCTTTTTCAACTAGGGTGCCCGGGCACTCTCGCGTGCCTTGAGGTTTCTTCATGGGTGCCTTGGAAAAATGCCTATAAATTGCCAAAAAAATTGTATACGAGCTGGTTTGTGGATGAAGCCTGCCTTTTTAGTTACACTAAATCACAGGTGTTCATTGTGCACCATTACAATCTTCTAGCTGCCGGCGTCCTAACAACCAATGACATCATCTGTTGATAAAAAGGATGTCAGTCTCCTGGATAGCATCCTTGTTTGACCCTCTCCATCAGCGTTGGGGGGTCACATTAGCTGAGTGATGGAGAAAAACTGAGGGAGAAGAAAAACATTGGAATACTAGTCAGAACCAGTTTGAAAAAGTGTATTTGCTTTGTAAGAATAAATCCCCTCTAACTTTGGGTGCCCTATTTGGACTTGTGGATGTTGCTGCATTATGTAAAACTATTAGAACAGCTTTTAAATTTTATAATTGGGTGCCTCGAGACTGTCCATAATATTTAAAGGGTGCCTTGACTGAAAAAAGGTTGAGAAACACTGGTTTAGAGACCTGAAGGTCGGCTTTCTTGTAACAACAACCGAGAGGCTGCCTAGGCGCATCGGTTGTTATTACAAGGAGCGGGAGGGGAAGTCGCAGACTCATCCCCCCCCCCCCCCCTCCTGTCGCCTTCCGTGGCTCACCCAGGAGTGACCGGCCGGCACGTCCGCCAGCTGGCCAAAGACCTGAACAAAGCCAGCTTCGGCTTTGATCGGATCTCCGATGTGGAAACCCTTGAAGGCGCCAGTTTAAAAAAAAATAAATAAAATTACAGTATTCAAAACGGCCAAACTTAGGGTTTTGAACACTTTTAAATGCAAAGGAGGGATTTGGGGTCTTTTAAACCCCAGATCCCTCCATAAAGAGTACCTGTCACTGCCTATCACACATGGGAGGTATCGCCATGATTGTTGGAGCAGGAGCAATAGTTCTAGCACAAGACCACCCCTGTAACTCTAAACAGGTAACCGTTAAAAATTTTAAAGTGAAGCCTAGGGAGATTTTAAGTACTGTAGTTTTTCGCCATTCCATGTGTGCGCAATTTTAAAGCGCGACATGTTGGGTATCCTTTTTTTTTTTTACTAGGCTTAACATCATCTTTCACATTATACAAAAAAATTGGGCTAACTTTTACTATTTTTTTAAAGTTTAAGTAAGTGTATTTCTTCCAAAATAAATCAATGAGATGCAGTCACTGTTCGGGTATTCTTAGAGCATTCTGTCAGAAGACAATCGCCAACAGGGGAGATTCCTCCATTCGCAGTGTGTTCATGTATGGAGGAATCTGTTTTGATTTCTTCAATCTATAAACCTGACCAAAGACTAGTCCCATTTTTTTTTTTTTGTTTGATCCGCCAGCGAGCTGATTGAAAAAAAAAAAACGCCCCCCCCCCCCATCCACACAATAGAGGAATCCTCCCCACTGTGCTATTGTATGCAGCGGGACTCTGTTGGAGTACACTAATCGTGCACTGATCGAATTAAAATTTATCAACAGTCCTGTTCGAGAGGCGAACTGAGTGAGTTTTGATCCATCTTTGGCCAGCTTAGGTCTGACCATACATTGTACAATTTTCTTGCACAACTTTCCTTTAGATTTACCAAAACCTTATAATATGAGGAACAACACTTTCATGTTGTATGCAATCAGGCAGGCCCTTGCAATACATAGTTGCAGGTAAATCTAAAACTTGTATAGTGTATGGCCAGCTTAAGTGTATGGCCTACTTGAAGTTCACCACAAGCATTGCAATCTAATTGTATAATCTTCATTTAGATTTACCAACAACTATGTACTACAAGGGCCTGCCTGATTGAATTCAAATTGATTGGACAGACTAGGAAGGTCCTTTCATTCCATAGTTATGGTAAATCCGAAGTTGATTGTAAAAAAAATTGTAATAATAAGATTGTGAGCCTATGTGTGCATATAACACCTAATATGACCATTCTTCTGATGAAAGATGATCATGGCAATAATTGCATCAACATTTTTTTGCTTCAAAATAAAATATATATAATACAAAGGCAAAAACCTAAAGAGTGGCCCTTTTTATCAAAATAAAAATCCACGGTTATTTAAAAAAACATTTTTTTTTTTTGCATTTAAATATTCGTAATGAGCGTCATCTGGCTGTTGAACTTGTCCAGATGGTTGTGATGCTTGTGCTAACCCCAGCTGAGTTCTTTTCTGGAAGTGCAGGAAGGGCACAGATAATGAATCATTGGAGATGCAGCACACATCCCCTTTATTCATATCCAAACTAAGACAAATAGACCACGAGGAAAAAAAATGATAGTAGCCTCTCCCTGTACGAAGGGTCACTTTGCCATCTGTCCTTTTGCATGGCCCATTCAGCTTTTGTATAATGCTGTGGAACAGATCAGCCACTACGTATAGGATGAACCAGCTGTCTTCTTTCTTCACACTACAGTAAACCCTCGGTCTTTTCTTCTACTTGTTTAGAATCATCTGGGAGTTAAAAGGAGGATTTACTGATTCTTAAAATGGGGCACTGGCATAGGCAAGCACACAGTTTACTTTCGATAATCAAAAAAAGTTACTCTATTGAACAGCATTTCTTAAAGTATCTAAATCTAAGTGTCGGTTCCCACATATGCAATGCAGGAACCCTACGAACCACTGCGCGTTCCCGATTTGCATTCTAATCGCAGGCAGTTCACACGTCCATATGCAAATCGCTGGAGATGTCAATGCAAAGTTAACAACACCCCAAGATCAGTTTGCATATCACAGTTCAAACATGAATCGGATCCCATAGGTGTGAACCACCATGCGATCGGATTCTGCTGCGGACCCAAAAAAGGGTCCTGTGCGTGTTGTGTCCGAATCTAATGCAAATTCAGCCATACAATCTGTATGGCTGAATTCGCATTGCACAGTCATCATATGTGATATTCAGAGCAGTGCACTCTGAATCACATGCGATGTCTGTCATCGCACTAATGTGAACCGGGGCTAAATGTTGCCCAAAATGTATTCTGCTGCAATTTTAATTAAAAAAAAAATAAAAATAATCCCAAAAAGTGTATATTGATTGGTTTTGCGGGAAAGCTATGGCGCCTACAAACTATGGTGTGCATATATGCTGGAATTTTTTTTTTTTTTGGTTTTACTACTTATGGCAGCCATCAGTGACATATATTGGGACTGCCATAGTGCAGCGGGCATTCTAACACTTACTGAGGGGGGGATGGGGAGACTGCCTAACTGCCACTGACCTCACCAGCGACCTTAAGGCCCCTTTCACACATGTCCGTTCCGCCGACAGACTCCGTTTTTCTCAGCGGGAATCGATCCGCCGATCCCCGCTCAGCAGGCAGATGACTCCGATTTTCTCAGCGGGGATCGATCCGCCAAACCCCGCTGAGCAGGGGATGACCGCTCCGTCAGATCCCCGCTGTCCTCTATGGGGGAATTGGATGAGAACAAACCGCCTGTCCATTCTCATCCGATCCGATCCACCAGACGAATGGAAAATAGGGTTTCCGTCCGTCCAGATTTGACAGTCCAGATCGGATCAGATGTCAGCGGACATGTCTCAGCTGACATCCGCTGCCCCATAGAGATGCATTGGGCATCCGTTCAGATCCGCCTAAAAAACTGACAAGCGGATCTGAACGGACCG
Organism: Pelophylax lessonae; assembly: GCF_965119305.1. Taxonomy (NCBI): domain Eukaryota; kingdom Metazoa; phylum Chordata; class Amphibia; order Anura; family Ranidae; genus Pelophylax; species Pelophylax lessonae. The sequence continues at coordinate 187,343,696 of NC_138770.1, read as the reverse complement.
TATGTGTGAAAGGGGCCTAATACAGTGATAATACTATAAACTGTCACTGTACTAATGATACCGGCTGGGAATGGGTTAACATCTAGGGCGAGCAGGGGGTTAAGTGTGTCTAACTGTGTGTAAAGTGTGCTATGTGCTAATTTTTAATAATATTTCTTATCCTTGCTTTGCAGGGGTGAGAAACGGATAGATCGCTCCCTCCTATAGAGAGCTCTGTGTTTAATAACACAGCTCTGGGCTGTGATTGTACACAGCCGATCAGGCCGGGACCTGCCGACAGGCTCCCACCATGTACAATCACAGCGGGAGCCAGGCGGGGGGGGGCACGCATATGCAGGGGAAGGCAGCAACGTATGGGTATGTCACTTTGCCTACAGTTGCCACCCGTCTACAGTACATTGCAGGTGGTTGGCAAATGGTTAATGCACTTTAAAAAACAAAATGTATATATTTAAGCTTTTTTTATTTATATAAATCATACATACATATAAATAACATGTTATTATTTGTATATTCTATTGCAGCTTACCAGTCCTAGTGGCTGTATTAGTTTTCATTTTTATTATCATTTTACCTGATAGTGATACGCTTCCTGCCCTAGAGTGACATCGATCATTTCTCCATTGTATGAGAACTGTGTACTATGGGGTAGCCATGGTTGTCAGAAAGGTTAGACTTCAAACATGTCTGCCTTATTTACTCTCCATTACATGGTGGATTGATGGCACTAGAACTTAGGTGTCCTTTTATGAAACAGAGATGAGCAGTGATCCTGCTGATCACAGCTCATTTCCGATCATTCTCAGTTTATGAAACAGAAATGATCGGGGGAGAACATGTTCTCCGCTGATCATCTCTTCACACGGGAATCTGTCATTGACAGACACAGAAATGGCCAGGCTATGAAGCTGCGATCTCCGCACTTCACTGGCGATCTGGGTCAGAATTCACACTCCCGGGTTCACCAGCCTGGAGCTTGTGAAGCGGGGAGTGAAGACAGAATCGGGGGAGAACTGAGGGGGAAAAAGGAAGATTATCGACTTCCTTCTTCCTCGTTCAGACCCCCCAACACAGTAATCATGTCCCCCTGCCATATTTATGTATATATATATACATGTATATATATATATACACACATACACGTAGATATATATTTAATGTGTATATATATATATATAATGTATGTGTGTGTGTATTCAGTGTGTGTGTATATATATATATATATATATATATATATATATATATATATATATATATATATATATATTTATGTAAGGGGACTATTATTTATAACCTGGTGTACTCAGCAGTGATAATTTATCTCTGCTTGTTAAAGCGCGCCAGGGATTTTCATACTACTGTAATCTCGCTTTGTCTCACGAGATTACAGATGCCCCATTGACTTCTACACAGATCTCCGAGAAAACTGTTCTCCTCTGATCACCCTGGGCGAACTGAAGTTCTCCCATTCATAAAAGGGGTGCCAGATGTGATCATTTTCCCTGGAGAACTGTAGAGAAGCCAACGGAGAAAAAAATTCACCCGTTCATAAAAGGACACCTTAGTACCAGAAAGACCAGAATGGCTGCCTCTATTGCTGTTTTTGGATTGGGGGGGTCAGACACATGGATGTCTTCAGCTTCTTTGCAAAGATGATTGAGCTTTCGGTGTGTTGTACTTTTTAAAGGAAAAGTTCACCTTTATGGAAAAATAAATGCACATATTTTTGCAGAAAAAAAGTGTATTTATTATTTTTCCAGAAGGGGCCTGGAAAGCATTGCACCTGCGATCAGTACATCTTGGGTGCAATGTGGGCTTCTGTAGACATGCCCTCTGGCTTTTAGCCTCTACCTCTGTATGGGCTTTCTGTTTGAAAGCCAGAGGACATGTCAGTGGACTACAAGAGAACTCATCCGTGCCCTTGCAGCCCATTGAAGCCACAGTGGCAGATGGTACCTGTGGTTTGTTCATTAACAGGACTGTGAAAGTGACAGAAGGTGCAGGGAGAAGAACCCCCACCCGATGTCACAGGAGGCAGAGGATTGGTGGGAGAGGCGGCAGGACCTTGAACGTGTCCAAAGGTGATATAGACCGCGCTCAAGAAATCAATACATTGTGATAAGTGTCCATGAAAACTTGTGTCAAAAAACAGCTTTTATGAGTAGATTTGGTGGGTCCCTTTATTGCCACTAAATTCAAATGTGGGTTTGTGTGCCCCTCCACCGACACCACATGCACAGCCCACTTACCAAATATCTCGAGGATATTGGCAGTAGGTGAATCAGTCTCCACAGCAAACTCCTTATAGCCAGGTATTAAAGCATCCTTTGCTCAATCCCACATCACAGATTATAGTGGTTCACTCGGTCCCATCATATTTTAGGGAGGTATGGAGAGGAAGAAAGGAGGCTACCATAGTGTAGTAGATTATAATTTAATTTGTTTAAAATAATATCAACTTACATTACCATAAATAATAGCAAGTGAGGTGGAAAAACGAAATGTTGCTCAAACCGGAACGCACTTCCATACCTCCCCAAAATATGATGGGACCGAGTGAACCACTATAATCTGTGATGTGGGATTGAGCAAAGGATGCTTTAATACCTGGCTATAAGGAGTTTGCTGTAGAGGCTGATTCACCTACTGCCAATAGCCTTGAGACATCTGGTAAGTGGGCTGCGCATGTGGTGTCGGTGGAGGAGCGCACAAACCCACGTTTGAATTTAGTGGCATTAAAGGGACCCACCATACCTTCTCTTAAAAGCTGTTTTTTGACACAAGTTTTCATGGGCACTTATCACAATGTATTGATTTCTTGAGCGCGGTCTATATCGCCTTTGGACACATTTTTAGGCTTTCAGCTTTTTGGACGAGCCGCGCAGCACAATTATATTAATAATAATCACATTGCTTGTATTTGTGTATTTATTTACGTAATTGATTATTGATATAGATTCACTGAATATATTTATTGATTTATTTATTTTTTGTATCTATTTATTCTTTATATATCATTTATTATTCACACCCATGTGCAATTGCACTGGTGTAATATACACCGTTTTCTACTAGGACCTGTTGCATGTTCCACCCTTAATCTGGGTGGAAAATATAACCTGTTCCGAAGTTAAACTTCTCCTTTCCTCTCCAAGGCAGAATAGTGTCCGGGTGAGCCTGCTCTGTGTATTGCTATGCTGCATTTGTCATACAGTTGGGAACTGTAGAAAGGCAAACTGAAAACTAAAAAAAAAATGTTAAAATTGACCTAATCTTTTAATGTATTACAGGATCTGTTCATGCAACAGACTATTCAAATGCCAGTGGGACGGCGATTTTTGATCCTTACTTGGTAGGTAAATTCAAGCAATGTCACTATTGTCAGTACCTCTGTCTGTGCTTCACCATAATGTAGAACATGTTCCACTGATAATTCTTGTGGTCTCTGTAGGTGATCTGCAGCAGATTTTAGGTTTTCTACATACATAGACCCTCTGGGAGGGAATACTTGCCAGCCGAGCAGTGATGGCTAATACAAATAAAGCAGTGTTGTTGCGGTGCAGGAGGATAACACACAAGAAAACATATAATCTGGGCCTTACTAAGGACGGCCATACATTGTTCGTATCTCAGCCGATTCAGAAGGAACCAGCCGAGATTCGAACCGTTAATGGCCAGGCTGAATGTACCAAGTTGATCGATCAATTTGGGTACAACAAGCCTGCCAGATTCCCTTGTGATTATCGCTAGTGTCTGCTAGCGATAATCACTGCCTTCACCCAGCAGGGACGGCTTCCCCCACCCCCGCCGGTAGAAGGCAATTGCTGATTCCCCTGTCAGCATGGTCTGTGTTGATGGGGGGTATCGTGCAAATTTCTTTCCTGCAACCCGCGAAAGAAATTTTCACTGTGTATGACCAGCCTAGGACACTGCACAGGTTGATGTGGTGGTACACATTGGATTAGGGAACGTTATGCTCTCTCATTCTTTTAGTAATTTTTATATGCAAGGAAGTATGTTTAGCCTGGTGCTAAGGTATGAAATGTTTTTTTTTTTTTTTTTTTTTAATTCATCAATTAAAAAATAACCTGGGTACTAAATGTAAACCCAGGACCAAAAAAATAATGTTAAGAGAACCACCACCGACAGGCTTACCGGAACGAGTGGACACAGTTTGGCATACGCCTAATGGGTTGGCTAATGCAACGGTATCTGCACTCCATTAAGGTAAGGGGAAAACAATATGGCCTTTCCTCACACCACTCTCCAAGCAACTCTTTATTTTTGCTGGAATATTCCTTGTCCGCCTTCAGTAGAAAGATTGAGGAGAGGATGAGCAAGTGCAACAATACTCTCAGGCACAGAGATTCTTCTCCAGCAAACGCTCAGTGTATGGATCATCAAAAAAGGAAACCTGTTTTGCGTTTTCGTCTAGGCCTCATCTGGGATCTAGTTAGATGAAACCTGTTGGCCGACTTCTGTCCGTTCCATTTCATACCCATGCTGTATATACGGTACATTTGAATGTGCTTTTTTGACAACTGAATTATAAGTGTTCTGCACTTTTAATAAATACCTTCATTGTATGGTTTTACACTATGTGGAGGTTTTTTGTTTCCTTTTTTTTTTGATGATCCATACACTGAACATTTGCTGGAGAAGAATCTATCTGTGCCTGAGAGTATTGTTGCTCATCCTCTACTGAGGGCGGACAAGGAATATTCCAGCAAAAAGAGTTACTTGGAGAGTGGTGTGAGGAACGGCCATATCGTTTTCTCCTTGCCTTATTGGAGTGCAGATACCATCGCATAAGCCGACCCATTAGGCGTATGCCAAACTGGGTCCACTCATTCCAGTAAGTCTCTCTGTCGTGGTGGTTCTCTTCACAATAATATTTTTTCGTTGTGGTTTTACATTTAGTACCCATGTTGGAGCATATTTTGAAGATCCGTTTTATACACATTTATTTGGACTTGTATGGACTTTAATTCTTTGCACTTTTTCACTTTAATGTCGTGTCCCGCTTATGGTGATGTTTTTTTTGTCACTATTTTGTTGTATCACTTTTATTGGAATGTTTTTATTTTTAATTCCACAATGGATTTTCACATTGATTTTAGCATTTGACTATTCATATATGATATCCATACATGGTTTAAGGATCTATTATTGGTTAGTGTAAAGATATCTTTATTAGCGCTGCACATATTGCTATTACTTTTATCTACACTTGTCCTGTGTTGTGCTGGCCACTTTTTTGGACATTGTCACGGTATTTTCTCCTTTTTTTTTTTTTTTTCTTTTTATAGCTTCTGCTCAAATTTATTCCAAAGGTGTTCTATCGGGTGAGGTCAGGACTCTGTGCAGGCCAGTCCTTTACCCCAAACTTGCCCATTCATGTCTTTATGGACCTTGCTTTGTGCACTGGTCAGAATCGTTTGGTGGAGGGGGGGGGGGGATTATGGTGTGGGGTTTTTTTTTTTTCAGGGGTTGGGCTTGGCCCCTTAGTTCCAGTGAAGGGAACTCTTAAGGCATCTGCATACCAAGACATTTTGGACAATTTCATGCTCCCAGTTTTGTGGGAACAGTTGGGGGGTGGCCCCTTCCTTTGTCAACATGACTGCGTACCAGTGCACAAAGGTCCATAAAAACATGGATGAGCGAGTTTGGGGAGGAAGGAACTTGACTGACTTGCAGAGTCCTGATCTTAACCTGATGGAACACCTTTGGGATGAATTAAAGCAGAGACTGAGAGCCAGGCCTTCTCATCTAACATCTGTGCCTGACCTCACAAATGCGCTTCTGGAAGAATGGTCAAATATTCCCATAGACACACTCCTAAACCTTCTGAACAGCTTTTCCAGAAGAGTTGAAGCTGTTATAGCTGCAAAGGGTGGGCCAACTCAATATTGAACACTACGGACTAAGACTGGGATGCCAATAAAGTTCATGTGCGTGTAAAGGCAGGCGTCCTAATTTGACAACATAGTGTGTGTACCCAGTGCGAAATGTGGTTTTTAAGGGTTGCCAGCTCTTTAACCACTTCCATACTGCTGAACGTCATATGCGTCCTGGACTTTCAGCAGAGATATCTGAATGATGCCTGCAGCTACAGGCATCACTCAGATATTATTTTTTTATTTTCTGCCAGCGACACTGCACCGTAAAAATAATCATAGCAGCTGTTCAGTCATTTGATTGTTTTTACAGGCGGTGGGAGGGGAAGTGGCGGAAGTTTACCATAGAGCTTACTGAGGACCCCTGAGGTCCCCGGTCATCTGGCTCTTGAGGGGGGGCATGACATTATGACCTCACGCCTGGCCCTGGCAGTTGTAAACACTGCTGTGTGTTTGGCAGGAAAGCCTGAGATCTCCTCCCTATCTTGGTCTGACTCTGGACTCGGCCTTAGCCAGAGTGTTCCTTCCTGTGGACAAACTCCAGAAATTGCAGGCTGCAATTTGTCCCCTGCTGGCCAGCAGATGATCATCCCTCTGGATCTGCATGCGGGTGCTGGGGCATGATGGTGTCTACCTTCGAGGCGGTCCTGTTTGCCTAGTTTTCATATGAGGTCCCTGCAAAGGGAGATTCTGGCCAAATGGGACAAGACTCCGTAGTCTCTGGACAATCAGATCCGGCTGAGCCAGGGAAAATGTTTTGTCCCCTTGTATTGGACAGTGGTCACTACGGATGCCAGCCTGTCTGGCTGGGGAGGCGTCCTCTGCAAAAATTCTGCTCAGGAGATCTGGACACTGGAAGAGTCCAGAGTACTGATCAATGTCTCGGAACTCTGAGCGAACAGACTTTGCCTGGACCATTGGACGGATTGTCTTCAGGGATGTCCAGTGCGCATTATTCGGACAATGCCACAACCATGGCTTATGTCAATCACCAAGGGGGCACAAAAACTGTCCTGGCGGCTCTGGAGGTGGCCGGCATTCTAAAGTGGGCAGAACGGTTTGTTCCAACCCTCTCCGCCGTACACATTCCCGGGGTGGAAAACTGGCAGGCGGATCACCTCAGTCGCCAGGCGTTGGACCAAGTGTAGTGGTTCCTTCATCCGGAGGGGTTTCATCAATTGTGTCTCCGGTGGGGCATCCCCTGAGGTGGATCTGTTGGCATCTTGGCTCAACAGGTGCAGAGGTTTGTGGCTCATTCATGGGATCCTTTGGCGGACGCGCTGGTGGCCCCATGGGGTCAGTATCGTCTGATTTACGACTTCCCCCCTCCAAGCTTCTGCCAAAGCTTTTACTCAGATCGAGGCAGAACGAATTCCGGTCATCTTAGTGGCTCCGGACTGCCCTCGCCAGGCTTGGTACGCCAATCTGATGCGGCTGGTCGCTGACGTTCCTTTGAGGCTTCCTCTCAGGGAGGATCTGCTGTCCCAAGGACCAATCTTCCATCCTGCTTTACAGTCGCTGGCTTTGGCGGCTTGGCTGCTGAACGCTTGGCTGCTGAACGCCAGGTGCTGATGGATAGAATTTTATCTGAGTCGGTGATGCCAACGCTGTTAAAAGCTAGGAAATATACTTCTAGATCTACCATCGTATGGGAAGACATACATTGTGTGGTGTGAGTCTCTTGAGGTTCATCCTCGCTCCTTCCCAGTTGTTCGGATCGTGACCTTCCTTCAATGGGGGGTTGAACAGAAATTTGCCTTGAGTAACATCAAGGGCCAAGTGTTGGCTTTTGGCGGTCTTCTTCCCATGACCCTTGACTACACACTCCCTGGTGCGTACCTTTCTTCAGAGGGTCTGACATTTGGTTCCTCCAGTGCAGTCTCTGTTGCTGCCTTGGGACCTCACTTTGGTGCTTTCGGTCCTCCAGAAGCCTCTTTGAGAAACTTTGGGAGATTCCCTTGCTTATGCTGTCTCAGAAGGCAGCTATCACCTCTGCGCACAGGGTGTCGGAACTGGCGGCATCATCCGTCCGCCTTACTTGGTGATTCACAGAGATAAGGTGGTTCTTCGCTCCTGTCTGTCATTCCTCCCAAAGGTTGTCTCTGATTTTCATTTAAATGAAGACCTTGTGTTGCCTTCCCTGTGTCCCAAGCCAAAACATCTGAAGGAAATTGCCTTTGGGGTGTATCTGGCAGCTACAGAGTCTTTAAGTAAGTCAGACTCACTATTTTGTGCCCACTGATTGGCCTCCGAAAGGATTGTCCACTTCCTCTGCGACCATTTCCAGATGGATCAGACAGTCGGTTATTTAGGCCTATTTCATCAGGGGTCAGGTTCCTCCTTTCCCTGTCAAGGCACACTCTACTCGGGCACTCAGTGCCCCCTGGGCCTTCTGTCAGGCATCAGTGATGCAGGTTTGCAAGGTGCACACTTTCACAAAGTTCTGTAGAGTAGATTTGTTGGCATCTGTTGATGCTTCTTTTGGCCACAAGGTTTTGCAGGCTGCTGTTTAGAAGACCTGATCCTGATCATATTTGAGGGTGTATTGTTTTTTTCAGGTGGGCTCCAATTGTTTTTGGTTGAGCTCCTGTTGCCTGGTTGGCTACTATTTAGCCTTGGGAATTTTTTGCTGTTCCCACACCATGTTTAACACTGCTTTTGAGATATCCCAATGGTCATGAAGACCAGGAGCTGTGTCCGTCAATGAACGAAAGAGAAAATGGGATTTTGACTTACTGTAAAATCCATTTCTCTGATGTTCATTGATGGACACAGTACCCACCCCTCTGTGGATTTGTAATTCTTCTGACACTGCTTGTAACAAAACTGATGTTGCTATAGCAGAGAGAAGAAGTATACCCCCTGGGACTACCTATAGATGATTTTTTTCTTTTCTTTTCTGCCTATTGTGCTACTCCTGTATGGGGGCAGTATAACCAAATGGTCATAAAGTTGAGGAGCTGTGTCCATCAAACATCAGAGAAATAGATTTTACAGCAAGTCAAAAATCCCAATTTTTTCCAAAAAAATAGCTTTTAAAAAAAATACCATGTGACATAAAAACATTGCAATGACTGCATTTTATTTCCTAGGGTTTCTGTGTGTGTGTGTGTGTGTGTGTGTGTGTGTGTGCGCGTGTGTGTGTGTGTGTGTGTGTGTAATATATATAATATATTTCACAAAAGTGAGTACACCCTTCACATTTTTGTAAATATTTTATTGTATCTTTTCATGTGACAACACTGAAGAAATGACACTTTGCTACAATGTAAAGTAGTGAGTGTACAGCTTGTATACCAGTTTAAATTTTGCTGTCCCCTCAAAATAACTCAACACACAGCCATTAATGTCTAAACCGCTGGCAAAAAAAGTGAGTACACCCCTAAGTAAAAATGTCCAAATTGGGCCCAAATAGCCATTTTCCCTCCCCAGTGTCATGTGACTAATTAGTGTTACAAGGTCTCAGGTGTGAATGGGGAGCAGGTGTTAAATTTGGTGTCATCGCTCTCACTCTCTCATACTGGTCACTGGAAGTTCAACATGGCACCTCATGGGAAAGAAGTCTCTGAGGATCTGAAAAAAAGAATTGTGGCTCTACATAAAGATAGCCTAGGCTATAGGAAGATTGCAAAGACCCTGAAACTGAGCTGCAGCACAGTGGCCAAGACCATACAGCGGTTTAACAGGACAGGTTCCAAGTAGAACAGGCCTCGCCATGGTTGACCAAAGAAGTTAAGTGCATGTGCTCATTGTCCTATCCAGAGGTTGTCTTTGGGGAAATGGATGTATGAGTGCTGCCGAGGTTGAAGGGGTGGGGGGTCAGCCTGTCAGTGCTCAGACCATACGCCGCACACTGCATCAAACTGGTCTAAAGATGATGCAGAAGAAAGCTCGCAAACAGTTTTGCTGAAGACAAGCAGACTAAGGACATGGATTACTGGAACCATGTCCTGTGGTCTGGTGAGACCAAGATAAACTCATTTGGTTCAGATGGTGTCAAGCTTGTGTGGCGGCAACCAGGTGAGGAGTACAAAGACCGATGTGTCTTGCCTACAGTCAGGCATAGTGGTGGGAGTGTCATGGTCTGGGGCTGCATTAATGCTGCCGGAACTGGGGAGCTACAGTTCATTGAGGGAACCATGAATTCCAACATGTACTGTGACATACTGAAGCAGCGCTTCAGAGACTGGGCCACAGGGCAGCATTCCAAAATAACGACCCCAAACACACATCCAAGATGACCACTGCCTTGCTAAAGAAGCTGAGGGTAAAGTTGATGGACTGGCCAAGCATGTCTCCAGACATAAACTCTATTAAGCATCTGTTGGGCATCCTTAAGCAGAAGGCGGAGGAGCCTAAGGTCTCTAACATCCACCAGCTCTGTGATGTCATGCAGGAGTGGAAGAGGCCTCCAGTGGCACCCTTTGAAGCTCTGGTGAACTCCATGCCCAAGAGGGTTAAGGCAAAATATTGACACTTTGGTCTCAATTTGAACATTTTAACTTAGGGGTGTACTCACTTTTGTTTCCAGCGGTTTAGACATTAATGGCTGTGTGTTGAGTTATTTTGAGGGGACAGCAAATTTACACTGTTATACAAGCTGTACACCCACTATTTTACATTGTAGCAAAGTGTAAATGTTCAATGTTGTCACATGAAAAGATATAATAAAATATTAACAAAAATGTGAGGGGTGTACTCACATTTGTGAGATACTGTGTGTGTATATATATATATGTGTGTGTGTGTGTGTGTGTGTGTGTAATATAATATATATATGTGTGTGTGTGTATGTTTTGTGGTTCTAAGTAGGGCTAGACCGATTATCGGCGCGGCCGATATGCACTTTCCCCGATATCAGTATCGGCCCTGGAACTGGACGATATTGCCAATATTTTTGTGATGTCATTCTGCCTTCTTAGGCCGCCTCCCTCGCCTTGGACAGCCTCGTCTGGAGTCGGGACTAGTTTCCCGGGATTGTATCACAGCCATACACCAACCCACAGCAGCCTGGTGCCAGCCACCCACATCCACAGGCCCTGTACCAGCGAGCCACCCACGGGCCCTGTACCTGCCACCCACGGGCCCTGTACCTGCCAACCGCCCACAGGCCCTGTACCTGCCAGCCGCCCACAGGCCCTGTACCTGCCAGCCGCCCACAGGCCCTGTGCCTGCCAGCCGCCCACAGGCCCTGTGCCTGCCAGCCATTAAGCATTAAACAAAATTGAACATGTTCAGTACCAGATTTGAGTCAAAAATTCTTTAATGTTCAAAACTTTAAATGTTCAACATATCGGCCGATACCAATATGTTGTGACCAAAATATCGGTATCGACCCTCGGTATCGACCCTAAAAAAACCATATTGGTCTATCCCTAGTTCTGAGTTCCATATTTACTCGAGTATAAGCCGACTTTTTCAGCACGTTTTTTTTTTTTTTTTTATGCTGAAAAAGCCCCCCTCGGCTTATACTTGAGTCACAGTCTCCCTTACCTTTTCCCCGGTCAGTGCGCATGCGCCGCCGCCGCTTGGGAAAGCCCGTACATGTTCGGCTATTCCCGGGCAGACGGCACATGCGTGGTGACGTGTTGCCGCCGGGCGGCACAGTTTTTGAATATAAGGCGGAAAGGTAAGTGAGACTCCTCAGCAGCCCCTGCATCTCCTCAGGAGATGCAGTGCTGCGGGCATGGTACAGGAGATTCTCCTGTGCCATGCCTGTGTACCATCTCCTGTGCCATGCCCACAGCCCTGCATCTCCTGTACCATGTCCACAGCCCCTGTTTTGGGTCTCGTGGTGGTCCAGTTGGGTCCAGTAGCTGCTGCATTTCCCACCCTAGGCTTCTTCTCGAGACAATACGTTTTTCCAGTTTTTTTAGGTAAAATTAGGTGCCTCAGCTTATATTCGGGTCGGCTTATACTCGAGTATATACGGTAATTTTCTAGCAAAAAAAAAAAAAGGATTTTTACATGTGGGAGAGGAATGCCGGTATGGATGTGGTTAAAATGAAAAGTTCACAAAGCCCATGCAGGGGATTTTAAGCAACACAACAGCTAATACTAAGCCACATGGCTCACTCTTCTATATTCAAGATTCTTCAGGCCCAGCTCTCCTTACCCTCTGGGCCTTCCTTGCACCCTCAGCCATTTCGTTGCAGCACCCAGCTACACAGGCCCACACCCTGGCCTCTCAATAGGGGATCTCCTCTGTCCCCTGGACTCAGCTCTCCCAGTCCTCCAGACTCTGTTGTCCTGACTCTCTGTCCTGTAGGTAAGGATTCTTTCTTCCAACATGGAGTGAAATCTCAGGAGTGGGTTGCCTCCTGAACTTTGGCCGGGCCTCACTTTTAACAAGTAGGCACACCTGCACACACATAGTCTTCAGTAAGACCTGGACACAGGATTGGAGACTTCTTTCCACCCAATTTTTTTTCAAGTCTCTAAGCTCTAGACCCTAACCTGGGATTACAAAATGCAGAGAAAAATGAAACCTCAGTACTCTGGTGCCTCACACTCTGCATGAGTGTGAACGCTGTATGGCATTTCCCTATACTCACACTGTGGCGGGGCCCAGCGCGGTTACCATATCGTGGTGGCAAAAATGGTGGACGCTTTTTTTTTTTTTTTTTTTTTTATTTTATTTTACATGTTAATGTTTTGAAACTTTGCAGGCTTATAGGAAATGTTGTTTTACACCAAATTCAAATGTTTATATGTCACATTAAAGACAATTTAAAGTGTTAAGTCCATGTAAAAACTAAAAGCCCTGCATCTATAGACATCCACAACCTTACACTTACCTATCTAGCCCTGTAAAGAAGAAATATCTATACATACCTTTTTTGAAGCCGATCCGTTATTGTCTCCATCCGGCGGAAGCTCTGCAGAGGACACAGTCGACAGCGGCTGTGAAATTAATGGGAAGTGACATCACCCATAGACTTACTATGGGGCTTTTGTTGTTGGATGTGTCCTTTGCACCCGCCTCCACAGCAAAGCTGCGGCTGACAGCTCAGCATGGGATCGGGTCAGATCAGCTTCAAAAAAGATATGTATACTGATTTTTTTTTTTTTCTTTCTTTACAGGGTAGATGTTAGTGTTAGAATGTGGGAGTCAGTAGATGCAGGGATTTTAGTGTTAAGGTGGACTTCTACTTTAATGCTGAATTCAATACAAACAACAGAATACAAGTTATATGCAGTACAAAAAAGTTATGCAGGGAATACTGCAATCATGCTGAATATACTGTAATGCACCTATGGTTTCAATGTACTATCCGTGTTTAGTAGGGTGGCCTTTATTCTTTGAAACCACATCACAGGGACGTCTCATTGAGCCAACAAGTATTTGAAGCTCTTCCTTCATTATTATGTCATGCCAGGAAGCAATTATGATCTCAATTAATTGCCTTTTATTTGATGGATGCCTCATTCATACAAGGCCTTTCAAACTATGCCAAAAATGTTCTATTGGGTTCAGGTCAGGGTTATTTCCTGGCCAGGTGAACAATGGAATGGACTTTTTTTGGGAACCACTGATTGACATATTTTTGCTTGGTGTCATGGAGCTGAATACTGCTGAAATAGAAAAGGTATGTTGTTGGGAAAGGGATACCTGATGGAAGGTAGCAGTTTTGGTACCAGTATGGTGTTGACAAATTTTTTATGCGTTCAGCGTGCCATCAATTACATGAAGGCGGCCAACACCAATTTGCTGCCATGCATACCCAAATGATAATTGCTTTACATTGGTTTCCATGCAGTCAGGATGTACACAGCAGAACTGAGATTTTTTGCAATTACTGCCATTTCATTGGTCCCCAGAACCAAGGACTGTGATTAGCCAATAGGGTTTGCACTTAACTACTTGAAGACCGCAATTCGTATATTTACATGTGTGGCTTTCAAGTGGTATACCGGGATGATGCCTGCACCTACAGGCATCATCCCAGTATTGTTTAAAGGAGGCGATTGGCTTTTAAGTAAAAGCCATCTGAACGGATAATTAGCCACTGGATTGCTTTTACAAGAGGCAGGAGGGGGGGGTTGCCCTGCCCACCGGTGCCTCAACGGGATTTCCATCCCACTACAGAACCCGGAACTGAAGCTGTCAGTTTTGCTGGCTTACCACAGTGCCATTGGAGGACCAGAAGGTCTCGCATCACTCGTTCCCAACGCTTTGTGAATGGGAAAACTACAGGCTGTTGGCTTGTAGTTTTTAATTAACTACCATGGGGCTGTGAGCGCTGTGGTAGTTAATTCATTCTTCCTGTCTGAATGTATCGGCTTCCTGGTGTGAGGTACAAGCAAGCTGATACACTGACAGTCTGCAGGAGACTTGCGTGGCATCAGTGATCTGCTGAAACCTGGTGCAATGCATTACAGGCTCCAGAAATAAAAAAAAAAAACATTTTTTCACCTGCAAAAAAAATGTGCATTTTTTCACCTGCAAAAAAAATGTGCATTTTTTCACCTGCAAAAAAAATGTGCATTTTTTCACCTGCAAAAAAAATGTGCATTTAATATTTTTTGTCAAAAGGTGAAGGTAGCCTTTAAAATCAAAGTTCTTTAAAATCAGTTATTTGCTTGAACCAACTTAGCTGCTATACTATAAAAAAACTTTTGCTGGCTCATTAAATTATGTGCATTGGGCCAGCAGTGAACAGAGGGATATTTTTTATGTGCTTCTTGGGCAAAGTGTGGACATAGGAAGACATGTCTTTCTGAGCACACAAGCGATGGGAAGCCCTCTGCCTATCTTCATTTGTTAAATGACCTATACACAGGGGGAACTTGCTGTAGCTGACTTCACTGTGCAGAGGTTTTACAGTCTGCAGGGTCAAAAGTATTTTTTTTTTCCCCCCCTAGCAGTAGCCCTAAACAGCTTACATCATGAAGGCAATTTAGGACACCCTCCAATAGTTACATGATATCACAAGTTAAATGAAAAGGGCCGCATCTATCCCTTTGAACACAAGTTTCTCTGCATACTCGGCAGTAAAATAAACTATGGGAAGGTGTCACTATGTGCACTCTGCTCTAAAGTATAGTAAAGGATAGATTTTGCCCTGAAGATGCCTCTAAACAGAAACACTGAAGTTTTGTACTGCAAACCAGACCTGTGGTTCTAAGCTTTCTATGTTACGCAGCACCCCCTGCCTATAACACACAAAGCCGTTAAATTTTATAGCTGAATCATCAGGAATTTTCACAATGCCCATTCCCTCCCCGGGTGTTTTTTTCCAGGTCATGTTGTCAAACTACGGTCACTTCCATATTGAGATCACTGGTACACCCCCACTCCAAGGAGGAAGATTTTCCTGGCAAAATCATGTATTCAGACTTTGTATTACTTGCTCTTTCCTGTCTTTTCGAAGAATAGCTGTTGTGTAGTTTAAAAAAAAAAAGGAACATTTTTAATGCTTTGATATAAAAAAGATAGTGCTGCACTATTCTAGAATAATAAAAGGACTATAAGACAGGCGCGCTAGGTCTTAGACTAAATCACAAATGAAATATCCCAAAATTAATGGCATATGGAAAAATTGTGGATAAGAATTAAATAAAGTGCACAAGTACTGAATCTCCTGTAGTATGAAAGTGCCTGAGCGATGAATAAAATATGGTAAACTTGTGAAACAGAAATATATAATAAAGTGCACAACTGCTGAATCTGTATGTATGAAAGTGCCTGAGCGATGAATAAAATATGGTAAACTTGTGAAACGGAGATCTATATTAATAAAACCCCAGTGTCCCTGCGTCCAGATTCCCTGTGTCCATGGAAATGCGCTACTGCGCATGTGCCACAGGACAGCCGTTGGGACTGGGGGCGGGCACTGACCTTTTTAGGCTGAGGGAGCTCCTCGGTGTTGGGGGTCACCCCCGATAATGCTGCGGTGTGAGGGCCGTTGTACTGACGATCGTTTCAGCAGCCATCGTTCTGAATCCGTATGTGCTCGGGAGGCGGAGTTCCGATCCGTTGCCGTAGATTTAAAAATGGCGCCACCCGGCGCCAACATGTCACTGCGCATGCGCCGCCGCTCAGTAAAAGCCGTACACCTTCGGCTATTTCCAGGAATACCCGAACGTATCCGAGCTTTCCCGAGCGGCGGCGCATACGCAGTGACGCGTGGCGCCAGGTGGCGCCATTTTTAAATATAAGGCAACTGATCGGAAACTTCGCCTCCCCAGCACATACGGAGACTACTGAAACTATCGGCAGTACAACGGCCCTCACACCGCAGCATTATCGGGGGTGACCCCCAACACCCGGCCTCCAACACAGAGGAGCTCCCCCAGCCTAAAAAGGTCAGTGCCCGCCCCCAGCACATAGGAATTCAGAACGGCCCTCACACCGCACCATTATTGGGGGTGACCCCCAACACCCGGGACCCGGCCTCCGACACAGAGGAGCTCCCACATCCTCCCCAGCACATATCAGGAACAGGTAAGTGAGATTCCTCCACTGCTGCACTGCCTGCCATTATGCGGGGCTGCAGGCATACTACAAGAGATGCAATGCTGCAGGCATGGTACTCCTGTACCATGCCTGCAGCACTGCATCTCCTGTAGTATGCCCGCAGCCCCCCATTCCCCTGTACCATGCGCGCAGCCCCGCATTCCCCTGTACCATGCGCGCAGCCCCGCATTCCCCTGTACCATGCGCGCAGCCCCCGCTCAGTCAGCCATATGTTCTAGCGCCCGTTAATTTAACGGGCTTAATGTCTAGTATATAATAAAGTGCCCAAGTGCTGAATCCGTATGAATGAAAGTGCCTGAGCGATGAATAAAAATGGTAAACTTGTGAAACAGAAATATATAATAAAGTGCACAAGTGCTGAATCTCCTATTGTATGAAATCTTGTATGTATATTTTTTTATCAATTTGCTTTACTTGACATAAGGAATTTGTCATTTCTGGTGTTTGCGGCTATTCTCCTGAGTTTATACTGTTGAGCGTGATAGCGCGAGGGTACACCCCAGTTTGTATTTTCAATGCTTTACCTCCCTTTTCTGTTACAGATGAGTTGGAGCTCTTTTCTCTGCTCTGTACTGTCCATCCCCCTCTCAATATTTCCTCCTGTTGAGGACACCAGGTAACTGCAGACATACTCCACATCTTTATCTTCATGCCGTGCTTCTGCTGCAAGTTTCCCTCATGGTAATTATGACTTTATATTCTGTGTCTGCAGCCACAGCTTTGGAGTAGTAAATCCCAGCATATTTGGAACGCCAATCCCCATACGGGCACTGGTGAGTGATTATGACTAGTTCTTAAACAAACAATATTCCGGTGTACTCAGATGCCACTGATTTGTCAGAAATGGTTAATGCACCCAAAAATCTAGTAATTGCGTCTTCTCTTCTGACAGGTGGCTGACCAGCAAGCTGCCATGTTTGGCCAGTGTTGCTTTGATGTGGGAGATGTAAAGCTGACAATGGGAACAGGAACATTTATAACAATCAACACAGGGAACAATCTGCACACCTCTATAGCAGGTAGGTGGTGACAACAAAAACTAGCTTTTCTGCACTGGGTTTTTCAGGGCATATTTTTATTTAAAAAAAAATAAAGAAACTTACAACTGTACATACTGACAATCTAAGGTAAGTAAGGTTTGGGAACCGTGGCTTTTCTTAGAAGTTGTATGCCAAACTTACAAAGGGTGAAGAAGAAATCCTATTTGTTTCCCATCTGACAGGTCTGTATCCCTTGGTTGGCTGGAAGATCGGCAATGAAGTGGTATGTTTAGCAGAGGGCAATGCGTCAGACACCGGAACTGCTATAAAGTGGGCACAAGAGCTTAGTAAGTGCTAAGTAAGTCGTAAGTCTCATAATATTGCAAGCCAAATGACCAGAGAGGATCAGACTGATCCCCCCCTTGTGGTTTTGATTTTATAACGAGTGTTCCACAAATTTTATATGGGCAGGGTTATTCTTGGATTTAAAGGGAAATAACCTTTATCTAAACTGGTCATGTAACACCCCTGCATTTTAGTATTTAACAGTTGTATAAAGACATTTTGCGCTAAATACTTGTGACATCATTGTATATGGCCACATTCTGCAATATTGGGTCAGCTGACCTAAAAGTGAGGATGGCTCAGAGGTGATCTGTTTACAGGTGGTGTCCTTCCTCCAGAAAATACTGCAGACAGCTAAAGTATCCCTCCTCCAGTACTTTTGGGGATCTTCCATATATACAATGTTTTACTACAGTTGTATCCCCTTGCAAACCTAGCTTTAATCTACCTTGTGCAAAAATCAATCCTTTGCACATTGCCATTCAAACATGTGGACATTAGTTTTCTTTTTTCAGACTTTCTCCCCTTCAATTTTACTTGGTGATCCTGCAATTAACATACTTCCTGCCATAGGGTGACAGCACTCTAAAGCACATCTAAAGAGGAGCAGTGTTTTCACCATAGGACAGGAAGTGTTGGGGCCACAGAACACCTTCTACTCTCCTCATACAGGGGATGTCCTGTGGTCCACATAGATGAGCTGGGCCGGAACATCATACTACCTGCGATAACACTTCAAAGTGTACAGGACATAGGGCAGCATTGGATTCTGGACATGATGAACAGGTATATTTTGGCACTTATTGAAGAGTTCTAACAAAACATTTTTCAATAGTAGGTTTAAGACCCGGTTCACACTACCGCGACCTCCAAGTCCCTTCATAAGGGACGACTTGTTAGCGCGACTTTCAGCGCGACTTAGCGCAACTTCAGCACGACTTGTATGATAGACGACTTTGTACGACTTTGTATTTGGCCAATCAGAATATGATGTGTTGTCATTTCCTCATTGCCCACCAAAAAAAAGTTCTTAAATTGTCATTTTTGATAGAGAGCCAATTATTGAAAAAATTAAAAAGAAAAAAAATTTCTTTGGATTTAGTGTCTGGGGGGTCTAAAAAGTGTACCTGTGAAGTTTCAGCTCTGTAGCATGTGCAGAACCAGAAAAAAGATAATTTTTCTTAGAATTTTTATTAGAGCAGGGTAGGGGCTCCGCTCCTGTCACACCTATATGTGTGTATGTGTATATATACATATGTGTGTGTGTGTGTGTGTGTGTGTATATACCCCTACACAGAAGTTCAGATGTCATGCCTGCCTCCAAAGACGTCCACAAAAAAGCCCAATAAACGCCTGAAACAAACGCTCAGGTGTAAAAGGAGAGGAGCCCCATCCCTGCTCTACTAATAATTCTAAGCAAAATGATCTTTTTCTTATGGCGGTCACCCTGACATGGATGAGTTCTGTCACCCTGGCATAAAAGGAGCGGAGTCCCATCCCTGCTATATAGTACCCTAACTACACTGCATATCCCTTTCCTCACACTAAGTGTTCACCAGTGCCACGAATCAGTGTCCACCAGTGCCACGTATCAGTGTCCACCAGTGCCACGTATCAGTGTCCACCAGTGCCACGTATCGGTGTCCACCAGTGCCACGTATCGGTGTCCACCAGTGCCACGTATCAGTGTCCACCAGTGCCACGTATCAGTGTCCACGTATCAGTGTCCACCAGTGCCACTGCCCACCAGTGCACCTTATATGTGTCCACCAGTGCCACTCACACAGACCAGGCAGAGATAATGGTATATAGGAACTGTAGGCATGGCTGCAATGTGGGGGAATACATGGTTAATTTTCCTTCTTCCTGGAAAGTCTGATAACAAGTCGCTTCAAATAAGATAAGGAGGCGACTCCCATTGAAGTATATGGGATAAGTTGGATACAAGTCGCCTCAAAGTATTACCGGACCCTTTTCTGAAGTTGGAGCGACTTCAGTAGTGCCAATTAAGACGGCACTCAATGATTAACATTGCTTTTGTTATGTCAAGCAACTTGGGGCGACTTGAGGGCACACAAGTCGCCTCACAAGTCGCGGCAGTGTGAATGGACTCTTAACAGGCCAAAAGAAAACAAGTAACCGCTATTTGTTAGGGTTTACATACACTTTTAAGAAGCATTCCGGGTATGGATATTTTATTCATGGTTACACTGGTCTAGCTTGGACCAATGTAACTAGGTATATACCATGTTGTACCTGGCCAATGCCCCTGGAAGATGGAAGTAGACACCACTACTTCAGTAATCTCCACTTGGGTCTGGGGTCCCATGCTGAGCGGCTGCCCTGTTGCATTATGAACATAGGAGGTCGGCTCCCTCGACACGGGCGCCATTAAGAGAATGTTTTTCTGAATGAATGCAAATCATTTTTTGATTGGATTCATTAGGGCAGTGACATCACCTGGAAACAAGTGGAGATCACTGGATTATGGTGGCGATTTCCAGCTTCCAGAGGGATCGGCCAGTTATGGTATATGCATAGTTTCGTTGACTTGGGATTTTTTAAGTTGTAAAATGCACTTGACAGATTTACATCATAGCTGGTGGCCCTGTAGCACCAGAGTTACTAAACTTTATAAATGATACTCCCATATGACTGATGTTATAACTGTGAACAGATGGCTTATTCAGTACTTTCCTGTCTCTTAAAGATCTCTACACAGATGTCGCAGACACAGAAGAAATGGCTAGAAGTGTCCCAGACTCTGGAGGAATTTACTTTGTACCCTCATTTACAGGTTTACAGGTATAATATGTGTCCAGTGATTGCAGCAGTAAGATGTTTGCTTTCAATCTTAATCAGCAGTGGCGCTGTAGCTCGGTGTCATGGGAGACAAACTACATATTGACCTTTCTTGCATTGTACTTTGCTTTATTTATTAGACATAGCTGTTTGTTGTGTGGGCTGGTTCTTGCAGTGCAGAAATAGCTGAAATATGTGGCATATTCTTTCTAACACCCACACCTGTAACGAATCTGGCTTGGCTGCATTGTATCCACACTGTAGGAGGTAATTCTTTCAGGTCCTGGTGCAAGGGTCAATGCACAAGGAAAACACAAATTTCCTGTAACAAGCAGAAACATCATTCTTAATTTTCGAGATATGTCTCTGGCTACATTTGTTGCATTTGTAAATTTGTATTATATGCATGTACATCTCGCTCTAGGAGACAGAGATTACGCATATAGATTGTGTTGTCTGCTTGTAACTTGTCTGTTTTCTCCCTTCCTGCTGCCGGTACATGTATGTAAGTGTTCATCTATTACTATAAAACATAAAATGCCGAGGCAGAGAGTGGGTTCCCTTATTCAGCACTTTGTCTTTTAGGCTCCAGTGAACGATCCCTATGCATGTGCGTCATTCATGGGACTAAAGCCTTCCACCAGCAAAAGCCACCTTGTTCGGGCTATACTGGAATCTGTGGCATTCAGGTATAGATTCATGGCATGCTCAAGTCATTATCTGCATGTTTTTTAGTTAACCTATAAAGCAAAAAATATTCTATCAGCCCAGGTTCACACTACTGCGATGTCAGACATCGCATGTGATTCGCACCGCAATGCTGTGCAGATCACATGCGATGTCTGTGCATTGCGAATTCAGCCATACAGTTCTATCAGTTCTATGGCTGAATTTGCATTGGATTCGCACAAAAATAGTGCAGGAGCCTTTTTTTTTTTCTTTTTCCCCCCCGCACTGGAATCGGATTGCATGAGTGTTAACACCCGCAGAGGTTCAGAGGGCAGTGTGAACTACCTGCGGGGAAGATGCAATGTGGGAACTGGCACTGGAATCACGCTGGTTCCCGCATTGCATATGTGCGAACCGGGGCTTAATCTGCAAGAAGTTGAAATGTTTATGTATTCTAACAAATGACAACCTTAAAGGGGTTGTAAAGGCAGAAGGTTTTTAGAATGCATTAAGATAAGATAAGATAAAAAACCTTTTTGTGGCAGCAGCCCCCCTAATGCTTACCGGAGTCCCATCTCCATCCAGCTTTGTTGCAGGAGAGACTCTGCTGCCCTGGACTCTCCTCCTCATTGGCTGAGGCAGCAGCAGAACGCCATTGGCTCCCGCTACAGCTGCACGATTTAATCATTAAAAAAATTGCGATCTCGATTCACCCCCCTCACGATCTTAAAACAGCATGTTCTCGATTCTTACAGAGCTGTTCTCTGCTCACTCACTGCAGTAAAAAAAAAAAAAAAGCCTCTGGCAAATGTTTATCAATATTGTTAAGGCTACTAGATAACTATACAGGTCGCCGCAGGTCGCCTCCCATAGGGAAGCTGCGGACCCGTTCTAATAGGAGCGACACAAGTCGCTCCGACCTAGAAAAAGGGTCCGGAGCTTCTTTGGGGCGACCAGGAGGCGACCGCCATAGACTTCAATGTTATGAAGTCCGTAGCGGCCGCTCCGAGGTCGCGGCGCGCTGCTCGCACCGCGATCTCGGAGGTCGCCCCTGCAAGTAGCGTCGCGGTAATGTGAACCGGCGCTAAGTGAGGTCAGTTTAACCTCTTAAAGACTAAGCCTTTTTCTGACACTTGTTGCTTACAAGTTAAAATCAGTATTTTTTGCTAGAAAATTACTTGGAACCCCCAAACAATATATCGATTTTTTTTTTTTTTTTTTTTATAGCAGAGACCCTAGAGAAAATTCCAGTCATTAGCGTTGCACCAATACAAGTATCAGTGCTGATACTAAGCATTTACATGAGTATTTGTACTTGTGCAAATGCTCCGATACTAAAACCAATGCCTTCAAGTTGCAGCAACTTTATTCGCAGCGACTTAACTCGCCGCCCAATCATACAATCTGCACGTCTGGGTATTGGCCTTCTCCTCAGGAGTAAGCTAGGCAGAAGATTTTGTTAGAATATCCACAGAACTTTGTATAGACACACCTACAGGGGGCTGTCCCGCTGGTCAATACCCCCAGCTAGCTTAATTCCCAATTCAGTTTGCTGCTGCCTAGCTTAGGAGTAGGCTGGCTTCTCCCTGGCTGGGGCTGCGGTCTCAGCTTTTTTCTTCTTTTTATGTTTTCTCTCTAGAAAAGTGTTTTTTCTTTTAAAAGCTAGCTTTTTGCTTTTTATTTGTTCCTGTGCTTAGTTAGTTGGACTTCGGAAGACTACAGCGTTTGCGGAGCTGGGAATCGCACTGGTTATTCTAGAGCCTTAGGGAATCCCAGCCTGCCATCGAGTGTTAGCAGGTTATTGGTACGCCCAGGCCTCGCAAACGACTATGTCCCTGACCTCAGGGTCGAGCCTGCAAAGTTGCTATCTTCGCCGGGATGTCTTAACTGCGGTACGCCTGCGTGTTTCTAGCATCCCCTTCGGCTGACGGCACCCTCACTCAGGGTGGGAGGCTTCCTGTCAGAGCGGTACCCACGTTTTCGCTGGACCGGTGAGTACCATGCTACCCCTCTGTCTCTGGCATTTTCTGTTGGGGTGTGTATGTGGGCCCTCTGCTTTATGGGGATGGCAGTTCGGTATGGGTTCTGTGATGTCCCCCTCATGTCTGTAGGTGCGGTCCCTGTGTGTCCCTTCCTGGTCCCTGCGGGGGCGCTGTGGCGGTTCCACCGCTGTATGGGGGGTTGCGGGGGTCTCCTATGTCCCTGAGGTGCTTGTGCAACTATTTGGGGAACAGTACATGGTGTGTGGGGGCCGCTTTTGGCGCAAAACCGCGCGGCCGCCATTTTGGGTGTGGGCAGGCTGTTTGGCCTCATAGTGAGGGCAGCAGTCATTTTCTATTATGCTTTGGGCGCCGATCGGGCGCCACCTTTAGTGTGGGCAAACTGTCCTTGTGTGGACAGCGGCCATTTTCCCAGAGCTTTTCCTATAGACTTGTATTGGCAACCATTTTTTTGTGGCTCAGGGCTGTTTCTGCCTCTAGGGGCGTGAGGTTACTTCCTCCTTCTTCTCTTCAGATCGTTCAACAGCGTGGGGCAAATATAGCACACTGTGGGGGGCTTTTATTGTATTTCCTGGCCTGCATTCTTGCTAGCATTCATTTTTTGCAGTTTTCTGTAGCACAGGACTTGCTCTCAATTTGCGGTGGGGACTGCGGGTATCGTCGATTTAACCGCTTGCCGACTGCGCACAGTATATTTACTGCGGCAGTCAGACCCGGCCAGGCAGAGTGACGTAGGTCTACGTCACTAGCCTGGGACCGGCTTTTGAGCCAATAGCGGGCGCGCGCCCGCCCCGTTCACAGAGGAGTCCGCGCGTGTGACCGGTGGACCCGATGTCCGCCAGTCACACTACGATCGTCGGTAGAGCGGGAGAAAGGCGGGCGGGTTATGTAAACAAGCCGCCTGTCATTCTCCCCTGTGTAAAAATGGAGATCAGACGGTTCTACTATGTAGAACCGTTGATCTGTTTTTACAATAGGAGACATGTCCCATCACAGTTAGAAACATGCCCCTAGGACACACTTAACCCCTCCCTCTCCAATACAGTTAACCCCTTCCCTGCCAGTGTCATTTTTACAGTACCAGTGCATATGTATAGCACTGATTACTGCAGTAATGTCACTGGTAACCCCAAAAGTGTCAAAAATGTCAGTCAAGGGTCCGATCTGTCCGCCGCAATGTCGCAGTACCGCAAAAAAAATCGCAGATCGCCGCCATTACTCGTTAAAAAAAAAAAAAAACACCAGAAATGACAAAAATCTTTCCCTTTGTTAGTAAACGCGATAATTTTTGCGTAAACCAATCAAAATACGCTTTTTGCAATTTTTTTTTTTAACCAAACATATGTAGCATAAAACAAATTGGTAAAATTTTGATTTTTACATTTTTTTGGGGGGGAATTTCATATAAAAAAAAGTGAAAAATATTGTTATTTTTGCAAAATTTACGCTCTTTTTTTGTTTATAGCGCATGATCAAAAAATCGCACAGGTGATCAAATACCACCAAAAGAAAGCTCTGTTTGTGGGAAAAAAAGGACATGAAATTTGTTTAGCTACAGCGTTGCACGACCGCGCAATTGTCCGTTCAAGTCACGCAGTAAAAAATTGCAAAAAACCCCCTGGTCAGGAAGTCTTCCGGGGCTTAAGTGGAAAAAGGGCCAGCGTCATTTAAATTGAGATTGCTATTATGGAGTCCCAGGATAGCAAATTCCCCCCAGATCTGGTAGAGGGTTCAGGTACTCCTGAATCCTCTGCTCTGCTATAGTCTCACTTACTGCTGCACTTGCGACTTTAGCGTCAAAAGTGGATTTGTTGATGTCTGACTGGGCTTCTAAGAAAAGGCCTATGCCCTCTCAGTCTTCTGATTCAGAGCCAGATTTGGTTGCCACGGACAGCGTACCCCCTGAGGGGTCTCAGTCCTCTCAGTCGGATGTGGAGGAGGAGGATTCCTCCTCTGGATCAGCACG
Organism: Pelophylax lessonae; assembly: GCF_965119305.1. NCBI lineage: Eukaryota > Metazoa > Chordata > Amphibia > Anura > Ranidae > Pelophylax > Pelophylax lessonae. The sequence goes on along the minus strand of NC_138770.1, from coordinate 187,318,557 downwards.
GGACCGCGCTGCGGTGTCCGCACTTATTTGGATGATGAGCCCCACCTGTCGGGTAAGCTGTCTTCCTTTGGGACCCGCAAAGCCCAGAAATCGGGTCAGGTTTTTCCTTGTCCCGAAGAGTTTAACGAAACCGTGATTGAACAATGGCGCCATATAAAACGTAATTTTGTGGTGCCAAGGAGATTTCAGTACCGTTATCCCTTTGCGGATCCGGTGGATTCTTGCTGGACTGCAGCTCCTAAGGTGGACCACACTGTGTCCAGGTTAAATAAGGCCACTTTAATGCCCGCAGAGGATTCTCCGGTGTTTAAAGACCCGGCGGATAGGCGGGTGGAAACTTTCCCGCCACATCTATCTGGTAGCGGGTTCCTTGCTGAAACCCGCGTTCGCTTCGGTAATGGTCTCTCAGGCTGTTGTGGAGTGGGCCAAGACGCTTAAGCGCACTCTGATTGCTGACTCCGCCTCTCCTGCTGCTCTGGAGATGGTGGATCAAATGGGTCAGGCTATTTTTATACCTGTGTGACGCGGCCTTTCAGCGGTTGCGATTCGTCGCATCGTTTGGTTAAAAAGCTGGTCGGCTGACCAGTCTTCCAAGAAGAGTGTCTGACATCCCTTATGCGGGGAGTCGTCTTTTTGGGGACTCTCTGGATTAACTTGTCAAGGGGATCACTGGAGGCAAGAGCACTCTGCTGCCCCAGGTGTCCGGGGGAAAATCATTCCGCGGCAAGCGGGGTCCCTCCTTTAAACCTAACCAGGGGTCCTTTTGTGCCTTCAAGGCACAAGATAAAGGTAAGTCCTTCAAGGCCTCTAGTGGCCAGAAGAAGCTCTGGGCGGGCAAGTCAAGCCGCCCAGGCTGGCACAGTGGCTCAGTCCGCCTCAGCCTGAAGGGGCGCCCTCACCCATTTCAGGGGTGGGGGGACGTCTGCACTGGTTTCCCGAACCTTGGCTGGCCAAGATTCAGGACAGGTGGGTTCAAGAATTCATTCGTTCAGGGTACAAGATCGAGTTTCAATCTCGCCCAGCAGACGGATTCTTCCCCTCAAATCTTCATTTAACCCCCGTTCGTTTCCGAGATCTCCATCGGGCGGTTCAGGATCTCCTCGCCCAAGGGGTGGTTGTCCCGGGTTCCACAGCTTGACAGGTTTTGGGGTTTTTACTCAAATCTGTTCACAGTGCCCAGAAGGAGGGCAAGGTGTGTCCGATTCTGATCTTAAAGTATCTAAACCGCTTTGTGTGAGTTCAGAAGTTCCGAATGGAGTCCCTCCGGTCGGTGGTGGCATCTCTGAGTCCAGGGGATTTCCTGGCTTCCATCGACCTCAAGGATTCGTATCTACACATCCCTATTTATGAGGGTCATCAGAGGTACCTCCGATTCGCAATAGCGGAGGAGCACTGTCAGTTTGTGGCGTTGCCTTTCGGCCTCGCTTCGGCTCCAACGGTGTTTACCAAAGTGTTGGCTCCTGTTCTAGCCTTGTTACGGGTACAGAGGATTGCTATCCTCGGTTACCTGGACGATCTCCTATTGAGGTCGAGCTTCAGTGCCACTCTGTTGCGCGATCTGTCGATCACGGTTCAGACGCTCTAGGAGTTCGGGTGGGCCATCAATTTTCATCAATTGTCCCCTTCTGTTCGTCTCCCTTAACTGGGGATGATTCTGGATGATTCTGGACTCCGCCCAGGCGAAGGTCTTTCTTCCGGAGGACAAGCTCCGAATCCTGCAGGACGGGGTCAGATCCCTCCAGGGACAACGAGCTCTCCTCGCTTCAGACCTGTATGCGGTCCCTGGGCTTGATGGTGTCGGCTTTCGAGGCGATCCCATTTGCACAGTTTCACACGAGATCTCTTCAAGTAGAGATTCTGGTCAGGTGGGACAGACGTCCTCAGTCTTTGGAAAGGAGGATTTCCTTGAGCCCCTAAGTAAGATCTGATCTCCTGTGGTGGCTCCAGTCTCCGGCTCTGACGGAAGGCAAGTCCTTTCACCCGTTGCTGTGGACTGTGGTCACCGCGGACGCCAGCCTGTCGGGCTGGGGTGGAGTTCTGGGCAAGTTATGTGCCCAGGGCACTTGGTCGGAGGGGGAATCCTCCCTGCCGATAAATGTCTTGTAACTGCGGGCAATCAGGCTCTGTTTGCTCCGTGGGTCGGATCAACTTCAGGGCTGCCCAGTGCGTGTCCAGACGGACAACGCAACTGCGGTGGCTTACATCAATCACCAAGGGGGCACCAGGAGTTCCCAGGCGGCCAAGGAAGTGGCCGAGATTCTGTCCTGGGCCGAGACGCAAGTCCTGGCGATTTCGCAGTTCACATTCCAGGTGTGGAGAACTGGCAGGCGGACTATCTGAGTCGCCAGACCCTGGACCAAGGGGAATGGTCCCTCCACCCGGAGGTGTTTCAAATGCTGTGTGCGCGGTGGGGATCCCCGGACGTAGATCTGTTCGCGTGTCGTCTCAACAACAAGGTAGGAAGGTTCGTGGCACAAACGCGCGACCCTCTGGCGCGTTGGTGGTGCCTTTGCATCCGTATCGGCTGATTTATGCCTTTCCCCCGATTCAGTTGTTGTCCAGATTCCTTCGCAGGTTGGTCTTGGAAACGAGGTTGGTGCTTCTGGTGACCCCAGAATGGCCGCATTGGTCTTGGTACGCGGACATCATGCAACTGGTCGTCGAGCCTCCCTGACAGCTCCCGCTAAGAAACGATGTTCTGTCTCAAGGGCCGGTCTTCCATCCTGCTTTACAGTCGCTGGCTTTGACGGCGTGGCTGTTGAAAGCCAGGTCTTGAGAGACAGAGGTCTCTCGTCGGCGGTCATTCCTACCTTGCTCAAGGCCAAGAAAGCCTCCTCGGGTAAGATTTATTATCGTACCTGGAAGGCTTATTTTGCCTAGGGTGAGTCGCAGGAGTTCCATCCACGCTCCTTTTCAGTGACGAGGGTGTTGGCTTTCCTGCAAACTGGTGTGGAGCAGTGTCTTGCACTGACCACTGTTAAGGGCCAGTTGTCTGCGCTGGCCATTCTCTTTCAGCGCCCTCTGGCGTCAAATTCCTTGATCCGCACCTTTATTCAGGGGGTGCGGCATCTGGCTCCCCCTAGGAGGGCACCCTTGCCCCCTTGGGACCTGAATTTTGGTTCTGTCCGTTTTGCAACGTCCTCCCTTTGAGAACATCCGAGAGATTCCTCTGCCGGTGCTGTCACGGAAAGTTGCTTTTCTGGTGGCGATAACATCTGCTCGCAGAGTGTCGGAGTTGGCGGCCCTGTCTTGCCACTTCCCTATCTGGTTGTTCATAGGGATAAAGTGGTCTTGCGACCTCATCAGTCCTTCCTTCCGAAGGTGGTTTCAGACTTCCATCTCAACGAGGACATTATCTTGCCTTCGCTGTGTGCGAAGCTTCAGCATCCTAAGGAGTTTGCCTTGCATTCCTTGGATGTGGTCCGGGCGATCAGGGTTTACCTGTCTTCTACTGAATCCTTCAGAAAGTTGGATTGTCTTTGTCCTTCCTGAGGGGCCTCGGAAGGGCACGGCTGCATCTGCAGCAACCATTTCTAAATGGATCAGACAGACGATTGTTCAGGCCTATTCAATTAGGGATCAGGTTCCACCTTTCCCTGTCACAGCGCACTCTACCAGAGCGATTAGTGCGCCTTGGGCCTTCTGCCATCAGGCGTCGGTGACTCAGGTGTGCAAAGCGACGACCTGGTCGTCCGTGCATACCTTTACAAGATTTTACAAACTTGATGTCTTGGCATCAGCGGATGCCTCCTTTGGCCGCAAAGATTTGAGTGCGGCAGTGCCTTAGAGGAGACACAGTAGTTTTTTGCCTGTCTCCTCCTGTTGGGGTTTCCCTTTTTTGTTTTCCTGGGTTTTCGCTCCTGTTGAGCTTTCTTGTTGTCCAGTGATTCCTTTTCTTTCCTGGGTGCTGCGTTGCCTTTTTTGGCGGTTACGTTTAGAGCGAAGTGCAGACTGTATGAGTGGGCGGTGACGGTCAGAGGACGTATGAGAAAATAGAATTTTTGTAAGAACTTTCCGTAAAATTCTTTTCTCTGAGTCCTCTGACAGTCGCCGCCCCCACACCTCTTTTGGGGTTCATGGATCTCTATACTACTTGCTACCAAACTGAATTGGGAATTAAGCTAGCTGGGGGTATTGACCAGTGGGACAGCCCCCTGTAGGTGCAAAGTTTTGTGGATATTCTAACAAAATCTTCTGTCTAGCTTATTCCTGAGGAGAAGGCCAATACCCAGACGTGCAGATTGTATGAGTGGGCGGCGACTGTCGGCGACTGTCAGAGGACTCAGAGAAAATAATTTTATGGGAGGTTCTTACAAAAATTCTATTTTTGCAATTTCATTGCGACTTGCATTGAGTTCTGTTAAATTAACTAGCAAGCCGCAATGAAATTAGAGGACCAAATTGCACTGATCTGCAGCTTTGAAATCACACTGAAGTAGAGTGATTTTAAAGCCGCGCTGGTGTGTACTGGGGCTTTGTTCTTCATAACTATAAAGAAACGGTAATAGTTTTTCATTAGTCTAAAAATAGGTATCGGTAATTGGTATCAGCGAGTACTTGAAAAAAAGTCTCAGTACTCCTACTCAGTCTTAAACTGATATCGGAGCATCCCTACTGGTCATGTATGTTGGAAATGTATGCAGTGCCCAAGAAAAGTTCACACCTAAAGAGCTTGTTTTAGTGCAAGTAAGTGGGCAACATACTTAGAAAACATACATCGATTTTATTTGGCTTGATGGTGGCAGTTGTATGTAGGAATGTGATCATGATGTTCAATGAAATGTGGAGTCTTGATTTAAGATGCAGGGCTGTTGTAGAAACAACTAAATTCTAGTTATAAGTAACTAGTAGTATAATCTATTACATCCACCATGAGGTTTTTGAATAGGGCCCACCCATATAATGAAACATCTAAACTTTTGTGATAAAATATGTAGCAAATTATTATTCTAAAAATGTCTGGGGAAAAAAAGTCAAAAGTACCGAAGATCTCCTCTACAGAGATAAGATGGGTGCCTGCTAAATAAATGAAATAAGGGCATGAATGTTGGTGCTAGAGGGTGTTATTTTAGCAAATGTTATATAGTGTACCTCAAGCCAGAACTTTTTTTGGTTCATTTTGGATCGAAAATAGAGGGGTCCTATTCAAGTGATTTCCCTTCACCTCTAATAGTGCAGAATAGGCCGATTATAGAAAAACTCTCGAAAGTGAGGGAAATGCCATCCTAGTCAGTGGTCTCCAGATAAGTGTAGTTATTGGAAGATTTATTTCCCTTCCATTCTTGTTCTGATGACATTTCAGAATTTTGGTTTGTTCGTCACTGCCATTCGAGGTGACTATGGTCATCGGGAAAAATAGATTCAGTCTGACCCTAGATATAAAAATCTGACCCTGCTTTATCTCAAGCTAAAAAAAAAAAAAAGAAAAAATTTGGCTGTAGATGCACTTTTAAATATAGTGCTTCAAGCAGCAATTTGGAAGCAACAAAATTCCCTCTTGCTGTGGTTTCTTGCATGTTAAACTATGTATATTTATAGTTGAATTTTATAGATTCTGATCTGCCTCTAATCCTGTGGATTACAAGAAGTACCATTTCTAGAATGTGTTGGTCTCACTGGTACCACATACTGTGATTTTAGGATTCAGATACTGGTAAAAGCCATGCTATAGCTCACCTTCATCACTTGTCTGGGTCCTGAAGAAACCAAATATCTGGCGAAACGCGTTGACCTTTAGGCATCGGAAACATACATCCTACCATGTTGGACTTGTACCTTTTTTTTTAAATTTTGTATATGTGGTTGATTTAGCTTCCAGAGCTATTTAGTTATACATACACATATTGAGGGCTTTTTCTCCTTATGAGGAGCTTGATGCTGTTTTTATCTCGATTTATAATTGTACAATAAATATTATGTTTGCTTTTTTTTTTCTCTCTAACTTGAGTGGTCTTGTATGCTGTACCAATATGGTCCAGTTTTTCAGAAAGGCTAGCTAGGGTGTATGTATAATATATATATATTGGCACAGATGGTGCCCAGCTTTTGTTTTCTTTGATGCATTGTTAGAGTTCCACTGTCATTATGCACCTTAGTCTACGAAAGATTGATTCTGTGTCATCTGACGGGCAGTCAGAATGCATCTCCATCTCCCCTTTTTAATAAGATTAGAGAACCCATTAATGTTAAATATATTGCTTATACCTAATCAAGCAAAGTTGCTCAAGGATCCCCTATGCAAGTGAGTTCCAAACCATGTCAAATTTAAGTGGGCATACCCAGCTTACATTTGTTTGGATTGTTTTTCTGTCTATATTTGGAGGATGCCTTAAAGGAGAAGTACAGCCAAAGCTTGTTTGGTTGTACTTCTCCTTTGGATCACAGGAGTACAGTTCGTTTTGTACTCTGGTGACCCATTTTCAGCAGAAAGCGGGTTGAAGTCCGCTCTCTGCTGACATCAGAGCCTGTCCAGGCTTGGGCGTCATCACGACCATGGAGTTGGGATCCGCCCACATGCCTGGACTAACATCCTCCTAGCGAGCCGCTTGAGAGCTTGATCTGGCCACTTCCCACCCCTCCACAGCCCAGTGCTCCAGTGAGCGAGGGGGGGCAGAGCAGAGAGTGGCGACTGACAGTCAGCAGCTCTCTGCTTGGGGAGCTGTGACTACCGAGCAATCTGCAGTGTTCGATCGCTCCGTTATCTGTGTTACAGGTGCCAGGGGACAGATGCGGTATCGGACCGATCTACCTAGGGAAGTATGAATAATAAAAAAAAAAAAACCCATACATCTTTTAGGCCTTTTTCACACTAGCAGACCGTTCAGATCCGCCTGTCGGTTTTTCATGCGGATCTGAACAGATGCCACGTGCATCTCTATGGGGCATCGGATTTCAGCGGAGACATGTCCACTGATGTCCGATCTGGTCCGTCAAATCTGGATGGGTGGAAACCCTATTTTCCATTCGTCCTGTGGATCGGATGAGAACGGACAGATGATCCGATCCCATCCAATTCCTCCATAGAGAACAGCGGGGACCTAACAGCTCTGTCTCCGCACACAGCACGGAGACAGAGCTGCCATCCGCCTGCTCAGCGGGGGATCGGCGGATCGATACCCCACTGAGAGAAACTGAGTCTGCTGATGGACTACCATGTGTGAAAGGGGCATTAAAGTATTACTGTTTTCATACTGGTAAAAACAAATAGTTTTTGTTTTTTTCTATTACAGAGCAGTGCATTTCAACAGAGTGATGGATTCATTGCATTGAATTGTTTTTATGGAAAGACTAGGAGAAGATCAGTATATGAGCGGAGGATACATTTAGCATACATTATCATGCACTAGCAGATGTGACATCAATGATATCTGCAAGTCTATTGTCATCTCTGCCAGAAAAATCTAGCACCATGTAGAATCTCCAGCTTTAACAGCTCACTTTATTAAAAACCAGCATTAACTGCAACTCTACAAAATCCCAATGTCCATTCCAGTACAACCGAATACAACTATAGATGTATACAAACATATTCTGACCATATTGAAGACTGGATGATTTATGAGTAAATGGAATATGTTATAGGGTGATATGTCAGCAATAGAGGAATCTGAAAAATGCATAGGAACTTCAGCTACATCAGACACACCTCTTTCGGTAGTTATTTTTACTACTTCTTACTATGAAGTACTGTTAAAAACTGCTTAAGGTAACAAATTAAATCATTAAATGAATGGTTAATGGCATTCAGGCATGGACACTATGTAAAAGCCTTAAAGCCAAAGTATGGCCAAAAACAGGGTTTGTACATTTGCACAGGAAAAGTAATGTGCCTTTAATGAGGTGTGCCTCATCTGTGGCTGCTGCAGCGTTTCTTACTTTTATTTCACCCACGTCTCCTGTCAGTGGTGAGTGCCCGGTCCTGAGACTTGCAGTTCCGACTGGAATACAGATGTCACAGTGGGTCGCTTGCTCAGCACATCCTTCACTTGGAAAAAGCCTTGTATGGAGTAAAATGATTGAAGGAGGGGAGAAGAGCATGTTTATCTGAACCTCCTCCATTCACAGAATACCTTCTGTAAATAGAAGGCAAGGGCTTTTCTGATTGGAGGATTTGCAGAGCAAGCAACCCACTGTGATCATTGTACTGCATCTGGAATTACAAAATTGTATTGCATACGTCTTTCTGAATGATTGATTTTTCATTTTGCATAGAGTAAGGGAGGGGTATATAATCAATGTCAATTTTTTTTGTTTTGTCATTGGGGAGATTTCCCTTCACGTCCTGTCCCTCAGCCAAAACAAAGTGTGAGGGAATCCCTGGTTATCAGCAGTGTCCTAAGAACTAATGTTCCCATTGGAAGGTTTCCCATCTACTCCTGTTCAGATGACAACCTAAATTTGGAGATTTTCTTTAACTGTTGGTGATCACAGCGAACAGGACAAATAGAGAGAAGGCATCTCCCCAATGGGGGCACAGACAGCAATAAAAACTGACAGTGATTCTAATCCCTCTTGACTATGCAAAACTAAAAGGTTTTGCCTTTTACTTCTACTTTAAATCAGCAAATCTGACTTTTTTGGTCACAAACATATTTCACCTACCTGCTCTGTGCAAAGCAACCCCTTACCTCCTATTCTGGAGTCCCCACCAGCACTGTCTGCTCCTCCTCTTTGCCATCTGCCCCCATAGCCAACCACTTGCTATAGGGGGGATGTTTGGGCTCAATTTTGGAGCCGAGCTGTGTGTCTATTGACACACACACACACACACACACAGCGTGGCTTGGCCCCACCTGCTCCCTCCTCACATTTGATTGACAGCAGCAGGAGCCAATGGCTCCTGCTGCTCTCAGCCAAGCTTTTGAGAGCAGGGAGAGGGGTTAGAAGAACTGAAGCCGGGCACAGCGCTGGATCGTTAGAGGACTCTGCATGTCAGGGGGGCTGCTGGGTAACTAAAAAACATTGGTGTACATATTTTCTTTGGCTGACAAAACCATCTTTTATTTTTTTTCAAATTCTACTTTTAGGAACAAGCAGCTCTATGATACAATGCGCAGAGAGACTTCCATTAAAATCTCAAAGATCAGGTAAATTCATAATTTGGTCAACTTGTGTTCTTTTGGGGAGCTTTTAGTACCTATGGAAAGAGTAGATTGGCTGGCAAGAAGGCCTTCTGCATATGTATTCCATTTTTAACTTAAGGTAGAATTCTGGTCAAATCCTTTTTAAAAATTCTCCCTCCGCCATCCCAACACTGAACCTGTGTAAGAAAAGATACATACCTATTTTAAGGCCGCACTGGTCTCATCATATGATCAATCTCCTCTGTATCAACCAGCTGCAGGGGAGAGGAGAAAACACAGACCGCAGATGAGCCATTGGAAGCCTATGGGTGATCACTATTCCCAGCCGTTGTTCAGCGCTCTCTCCTTCAGTTGGCACTGGTGGACATGGGAGATTACGTGACTGGACTGGAGCGGCCTGAAAATAGGGAAGTATACACATCTTTTCTTATACAAGTTAGTCAGAATAGGTGTTAGGAGGGGGGGTGAATGGAGCATTTTTAGGATTTGACAGCAATTCTACTTTAAAGGGGAACTACTTTCGTGAGGGAAAAAAATATCAGCAAATAAGAGAAACAATATAGCGTATACAATTGCGACACAAATCCTATTGTAATTGAATGTTCTAAAAAAATAACCTTTCCTTTTCAGTCTGCAGCTGTTATTTTCTGGAAATGCAATGCAATATGGCTACCTTGAGGTGTTCTGTACACAGAATGTGTACTGACCACACCCCAGAAACATACTTTCCTGCTTGTGCAATTGGCTCACTGATTTTCCCAGAAGTCTGCCTAAGATACAAATCAGATTTCTGGCATCCCCTGCAACAAAAATTTAATTTTTGGTGAGATACTCCTAATAGGAACACGTTTAAAGGGATGCAGGCCCAGCAGCTTTCCCTCATTAGAGCTCTGCAGCTGCCACAGCTGATAGATAATTATGAAACCACTCCCATTAGGCCCACTCAGCACAGAGGGACAAACAGTGATTTCTTCAGAATAACAAAAGGTAGGAATCTGCAACAAAGTTTGGTAAAATCCCTGCAATGTACATAGATCACCCAGAGGGGAATGTTTTTTTTTTTTTCTTCAACAAAAGTGGAGTTGCCATTTAAGCTTTTGGTAAACCGCTAAATGCATTTATGGGAGCGGTTACCTGCAAAATTGTATTTCTGTCCATCCAGTTCTGAGATTTATGCTCTGCCACAAACAGCCATGTCTGGAAAGACAGGAGAACTCCTTTTTCTTTGTTTCAGTTAAGTAAGTTAACACTTACGGGTCTTTTCCCTCCCCTTAGGGCTCTTTCACACAGGCATTGAAAATCGGCGGTTGGGTCACGTTTTTAATGCTTCCCAAACGCCTATCAATGGCACTCAATATTGTTACAATGGGGAGCATAAAGAGGTGTTCACACTGCAGTGTTAGCGTTGCTTTGAATTGCTACGAGGCAAAAATAACACTGCCTGCAGACTTTAGCAAGCGTTGATGCGTTCAACTGCCTCCATGCACTTCTATTGAAATGTGCCACAACCGCACCTTAAATGCAAACCATCAAAAGTGATTACTGTATCTCCCATTTTAGCCTTGTAAAAAAAAAAAAACACACACACACACACACACCCAGGGTGTTTTTGAGAAGTATTAAAAATAAATAGCTTGCCTCGCTGAATGTGATACTGCACAAACACAAATTGTGAATCAATTCTATAAAGTCCAAAAATGAAATCATAAAGTCCAATAGTGTGTATAATAAAAAATGCATGATGAAAATGCCAAATTAATGCTTTTCCAAATCACCACGTAGACCATCGCACCCCTTGAGACAATCTCTTACCGGAACAGATAACCAACCGTTAGCTACGCATGCTTTGATTCGGGACCTCAATCTGGTATTATCTGTTCTTCAAAAGCCTCCTTTTGAGAACATTCGGAAGATTTCTCTGCTTTTGTTGTCCCAGAAGGTGGCCTTCTTGGTGGCTATCCCTTCCGCTCGCAGAGTATCTGAACTGGCGGCGTTGTCTTGCCGCTCACCTTATCTGGTGATACAGAGATAAAGTGGTACTCTGACCTAATCAGTCATTTCTTCCTAAGGTTGTTTCTGATTTTCATCTGAATGAAGATATTGTGTTGCCTTCACTCTGCCCTAAGCCCAAACATTCTAAGGAATTTGCGTTGCACTCTTTGGATGTGGTTCGGGCGATCAGGGTCTATCTGGAGATCACTGAGTATTTTAGAAAATCAGATGCTGTTTTTATCCTTACCAAAGGATCTTGTAAGGCATTGGCTGTGTCTGCGGCGACCATGTCCAGATGGATCAGGCAGATGGTAGTTCAGGCCTATTCACTGAAGGGTCAGGTTCCTCCTTTCCCATTGAAGGCGCCTTCTACAAGAGCGCTGAGTCCTTCCTGGGCTTTTCTCCATCAAGTGTCGGTGCTGTAAGTTTGCAAGGTGGCAACTTGGTCGTCTGTGCATACGTTTACAAAAATCTGCAAAGTAGATGTGTTGGCATCTTCGGATGCTTCCTTTGGTCGTAAGGTTTTGCAGGCTGCTGTTTAAAGAGAATGATTTTTTTGTTTCTCTTTGAGGGTGTATTGTGTTTTCAGGGTGAGCTCCAGTTGTTCCCGGTTGAGCTTCATGTTACCTGGCTAAGTTTAGCCTTTGCAGAGTTACAGTTCCGTTTGCGTGGTCTTCCCACCCCTTATTAATATTCTGCTTTGGGACATTCCTATAGTCTCTGACTAGATGGAGCTGTGTCTGTTGATGAAAAATAGAGAAAACTGGATTTTTGTAAGAATCGTAAAATCCTTTTCTCTGAAGTTAATCGACAGACGCAGCTCTACTTCTGAGTGAATGGGGTTTCTTCTATTCTAAACACCTCTTGCAACTAAACTGTTTGATAGCAGTGTGTGTGGGGTTATGCCTGCAGGGACAGCCCCCATAGGTCTGGTTAAGCTTTTTTCCTGCCTAGTGCCTATTCCTGATAGGAGGGTCATAACCCTATAGTCTCTGACTAGATGGTGCTGCGTCTGTCAATGAACTTCAGAGAAAAGGATTTGACGGTAAGTTCTTACAAAAATCCATTTTTTTTTTCCTGGTGAACCTCGTCAACTACAGGTATATGGTTACCATTGATATTAGCACATATTGGAGAGTGGGATACACTGCAGAACCTTAACAAGCAGCGGGGGTTGGACCCCCTTATGATGGGATTGTCATTCATATGCTTATTTGACTCTGTAGTGAGGTCTATCTGTGTTCCAGTAAGAGTTATTCTCTCACGGGGGGGGGGGCGGGTGATGGTCCATGTGGGGATTGCAAGATTTGCTAAAATACACATTTTTGTTTGACGCAGTGGTGATTTGGGATTTTCATCATGTATTTTTTTTTTATCATGCACACTGTTGGTCTTTATGATTTTATTTTTGGACTTTATATAACAGATTTATCATTTGTTTGCACAGTATCCCCTTCACCACAGCAAGCTATTTATTATTTTTGGTCTAAAGTTTGTCTAACTTCTTATTATTGCTAGCAGCTAGAGTTCTATATCTGCCAGCGTGTTTTCTACTATGGGTGTGAGAAGTGTTGCCTGATGCAATATGAACGCCTGTACAACACCTCCCAAATGCTCATTAACCCTTTAGGTGCTTTGATGTGCTTTCAGATTTAACGCATGTGTGAAAGAGCCCTTCGCTTCTGTTACGGAAGGTTTTCCTTAACTTATGTCAGCCTGTGTTGGAACTGTTCTGTGGTAACACTGGACATACAGGTTGAACACGTCCCTCCATCCATGCTATGGGGCATGGATGAATGAAACTTCAACTGCGGCTATTAAATTGTGACAGCTGGCCCCCCGCCAGGTATCAAAATACCTAAACAGCGGTTGCATCTGATTGGCTACTGCTTTTATGCCCGCCTCCTTTGACTTGTCAGTCGAGGAATGTCGAGTGGAATGGGGCCACCCTTTGAGCATATTTTGGCCAGTTCCTCAGAAATCAGTCAAAATTTGTACAGTGAATGGGCAACATGAAGTTCGGGTTGTGAGACATACAGTATATGACAGTGATGAAGAACCTTGGCACCCCAGATGTTTTGGAACTGTATTTCCCATGATGCTCAATTACACTGCAGAGTGCATGAGCATTATGGGAAATGTAGTTTAAAAACATCTGGGGTGCCAATGTTCGCCATCACTTGTATATGAGGACCATAGTATCTGGCATTGCTTCTCGCATCACGATGACTTGATTTATTTCTCTCCCCACAGGGCTGATGGAGGAGTAAGCAACAACAGTTTTGTCATGCAGATGACAGCAGATTTGCTTGGCCAAGTTATTGATAAACCAAAACACACAGACATGTCCTCCCTTGGAGCAGCGTTTCTAGCCGGACTAGCTGTAGGTGAGTATTTCACAAACACTGCTAAAATAATAAGTACCAGAATCATGCATTAGATCTAGGAATGACCATATGAAAAGGCATATTTTTATAATCCAGCCACAGTATTGAATAAAATACTGACTTTGTTTAACCACTTCAGCCTCGAAAGGTTTTATCCCCTTCATGACCAGGTAATTTTTTGCAATGCGGCACTGCGTTGCTTTACCGGACAATTGCACGGTCGTGCAACGCATGACCCGAATAATATGGATGTCCTTTTTTTTCCCCCCACAAATAGAGCTTTCTTTTGGTGGTATTTGAATAAAAAGTAACCCCTACAGCGCAAACCCCAAGCTGATAACAATTAGAAGGTGCTAGAGTGCAAATCGTGATATAATTGAATAAATTATATGTGAATGAATAAATATGTAAAAATAAATGAAATGGCGTGCCACAATTATATTATTTGTATGCACCCTAAAAATTATACAATGTGGATTCAATAAGCAAGTATAGAAAAGCCTACGCTAATACGACATGTAAACACCAATCAGAAGTACGCTGTTGGTCATCACAGTATTAAACAATGAATAAATACCAACACTTGAGAAAATGAGATGGCTGCACTCTACATTAATAAAACAACCTCAAAGTGCTTCACATTATTGGGACTAAATAATTATTAAAATATAATATAACCCTCGTGCAAATAATTCTAATATTTAAAAATACAGTGTAAATAAATAAGCAAATGGCCAGTGAAACTGTGAATATATCATATGGCCAGTTAAAACACACCAATATTTCAGAAATAAAGTGCTATTCGTGCAACTTCATTTCATAAATGAGCATGTGAACAGTGAAAGTTCATGAGTGTTCTTCCAAAAACAAAGTGCTGAAAAGTTTGTGCAACAAGTGGTCAATTGTGACTCAGCACTGCTGTAATTTCTGTCTGTGAGAACACCCTGTGGGAGAGGCGAAACGTGTCGACGTAGTATCCGGTCTCTCGGCACGTCATTCCCGGCAGGGATGGAACGCACGCTGGATACAGTGCCTGATACCGGCGTTTGCTCCCCATCAGCGAGATACACCAGCCTTGTCAGGAAACATAATAGGCGATTTGATGTCTACTAAAATGGAAGTGAATTATTTACTGTGATTAACAGAGGAATGTATTACACCATATTTGGATTCCCTCTCTCTCATTATACAAGTACCGAACTGGAAAACAGCGACAGTGAAACGGAGTTACTTGAAGAACTGAGCGATATCGATTCATGGGGAAATTCGTCATCAGGTACGGAGAGTGACAACAGTGACGATTCTGATGTCTCTTTCTGGCACATCGCTCCGTTGGAAATTGTGAAAAATCATTTTATATACTTCCCAAATTCCACAAGCTATGTGCCAGAAAGAGACATCAGAATCGTCGCTCTCGTCACTTTCCGTACCTGATGACGAATTTTCCCACGAATCGCTATCGTGCAGTTCTTCAAGTAACTCAGTTTCGCTGTCGACGTTTTCCAGTTTGTCTAAAAAGCTCTTTTGCGCAAAAAAAACGCTTTTTGGACGCCATGATCGTTCGAAATTTTCCAGGCACAAAGCACTGGAAAAGCATCCAGGTGCAATCCTGTGCTGAAATGGCATGATCCGTTAGGATCACAGCTTTGTATCATGTCATTTAGTGTATTTATACTTTTGAATGTGCCCCCGGTTCCTCCCCCCTGCGTTGCAACGCTCACAGGAGGGAACCGGAAGGTAAGTGCTGGCAATCGGCCGTGCACAGAGCGGGGAGAGAGTGCGAGGACGGCGGGGGATCACAGGGAAGGTGAGTAACATTGCTGGGTAATCCCGAGTGTAGCTTGGGGTTACCGCTTTTGGTACTGAAAATTAACCCCGAGCCACACCCGGGAATACCGCCAAGGAGGGTAAACAAAAAAAGACAAACCATTTTGAAAAAAAATCAATATTTTTTACTTTCTGCCATAATACATATCCAATAAAAAATGTAAAAAATCTAATTTCTTCATCAATTTAAGCCAATATGTACTCGGCTACATATTTTTGGTAAAAAAAAAAAAATCCCAATAAGTGTATATTGATTCCCTCTGACACAACAGCGATCTGCCTTGTTTACATAGGCAGATCGCAGCTCTGCCTCTACCAGGAACAATTGTGGGTGGCCGGCAGACCCACTGACTGGCTCCCCCTCTGACCAATCAGCCTGCGATCATGCCCTGCAGAGCTACTGCACCAAGCGACGTACAGGTACGTCGTTTTAGGCAGCTGGGCCACCTTGCCGCAGTAAATATGCGGAAGGCAGTCTGGAAATGGTTAAATACTTAATTTTGGCACTTTTTTTTTTTCTTTCTTTCTTTAAGGTATTTGGTCTAACAAGGAGGAACTGAAGAAACTGAGACAACCTGAGCTTCTTTTTGAACCACAGCGTAAACTTAAAGACTATGAGAATACTATGACTGAATGGGAGCTGGCACTGCAGAGATGCTCCAACTGGTATAATGACTATTGAGACCTGCAAGTCCTGCACAGCTACAATATTGGCGTTAATTGTTCTTTTGGATCTCCTGTGAACTTGAACTGTAATGTGTATGCATTATTTGGAAGGAAATAATTGACAGGGTTGTAACTGTCTCCTATAGTAACCTACTGTGAACTTGTACTTGATAACTAGTAACTGTCTGTTTCAGTTCTGTTTACTTCTATGCTGTCCTTAGACAGTTCTTTTCTTTTTTACAACTCCATCAGTGCTGCTAATACTGTGTTTTTCTTTTATTTTGCACACTAGGATTTACTCACAGGGTCTTAAGTGGGTAAACAGTCGTCTAAGGGCTCTTTCAGACGAGGGGCAGTAAAAACTGGTGCCTGAGCCGCCAACCCAAATTTTGACAATACAGCCCGACATGGCTGTAAATATATCATGATGCTTTGCTTCACAGCTGCTGCATTTTTAACTATGGGCAGTGCTGTATCTTGGCCTAGGCCAACAAGGCCCAGGCCTAGGGCGGCACTTTGTAGGGGGGGCAGCAAAAAGCTGCACCCTGCACGAAAAAAAAAAAAAAAAACAGCCTCCTCCCGGCACGAAAAGGGTCCCCGCTGGCTTGCACTACACTTTTTGTATAGTGCCAGTCTTATGTGGTGAGTTGGGCCGGAGGGCAGGGTCCAGGAGGCAAGTCACACTGCTACCTACCAGTATGATAATACTGGCCGGTCAGGACATTCGGACAGACCGCAGGCCACCAACCACACTTAACACAACAGGCCTGATGGCCGCCAATGCTAATAAGTGTGGCACTGCAGCCAAATGCTCCGCCTACTCCCTTCTGCCCCCAGGCACTGATGGGCACTCATATGCTGCACTGATGAGCGCTAATAGGGTGTACTGATGGGCACTAATATGCTGCTCTAATGGCCACTGAGGAGACGGCAATGGTGGGTACTGATAAACTGCACTGATGGGCACTAATGAGGCAGCACTGATATGCTGTACTGATGGGCACTGATGAGGCTGAACTTATGGGAACTGATGAGGCTGCACTGATAGACTGTGGCTGTGGTCTGTGGTTTAAAGATGACAGGGCGGGTCATAAACAGGAAGGGGTGTGGCCTATACAACAAGGGGTGGGTCATATTTAAATTGGGGGGGGTGCACAAGTTTAGTCAGGCCTAGGGCAGCACAAAACCTAAATACGCCACTAACTATGGATGCAGAATTTGACAGCTGGCACTGCTTGTCAAACTCGCCTATTAAGTTCAATGAGGGTGGCATCTCATTTGCGAGCCAAATGAACAATAAACCAGTTCAGGAGGTGGCAGTAGTGCCTCCTAAAGGCTAGTCAGCTACTGCTATACCGCTGTACCATGTCTGAAAGAAGCCTTAGAGACCAACCACTAGTGGTGTACCACAAGGCTCTGTACTAGGTCTTGTTCTATTTATTCTACATGTAAATGATCTACCTAAATTTTTGGTGGCTAAGGTATGTCTTTTGGCGATGACACAAATGTGTGCAATAGGGTTGTTATCCTAGAGGGGTCTGGAACATGATTTGGCATTGGAGGAAGATTGCTTAAAGTGAAGTTGCAGTTCAACATATTTAAATGCAAAAAAAATGCACCTAGGAAAAAAGGAATCCTCTGCTAGTGGGGGTACATTGTTGGCCAATACTACGGAGGAAAAAGATTTGGAAGTACCTATTACTTATTACTATTATACCTAGTCTTTATTTTAGATAATTGTAAAATGAGCAAACCGTGAGTCCTGGCACTGGAGAAGGAAAAGAAAATTCTGCTGGCCATAAATGGTTCAAATCACAAGAATAAAAGTGCTGCCAAAGTGCAAGGGTCAAATACCTGTTAGATCTAGGGCTGGAGAAACAAGATGTCACACCTTTTTCCTCACTCTTGCAGATATTCTCCATCTGTGAAACCAGTCCCCCCGCAGCCTCTAAAGCACTTACCTACCCCCTCTGCTAGACTATTAGTCCTACATTGTACGTGATCATGCAGAGGGACCGTTTTTAAGCCTTGGAGTGTCAGGGAGAAGAAGAGTGTGCCAGAGCCTGCTGGATCTGAATATGGTAGGTAATACAGCCTAATGCCTACAGTTAACAAGCATTTAATGCTTGCAGTGCAGGGGCGAGGGCAAAAGTGAAGCGGCCGTGTACCCGTCCGAAATAGGTAGCTGCAGCAAGGGGGAAAAAAACTTTTAATAGTGGTAGAGGAGAATGCTGGGGGGGGGGGGGGTAGGAAAAGTGGAACTGTGGGCTACTGCACTACTTATTGCATTATGTTCTTATTAATGTTCTTATTAACCCTGTTTACGACCGCTATACACATCTATGGGGCAGGTGGGCCCCAACACCCAGCTGCTGCATCTTTGCCTGGCTGTGTAATTCTGGGGTGCGTTCTGTCACCTCCCCTAGGAGTGACTAATAACTCATGGTCCCATGCTAATGATCAGGAGTCGGAAGGGTGGGCTTCTGATGGTGTCAGCACTGTGCAGCCAATCCCAGTACAGAAAGATTGAGAGCCCTTCCTGCCAGGCCTTGGATGGCTTGCATCCAGTGTAAAGGGGGCTAAATAAGCCTCACATTTTTAAAATGAACCTTTACCTCAATCCTCACCTTAACAGTAGGAAAAACACTTCTACAGAAGGTGCAGAGTTTACAAAACTCTACTGGAGCTACAGTATGGTGGCCTAATGATATTTATATATCCTTGGTCTGAAACAAGTACTTTTACACTACCTATATTTCTATTGTTTCACAAATTGCTCCAGTCATCAAGGTATTCACATCCAAAGACATCCCTTGACTCCCTCCAGGGAGAGGAGGAAGGTTTCTGATCAGGAACGTTTGTAACCAACAGTGAGATCTTCGTAGGCACAGCCAGCATGCCATGACGTGCCGACATCCACACAGCACTGAAATGTCCGTTTGGGATGGATTAGCCTTCAGAAGCAGGTGGGGGAAAAATAAATACATCTTGTAAGCAACTTGGAAAACGCACTGAAACCTCCCACAGAAAAAGTCCGGCCCTGGGGCCATTGTAATTGAAAGTGATACAAGTTAAAGGGCGTTCTGACTTATTATATGCTGCATCTAATGCGATTACTGCAAATCCAGACTAATGTAAAGCTCAGCTGCAGGCACCTTTTTTTTAATAATTTGCTTTTAATTAAAATGGGCCCAGGCAGAGTACAAAATAAAAAACAAATGATAAAAAAAGTACCTTCGGCTGCGCTACTCTCCTTCAATACAGAGCTGTGCCCTGCAGTATATTGTTCAGATGTCCCCTAAAAGAATTGGGCTTTAAAAGTCCTAAATGTGTTCAAATAAGGAAGGTGGATTGTTTTGGAGCATCATATGACAGTGTAATGTAGGAATACATCAGACTTGGGCTGTGTCTGTGTGCAATGTACTAAATAACTGGAGTTCTACTGTAAATAATGGTTGTAATAGACATCTGATACTCCAAATTGCAGAAACATGTTTTATTTTTATTATAAAAATACAGTAAAAGCTTGTTGATGACATTTGCTGTGTTGTCTTGTATGGAATGACCAGCTGAATGCTACAAAAATGTTTTCTTGGTTGGAATATAACAAATGATCTGGCTTAGGCATATGTATATATTGATCAGTTTTATCTGACTTTCAGTAATTCTGTAGGCCATATCTGACACACTTTAGGAAAATCTCTTACCAGGTAGGTCGCCAGGTCTTTCCTCAACCCTCACCAATTGCTTGGCTTGGGACCAGAATGTAATAATTCATGCAGAGCCAATCTGTACATACATATTAGGTCCAATATGGATGGGAACCAATGAAACCCAGCCTGTCTTTGAAGTTTTGGAGGTAACCCACACAAACACAAGGAGAACATGCAAATAGTGTCTTGGCCAAAATTCAAACCACAGACTCCAGTGCTGCAAAGTAGAAATGCTAACCACTAAGCCACTGTGCTACCCTACCTGGGCCTATAAGAAAGGAGAACCTGCTGTGTAAACTCTGGACCTGTCCACCATTAATGTACAGGGCCATCCATGCTTATTAGAGACTATTGGAAACTGTTCTGACTGACCATACACTTTACAATTTGATTGTACAACTGCCTTCAGATCCACAATCAACTATGTAGTTCAAGGCCTGCCTGGCTTATTACTAATTGAGTGGATTGTGTAAAGGGTAACTCCACTTTCATGGGGAGAAAAAAAGGCAATTAAAAAAAAAAAATGTAATATACAATTGCAACACAAGTCTTATTGTATGCCAAAATACAGCAAACACTGGCTCACATAGGGCCACCTGTCACTGCCACATCCCTAATTGGATGTGGGAATGCCAACACCTTCCATCATGCTCAGAGGCTGAGAGGGAGGTGTGTATGCATAAACCCACCAAGAAATTGGGACTTTGAAGGCAGAGACATATGGTGGAAACACATATGAAATATGGACCAATATTAGATAAAACATCAACTTTATTTGACAATCACATGAAAAAATGTTAAAAATATTGATGTAACAAATACATCAAAAACAAGTTGTGAACACACAAGGAATACAAAAATACATAAGAACCAAAAACCGCAGAGATGAAGGGCAACAGGGTCCTACATGTTTCGCCGATATGATTGGCTTCTTCAGGGACCAGTGACATTTTTTACCTATTTTATGGTTCTGAACAACAAGACAAGCAGAGTTAATTAATAGAATGTTATGGGGGTCAATAGCCACAAACATAACATATGTATAGTGGCAGAAAGCTCCCATATACAAACAGATGTATATAACATTTTGCTTACCAATAATTAAAATAATAGATATGTCCATTGACAACGGTCCTGAAATAAGGGACAACCACACAGGGTGAACCGGCCTAGGTCACATAATGACATAGAACCACATGCCTCCAACATTTGGTAAGTACTGGACCGGACTGAGGCCAACAGCAGGTGTGTAATATCCCACAAAGAGGACAGGGAATATGTGTCCAAGCCTCTAAAAATCAGAAAAAAATTTAACTAAAATGGTCATGAGATATTGAACTGAAAAAACGTGTTTAAAAATATGGTGCGGTGATTAATAGAGGGGGTGTGCAAAAGAGGTAGTCCAAAGTGCAAGACTGATAAATGAGTGATGAAACAGAACAATAAATATGGGTAGGTGAGCGCTAAAAAGTTAATTAACCACTTAAGCCCCGGAAGATTTTACCCCCTTCCTGACCAGGGCCTATTTTGCGATTCGGCACTGAGTGACTTTAACGGACAATTGCGCGGTCGTGCGACGCTGTACCTAAACGAATTTGACGTCCTTTTTTTCCCACAAACAGAGCTTTCTTTTGGTGGTATTTGATCACCTGCGCGATTGATTTTTTATTTTTTTTTTTATTTTTTTTTTTTGCGCTATAAACAAAAAAACAGCGTCAATTTTGCAAAAATAACAAGATTTTTCACATTTTATTATATGAAATCCCCCCCCCCCCCAAAAAAAAAGCAAAAAACTAAATTGTTTAACATTTTGGGCCAATTTTTTTTTACCATATTTTTGGTTAAAAAAAAAATTGCAAAAAGCATATTTTGATTGGTTTGCGCAAAAGTTATTGTGTTTACTAACAAAGGGAAAGATTTTTGCCATTTTTGTTGTTTTTTAACGCGTTATGGCGGCGATCTGCGATTTTTTTTTTTTTTTGCGGGACTGCGACATTGCGGCGGACAGATCGCACCCTTGACTGACATTTTTGACACTTTTGGGGTTACCAGTGACATTTCTGCAGTAATCAGTGCTATACATATGCACTGTTACTTTAAAATTACACTGGCAGTGAAGGGGTTAACTTTTTTGAGAGGGAGGGGTTAGGTGTATCCCTAGGGGCGTGATTCTAACTCTGATTGGCTGTGGCTTGAGGTGTAGGAACAGTGATCAACGGTCCTACATAGTAGAACCATATGATCACTGTTTCTACACAGGGGAGAATGACAGGCGCCTTGTCTACATCAGCCGCCTGCCTTTCTCCCTCTCCACCGACGATCGTGAGTGACTGACGGACATCGGGTCCGCCGGTCACGCGCGGGGGGGGGGGGGTCCGTGACCACGCCTCTGGCAGCACGTGCTCGCTCCCTAGACCCTCACAGGCTAGCGACGTAGACCTATATCACTCTGCCTGTGAGGGGCTGACCGCCGACGTAAATAGTTGTGCGGCGGTCGGCAAGTGGTTAAAGTTTAATAGTCGGTGAACCCCGAAGAATTCAAGGTTAAAGGGGGCACCTGCATCTGGGCCCTAAATTGGACAGAGTGTGTCAGTTAACAGTTGCAGCTTTACAGAACCCTACAGCATATTACCTCAAGCCAGTGCAAGGCGGGAGGGGAGTATTCAGTGACTTTGCAGTACAGCAGTGTCAGTAATTCTACAAGTCACAGTCTTGGGTCTTCTGGACTTATTGTCGAGGATTCAGCACCTCTGTCAAGCTAGAGTGTGTTCTCAGTGTTAGTGAGCGTTGGCTGGTGTCAAGGAAGCGCCAACGGGTATTTTTCTAGGATTAAGTCCCAAGTGTAGCTAGTTAAGCCTAAAGGAGTATCCCACTCATTCCCTTCTCCCATCCCCTTTTCTACAATAAAAACCACAAAACCAAGATGCCGGAGTCATCCATGTCTCAGTTCTCACACCCAGGGTCGCAGCTCACATGGGCTGGAGAGGTAACCGGTAACAATGGCAGACCCACATCAGGCCACAGGCCTGGAAAACCTGCTACATAAGAAACACAAAAATGGGTGAAACTCCGCTTTAACCGGTTGCCGACCGCTGCAAGTATATATACTGCGGCGGTCAGCCCCGGCCAGGCAAAGTGACGTACCGGTACGTCACTAGCCTGTCACTTCCTTGTGAGCCAATAGCGGGCGAGCGCGCGCCCACCCCGGCTTGTTCCCTGGGAAGTCCGTGCGTGTGACCTGCGGACCCGATGTCCGCTGGTCACTCGCGATCGTCCGCCGTGAAGGGAGAAAGGCAGGCGGTTGATGTAAACAAGCCACCTGTCATTCTCCCCTGTGTAGGAATGGTGATCATACGGTTCTACTATGTAGGACCGTTGATCTCTGTTCCTACACCAGTAGCCATGTCCAATCACAGTAAGAAGCACGCCCCTAGGGACACACTTAACCCCTCCTTCTCCAATAAAGTTAACTCCTTCCCTGCCAGTGTCATTTTTACAGTAACAGTGCATATATATAGCACTGATTACTGCAGTAATGTCACTGGTAACCCCAAAAGTGTCAAAAATGTCAGTCAAGGGTCCGATCTGTCCGCCGCAATGTCGCACTACCGCAAAAAAAATTGCAGATCGCCACCGTTACGTGTTAAAAAAAAAAACACCAAAAATGACAGAAATCTTTCCCTTAGTTAGTAAACGCAATAACTTTTGCGCAAACCAATCAAAATATGCTTTTTGCGATATTTTTTTTTTTTTTTTTTTTTACCAAACATATGTAGCAGAAAACAAATTGGCCAAAAATGTTAAAAAATTTAGATTTTTACATTTTTTTTGGTAATTTCATATAAAAAAAATGAGAAAAATATTATTTTTGCAAAATTTACGCTCTTTTTTTGTTTATAGCACAAAAAGTAAAAATCGCACAGGTGATTAAATACCACCCAAAGAAAGCTCTGTTTGTGGGAAAAAAAGGACGTCAAATTCGTTTAGGTACAGCATCGCACGACCGCGCAATTGTCCGTTAAAATCACGCAGTGTCGAATCGCAAAAAAAGCCCTGGTCAGGAAGGGGGTAAAATCTTCTGGGGCTCAAGTGGTTATGCTGTGACAATAAACCTAGAAGCTCATTAGTTACTATACAGAGCGGCACAAGATTCTGTGTGCACCAGTTTTAGTAAATCTCCCCGCCGTGTTTTAATTCTGTCAGGATTGCTGTAGGATCTCTTGCCTTTAATTCCTGTCCAATAAAACTGTTGTCACTGGGCAGTAAGTGAGAAGAAATTTCTTGCCTTGGATATCTGTAAAAACGCAACAGGGATTCCAAGCCTGCTCCAAAAAAAGTTTTGGCTGAACACACCGTTTAATCAAGTGGTGTAAACATCAGTCTAAAATATCAGTTTTCAGCTATTGGAATGAAATACTTTGAGAGAAATACAGGGGTCTCCATAGCTGATCTACTGCAAAATAATTTCTGTACACTTCATTGGTCTCATTACCTTGCCTGGAAAATGTGTGCACCAATTTTGGTATGGCTCCCTCTGCTGGCCACTACACAGATTTCTGTCCACAGTCCTTTCAGGACACTGCTGTATGATTGCTGAAACCCTTCACCTCTGTCATTTAACAATATTTACTGTATATAAAATAACATAAGAGGTTTATATCACAGGTGTAATGTAACCCCCATATCTTAAAGGTTTTCACTTCTTTTCATTTCTTCTGTTCGTTACTACAACAAACAATTTTATTATATAAAACTTGCAATGTGCACTTACAGAAATTTTGTTTTACAATGATCACTGGTCAAGCTAGGATAAAGTGTGTTTTCTATTTTCTTATATTTCCATATATTTTTATTGAAGTACTGAGTACAAAAGCTTAGATACACATCAAGCGTATAAGGATACACATCTTGACATAGACTAAAAAAAAAAAACAAAGATGCAGATATACAGACATCAAGGTATCACACATGATGTGTGTGTGTGTATATATATATATATATATATATACTTTTCAGAAAAAATTTAAGGAACACTTTTTATTTTTTCCAATATTTTATTTATTCATTCAAGAAAGAGAAAAACAAAAACAAAAAGAAACTGACATTTCACATCAAAGTAATTACATCAATACATAGTCATCAACAATCAGTCATGTCTCTCTCAGAAACAAAAACAGAAGATAGGCATATAAACGCTCAATAACAGTATATCTATATCAGCAGGATACTAAGATATTGTCCTTCATTATGCAATCTGACATACCAAATTTTCAAAAATAATAAAATAAGCTATACAATTCCTGCATTGATAATATTGTTCATTATGCCTTCCTTTTTCTCTCCTCTCTCTTTCTCCCTTTTTTTTTTTTTTTTTTTTTCTTCCCTCCCTTCCCCTCCTCCTCCCTCCCCCCCCCCCCCCCATCCTCCCCTCCCCTTTATAATAGAAAGAAAGAAAAAAAAAAAAAAAAGAGACACCCCGAATCCCATTTAATGGGGAAGGGGGTTATAGATATGCAAATTGTTATTCTCCCATGCACCCGCCTGTAGATTTCAAACTTGAGCCTTCCCCTGACTAAGCATGTTTCGTCCTCTCTCTGAGAGGATGAAGGAGTTCCAAGAGCCCCAAGTCTTCTCATACATTCCTTTTTTATGTAGTCTTGTGAATCGTAAATCTTCCATTTTGTTAGTATCTTCAATTTTACATATACAGTCCCTAATAGTAGGTGGTAACTGAGATCTCCATCTCAGTGGAATGCATGATTTGGCTGCATTTAATATATGATATACAACTGACGTTTTATATCCTCTCATAGGGGTATCCGAAACATGCAATAGAAACAGAGCTGGGTCCATTGGAATCTCAAAGTCCGTAAATTCCTGTGCCAGTTCTCGGACAGCCTCCCAAAATTCTCTTAGTTTGGGGCAAGTCCAAAAAATATGTAGGAGTGTTCCCGACTCTTCTCCACATCTCCAGCAGCTATCTGAGACATGTGAGTAGTATTTATGGAGAAGAGAAGGGACACGGTACCATCTTACCAAAATTTTATAATTGGTTTCTTGGGTTGTGGTACAGACAGGAATTTTCAGTGCAAGATTATACATAACCTGCTCCTGTTTCTGTGTAAATGTACGATTCAAATCCCTTTCCCACTTATCTAAACATGATAACCGTGCATTTTCTGAAGTCCTTAACAATAGGTCATAGACTCTAGATAGAGGGTGGGTTAAGACCTCACTACCTGAACAGTATTCCTCAAAGCATGAAAGATTTCTATCAAATGTTTCCGGAAGTGGTAAGGTACGTAAAAAATGTAACAACTGTACTGCATTCCAAAAGGGTAAACGGAATTGCCCCTGTTCATTAGTCAGTTGCATAAGGGTAGGCCACTTGTTTTCACATACAAAATGAGATACTTGATAAAGTCCTCTATTTCCCAATTCTCGTAATGGGCGATCCGTTATCCCTGGAGAGAAAGCAGGGTTTCCTATAACTGGGAGCAGCGGGGAATTTGCAGTAGTCAACTGTGTCTGTTTTATAATAGTGAATGCCACCCGTACTGTCGCCCCAATTGTAGGATGCTTCAAAGTTTCCCGAGAGAGATACCTATGACACCACGGTGCACCTCCTAGATTGCAATCACTCTGTTGTTGCTCAATTTGTATCCACAACTTAAGATGGGTATGTCGCCGCCAATCTATCCATCTGCTTAGATGGGCTGCCTGATAGTATTTTAAAACGTCGGGGAGTGCCAATCCCCCTAACTCCTTAGGCAGTATAAGTTGATTGCGAGCTATACGAGATTTCTTGTTGGACCATACAAATCTTATAAATAATGAATGGACTTTCCTAAAAAAGGCTGCTGGAACCACAATCGGTAATGCTTGAAACAAAAATAAAATTTTTGGGAGAATACACATCTTAAGAAGATTACATCTCCCGAACCAGGAGTGTAAGCCCTTGTTCCATTTTTCTAGAAGTATCCGTATTTGTGACAATAATGGGAGAAAATTAATTGCATACGTCGTATCTAATACCGCGGGTATATATGTACCCAGATATTTGAGGGATTTGTCAGACCATTGAAATGGAAGTACCTGTCGTAAATGCCTCGAAATCTTAATTGACAGCTGGATACCCATGGCCTCCGATTTAGTAAAATTAATTTTCAAATTGGAAAGCTTCTCATAAATTTCAAATTCTCGCATGAGATTCGGAGCTGAAATCAAGGGATTAGTCAAGGAAAAAAGCAGGTCATCTGCATATGCCGATACTTTGTACTCATCATCCTGTAGGCGTATCCCTGAAATATCTGGGTTTGACCGTACATGACACAAGAAGGGCTCTAATGATAAAACAAATAGTAGGGGTGACAGTGGACATCCCTGTCTCGTCCCATTCCTTATCTGAAATGTGTCCAACAGCATACCGTTAGCTTTTACTTGTGCAGTAGGGTATGAGTATATCTGAGATATCCATGATAACATTTGATCTCCCAGCCCAATTTGTCTCAATACTGTAAACATAAAGCTCCAATTGATACGATCAAATGCTTTCTCAGCATCTGTGCTGAGAAATATACTAGGTATAGCTGTTTTGGAGACAGTATGTATTAGGTTTAAGACTTTCGTCGTGTTATCTCTAGCTTCTCTTGTTGATATAAAACCTACTTGGTCCAGATGTATCAAGTGTTTCAAAAGAGGTGCCAATCGTAGAGCTAGTATCTTAGTTAGCACCTTCAAATCTGTATTAAGAAGTGAGATTGGCCTATAACTGCCACAGATCCCTGGATCTTTACCTTCCTTGGGGACGAGGGAGATATAAGCTTTCATGGTATCCCTATGTAATGAGGCTGTATGCCCCAATTTGTTAAAGAGATTGAGCATTTGCTCACCTAATAATGGAAAAAAAGTACGATAATATTGTAGTGAAAAACCATCAGGACCTGGGGCTTTACCATGTTTAAAGGAGTTGATTGCTATAGTTAACTCCTCAAATGATATAGGGGCATCTATATTTCCACGTGCTTCTGCTGGTATATGCGGGATACGTGATAAACGGACATACTCTTCCATTTGAGATAAAGATGTTTGTTGCTCTGGCAAATTATATAATGATGAAAAAAAAGTATTAAATTCTCGTGTAATATCCCTAGGGAGTGTAACTTTCTGTCCAGTTGGTGATAAGATAGTAGGAATGTATGTCGCTTGCTGTTGCTCTTTTACTGTTTTCGCTAGTGTCTTCCCACATTTATTCCCAGCAATATAGGAAAAATGCCGGCACTTTTGTAGATCAGCCTTTGCTTTATAATATAATAGATCTGTAACCTGTTTACGTGCTAAGAATAATTCCTGCTCCACACTTAACTCTCTTCCCTGCTTATGAATTTGCTCTAATTCCTGTATCTTAGTAAGGAGCAAGTTAAGGGTCTCACATCGGATTTTCTTAAGATATGCCCCATGTTTTATCAGTATACCTCTAATAACTGCCTTGTGTGTTTCCCACACTACTCCCAAATCACATTCTGGTATTATATTTGTATCAAAGAAGGCCTTCAACTCTTTATTTATTTCTTCCACTACCGATGGAGTCTGTAATAAGCTTTCATTTAGTCGCCAAAACCGTGTGCCAGAATGAATAGTATTGGACAAGATATAAGTTAATGTGATGGCTGCATGATCTGAGTATGTAATTGATGTAATACCAGTGGATTCAACCGAGTGTAATTGGCGATGCGGAATCAGAAAAAAATCAATTCGCGAATAGGTACCGTGTGGTATTGAATAAAAAGTATAATCTCTTTCCTTGGGGTGTTGCAATCGCCACACATCTATTAATTGAGAGTCATGTAATGCTTGAATAACCCGTTTACGAAGACTATGAGGTACTGATGAGCACCCTGCTGATGTATCTACTACAGGGGCCAGAGGGATATTAAAGTCTCCCCCTACAATCAACAGTCCTTCTGTGAAAGATTCTAATTTGGTTAGGATTCGTTTGATAAAGCTATCCTGATTCTCATTTGGACAATACATTGTGGCTATAGTGACTGTGACATCCCCTACTTTTCCCTTTACAAACAGGAACCTACCATGTACATCCTGCAAAGTTTGCTGATGGGTCCATGGGACTCTAGCAGAAACCAATATTGACACCCCTTTAGATTTTGCAGTTATATTAGTAGAATGATATGTTACAGGGTAAAATCGGTTCTTAAGTCCCGGAGGCCTGCCCTCTCTAAAATGAGTCTCCTGTATAAGAGCAATATCCACATTTTGCCGTTTAATATCATTCAACAGTACCCTACGCTTTTCAGGGATATTAAGTCCTTTGGCGTTAAGGGAGAATATCTTCAGTGTCTCCATATGAGATCAAGAGGGAAAAAAGAGAAAAAGAAAAAAAAAAAAGAATAGAGTACTTATCAGAGAAAATATAAGAACAAAATGAAAAAAGAAAGCAAGAAAAAAAAAAAAAAAGGGGAGGGGATTCAATCTAAATTGCAGATAATCTGCAAGAAAAAAACGCACTGGGCAAGCCACAGACAAAAAAAACGTACTGGGCAAGCCACAGCAGTGCGCAACCTATTTGAGGGAGTACGCAGGAGAGGGACGGGTACGAGTCCGTCTCCCTACTTTCCACTCCGACCCACTTTTTACATATAAATAATTTCATACACAGCATATGACCCTTTACTTTCAAACCGACCTTAGGCCAAACGAGACAAAGCAAAAAAAAAAAAAAAAAAAAAAAAAGGAGAAATAGAACACTATGTAAAATTATCAATTCCCCAGTGTTGCTTGGTCCTCTAGGTAATCTCCCCCATCCATAGCATTTCCCTTACCTTCCTGTTTATTTCCCCTTCACTTTAATGCTATCTATTCCTTCCTTTCCCAATCTCTCTGTTCTAACTTATATCACCTCCCTCTCCTTAACCCTCCTCTCCACCTGCCCCCCAATTCCCCTCACTCCACCCAAAAAAAAAAAAAAGGGGGGGGGGGAAAGAAGTTTCTCTCTCTCCCCCCGTGACATGACTTAATCTCCATATCTAACCGGGGAAATAAAAATAAATAAATGAATAAAGTAGAATAAAAACAATAGCCAATGGGATGTACTCAACCACCATGATCAACCTTACTTTTCCCATACCCCTTGTATCACTTTTAGCCTCATACTATTATTCTCTCTTTTCACTTTCGCTGAGACAAATAAGCCTATAAAATATATAAACACGGAGGGCTTAAAAAAGAAAAGTATAGGATCATTTTGTCATTTAGTCCCGGTTGACACCTGTGCGATGCGGGAGCGCTGCAAATATGCAGCTTGTTCCCGCATCGCATCCACACCTCTGGCAGCTCAAACTGCCCCATGCGATGCGTACGGGGCGTCAATTGAGGGTTATCGACACCCCCAGTTGCGATAGCATACCGCAGTGTGATCCGCAAGTTCGCACAGAACCGGATCGCACTAGTGTGGACCACTATGCGACCCGATCCTACTGCGACTCAAAAAAAAAAAAAAGGGCCTCATGTATGTGTTGGCTGCGGATGCGGCGTTAGTTCAGCCACACAAAGTGTATGGCCGAGCCCACACCGTAAATGCGATCGCATGCCATCAGAGGCAGTACGCCCCGGACCACATTGCTGATTGAGCCGGAAGTGGGAGGAGCAAGCAGCAGCGAGCAGCCGGAGGAGTGTGTGTAGAGGAGAGCGTGGAGGAGAGCCGGGTGACACGTGCGGGGGAGCCGCACTAGGTCACCAGAAGCCGGCGCGAGTGCAGGGGACAGGGGACAGAGAGACCGGAACAGAGAGCGGGACCAGGACGTGAAGGACCGGGACTGGAAGCCGCGGCCGTAGACGGCGGAGCGGCGGCTGCGGCGGTGAACGGACACCACACAGTATTGAGGAGAGAGGTTCACGGAAGCAGGGGAGGAGGAGCAGCGGCGACTGGTGAGTATCTCCCTGCAGCTGTGTGACGTGCTTTGGGGACCTGTGACTGACGGACTGACAGACCATCCTGTGACTGACTGACCATAGGGATCTGTGACTGACTGACCATAGGGATCTGTGACTGACTGACCATAGGGATCTGTGACTGACTGACCATAGGGATCTGTGACTGACTGACCTTGCTTGCGACCGTCAACGACTGACAAGACTGTTCTGCGACTGACAAGACTGTTCTGCGACTGACAAGACTGTTCTGCGACTGACAAGACTGTTCTGCGACTGACAAGACTGTTCTGCGACTGACAAGACTGTTCTGCGACTGACAAGACTGTTCTGCGACCGACAAGACTGTTCTGCGACCGACAAGACTGTTCTGCGGCCGACAAGACTGTTCTGCGACCGACAAGACTGTTCTGCGACCGACCGACGGCGCTCTTGACTGATCGATCGTGAGTATTTTAGAGACTGGTGAGTATCTTAGCGACTAGTGAGCATTTTGCGACTGGTTAGCATCTTGCGAGGGTTAGCATCTTGCGACTGGTGAGTATATTTGCAACTGGTGTGTATCGGGTGAGTATCTTGCGACTGGTGAGTATCCTTGCGACTGGTGAGTATCCTTGCGACTGGTGAGTATCCTTGCGACTGGTGAGTATCTTTGCGACTGGTGAGTATCTTTGCGACTGGTGAGTATCTTGTGTCTGTTGGATCTTTGCGACTGGTGAGTATCGTTGCGGTTAGTGAGTATCGTTGCGACTGGTGAGTATCGTTGCGACTGGTGAGTATCTTTGCGTCTGTTGGACCTTTGCGACTGGTGAGTATCTTTGCGTCTGTTGGATCTTTGCGACTGGTGAGTATCTTTGCGTCTGTTGGATCTTTGCGACTGGTGAGTATCTTGCGTCTGTTGGATCTTTGCGACTGGTGAGTATCTTAGCGACTGGTTAGTATATTAGCGACTGGTGAGTACCCCAGGTTTAGTACCAGGGAAGTTAGAGGTAGGGTAGGTAAGGAAGAGCAGGTCGTTAACATTATCCCCATAGAGTAGAGGGTAATAATGTCCGACAGGATTGCGGATGCCACTCAGTGCACTTCTTGCGGCATGTATGCGTTCCTTGATGAACCATTCGAGGGCGAATACTGCTGTGCAAGATGTGAGCAACTTGTTGCTCTGGTAGACCAGATCCTGGACCTACAGAACACAGTGGCAACACTGCGTGGCATCAACAACCTGGAAAGGAGCTTGGACATTACCTATCAGGCGCTGGTAGGGGCCAGCATAGAGGAGGGAGGAACAGAGGAGACGCAAGAAGCAGAGGTACGCAGCTGGGTGACTGTTAGGAAGGGTAGAGGGAGGAGAGCCAGGGAGGCCAATCCTGAGTTGGTACACCCTAACAAATCTGTCGAGTTGCAGGTTGAGGGGGATATCAGCTCAGGGGTGGCAGAGCTGGAGCATGCACCCTCCCCCAGCTGCCAGGGGAGGGACGGCTCCAGGAAGAGGGGGGGCCGTAACTCAGGAAAGGTTAGAAAGGTTGTGGTAGTTGGGGACTCAATTATCAAGAGGACAGAGAGGGAAATCTGTAAAAAAGATCTCGTGAACCGAACAGTTTGCTGTTTACCGGGCGCCCGAGTTCGGCACATCGCAGATCTGGCAGACAGATTGTTGTGCGGGGCTGGGGATGACCCAGCGGTCATGGTGCATGTGGGCACTAATGACAAAGTTAAAGGTAGGTGGAGGATCCTTAAGAACGATTTCAGGGACTTAGGTAATAGATTGAGGAAAAGGACCTCCAAGGTGGTTTTCTCTGAAATACTGCCTGTACCTCGAGCCACACAGGAGAGGCAGAAGGAGATTAGGGAACTTAACAAGTGGCTGAGGAATTGGTGTAGGAAGGAGGGGTTTGGGTTCCTGGAGAACTGGGCTGACTTCTCAGTCGGCTACCGGCTCTTTAGTAAGGATGGGCTGCACCTTAATGGGGACGGTACAGCTCTTTTGGGGAGAAAGATGGCCACCAAGTTGGAGGGGCTTTTAAACTAGGAGACGGGGGGGAGGGCTCAGAAGTAGAGTCAGTCAGGAGGAAGCAGAGGACTGAAGGCAGCTGTAGTGTCAGCAGCGACAGTAGGTCCACAAGGTCAATTGGCGGGTCTGTGCGGGAGAACCTCAGACCAAACAGGAATAAACATAACCGCCAATTGCGCTTAACTTCCTTAAAACTAAGAGGGGTATATGCTAATGCCAGGAGCCTAGCTAATAAAATGGATGAGTTGGAAATGTTAGTACATGAGGAGGACATAGACCTTGTGGGAATAACAGAGACTTGGTTCGACCCCTCACATGACTGGCTGGCCAATATCCAAGGGTATTCGGTGTACCGGAAGGACAGGGTAGGAAAAAGAGGGGGAGGGGTATGTCTCTATGTCAAGAACAATATAAAGGTGACAGAAAGGAGTGACATTACGGATGGGATGAGCATGGATTTAGAATCTGTGTGGGTTGAACTCCATAGGGAAGGAGAAAAGGGGAAAGTAATTGTGGGGGTTTGCTATAGGCCACCTAACCAAGGGGAGGAGGTAGAGCTGGAATTTTTAGCACTAATGGGTAAAGTGGCAAAATTGGGATCAGTCATCGTATTGGGGGACTTCAATTACCCCGACATTGACTGGGAAGAGGGGACTGCACACTCACAGAAGGCCCGCCTATTCACGGAAACCTTACTGGATAATTACATGTCACAGTTGGTGGATTCCCCCACCAGAGAAAACGCAGTCCTGGATCTATTGCTCACTAATGACCCAGACATAATCTCGGAGGTAGGAGTCCAGGACAACCTGGGCTCTAGCGATCACAGGATGATCACATTTAGTGTAAATAACAACATAACAAGACAAGTGGGGAACATAAGAACCCTAAACTTCAGAAGGGCAAACTTTCCAAAATTGTACTCAATGATGGAAAAGGTAAACTGGGACCAAACCCTGGGATCCCTGACCACAGAGGAAAAATGGGAATGCTTTAGGAACATATTAGGCAAAGGCATCTTGCAGTGCATTCCTATGGGAAATAAATTTAGAAGAGACAAAGCCAAACCTGGCTGGCTAAACTGTAGCGTCATAAAACTTATTAGGGGGAAAAAATTGGCCTTCAAGAAGTATAAATCAGAGGGCACAGTATCGGCTTTCGAGCAATACAAGGAGGCAAATAAGAAAAGTAAACAAGAAATCAAGATGGCTAAAATCAACTTTGAGAGACAAATAGCGGAGGATAGTAAAAAAAACCCAAAGAAATTCTTTAAATATATCAACAGCAAAAAAACTAAGGCAGAGCATATTGCACACATAATTAACAATGATGGGAGGATGGTTACAGAGGACACTGAAAAAGCAACCGTGCTAAATGCTTTTTTCTCGTCAGTCTTTACACAGGAAAAGGAGGGGTACACTGACCATGACTGTATGGTTAGTAGTAATAAACAGGACTTGCCACCATGGCTAACAGAGGGGGAAATCAGGGAAAGGCTGGATAAACTTAACACAAACAAATCGCCAGGACCGGATGGCATACATCCGAGAGTACTCAAGGAACTCAGTAAAGTTATATCGAGACCACTGTTCCTGATCTTTGCTGACAGTATTAGGACAGGAGATGTACCAGGGGATTGGAAGAAAGCTAACGTGATTCCAATATTCAAAAAGGGCCAGAGGCATATCCCGGGAAATTATAGGCCTGTCAGTTTGACATCAGTAGTATGTAAACTTCTGGAGGGGATGATAAGGGACTATATTGTAGAGTTTGCTAAGGACAACAACATCATCAGCAGTAATCAGCACGGGTTTACAAATGGGCGTTCTTGTCAAACCAATCTCCTTACATTCTACGAGGAGGTGAGCTGTGAGCTAGATAGGGGGAGACCAGTGGATGTGGTGTACTTGGATTTCGCTAAGGCGTTTGATACAGTTCCCCACAAGCGCTTAATTTATAAAATAAGGTCTGCAGGTATCGATAGCAGGGTTTGCTCTTGGATACGGAACTGGCTAAAAAGGCGGGTCCAAAGGGTAGTAATAAACAGCGCATACTCAGACTGGTCTGAGGTGGTAAGCGGGGTCCCCCAAGGCTCAGTCCTGGGACCAACCTTGTTCAATTTATTCATAAACAACATTGAGGTCGGGATCAGTAGTTCGATATCAGTTTTTGCAGATGACACAAAATTGGGCAGGGCAATAACTTCACAACATGAAGCAGATATCCTGCAGAATGACCTGGACAAAATAACAGAGTGGGCAACGACATGGCAAATGAGGTTTAACGTGGAGAAGTGTAAGGTTTTGCACTTGGGGACTAAAAACATAAAATCACAATACACGTTAGGAGGGGAGCCCTTGGGGGAATCAAAAATGGAGAAGGATCTGGGAGTATTGGTTGATGATAGATTAGGAAACAGCATGCAATGTCAAGCGGCAGCTTCCAAAGCCAACAGAATATTAGCATGCATAAAGAAAGGGATGCATTCCAGAGATAAGACTATAATCCTTCCACTTTATAAAACTCTGGTCCGACCGCATCTGGAGTATTCCGTCCAGTTCTGGTCGCCAGTCCTCAGGAGGGATGTGTTGGAGCTGGAGAGAGTCCAGAGAAGGGCAACTAAACTAATTAGGGGATTGGAGGACCTTGACTATGAAGAGCGTCTACAATCGCTCGATTTATTCTCCCTGGAGAAGAGACGTCTGAGGGGGGACATGATAGCAATTTATAAATATCTTAATGGGGATCCCAGCTTAGAAAAAAAGCTGTTCATTCGAAGGGATTGCATGAGGACTCGAGGGCATACAATGCGATTAGAGGAGAAGCGTTTTAACCTCAGGCAACGCGGGGGGTTCTTTACTGTTAGGGCAACAAGATTGTGGAATTCTCTACCACAAGAGGTGGTTTCTGCGGGTAGTATGGTGGCTTTCAAAAGACTCTTAGACTTACATCTCAAGGATCAGAACATTCAGGGGTATGGGAGATGATTACAGCCACACATGCCTACACAGGTTGAACTGGATGGACTATTGTCTTTATTCAACCTCACCTACTATGTAACTATGTAACTATGTAACATGCGATCCTCACAAACCGCACCAGCACGAACCAGCGACCAATCCTTATTTTCTAAGCATCCTCTTAATTACTTCCTATCTGAGTGTCTACAATCATATCTCAACGACATCCCATCAAGCTCATATGACATCCATTTATAGTCCACTTATAATCTTTATTAATTTCATACTAGCTACCAATTGGCAACATCTGCTACTTAATGGGGGGGAAGAGAGAGAGGAAAAAAAAAGAAAGGAGGAGGGATACTTTAAGAGGAAAGGGTGGTGGAGAGTGAAAAAGGGGGGGAGGAAGGGAACAAGGGAGGGAGAGAGAAGAGGGAAAAAAAAAAGGGGGGGGGAGAAGGGGGGGGGTTCAGGTGACCAGGAGAGCAAATAATAATTTGTTATTGGGACAATAATAGAACAATCAGTATTCCCTTTCAAACATTCTAGTATATGTAATTGAAGCAAAATGTTTACTCTAATATCATTATTCAATATAGTATTAATTAATGCTTTCTAATTAATACTGATTAATACTGATTAATAATAATTAACTAATAAATAATAATTCATATCGATTTTTTATAGTTCATAATTCATAATTCATATTAATCATATGGGTCATCTCCTGAACGTCTTAATTTTTTTTCACAGTGCCACCAGGATCCTCCTAGAATTTCAAAACTGGGGTATCTGGGGATCCATTTATGTGTTGTGGCCCACTCTGCCATGATACTTGCTGCCTCTGTCTACCAACCAGTCCATCTGGACGCTTGGTTAACCGGAGCCAGTTCGGCACCTCAACAGGGTCAGTTTCCAAAAAAATAAAACACGATTTCAGATCTGCCGGCGTTTTCAAATTGAAGAAATTGGAGCCCTTACGAAAACTCACTGAGATGGGGTACCCCCATCTATATGACACCCCTTTACTCTTTGCTAGGTCTAAAATTGGCCGTAGTAGGGCTCTCCGTGATAGAGTAGCCTTGGATATGTCAGGTAATACTTTTAAGTTTGTTCCTTTAAAGTCTATGTTTTCTGCCTCCCATGCCTTCCGTATTACTAATTCCTTATGCTGAAACTTATGGAATCGACAGATAACATCCCTAGGTCTTTTAGGGTCTCTAGATTTTGGGCCAGGTGCCCTGTGGATTCTATCAAACTCTAGGTTTTGAGGCAACGCTTCTCCCAAAAGCTTTACTATAATCTCCATAAAAATAGAATTCAAGTCCTCTTTTTCTGTTGCCTCTGGGAGCCCCCGCAGGCGTATATTACTTCGCCTGCTTCTGTCTTCCATGTCTTCCATCTGTAATTGTAATGCTAGACATATATCGGTATACTATCGGTAAGGAACACTTTTTAATTAAGAGTATAGCATCAAGTCCATTAACCACTTGCCGACTGCCTAACGCCGATCTACGTCGGCAGTCAGCCCCTCACAGGCAAAGTGACGTAGGGCTACGTCACTAGCTTGTGAGGGTCTAGGGAGCGAGCGCGCGCTCCCGCGTGGTCACGGACCCCCCCCCCCCCCCCCCCGCGCGTGTGACCAGCGGACCCGATGTCCGCCGGTCACTCGGCGATCGGCGGGGGAGAGGGAGAAAGTCAGGCGGCTTGTGTAAACAAGCCACCTGTCATTCTCCCCGGTGTATGAAGGCTGATCATACGGTTCTGCTACGTAGAACCGTCGATCACTCTTCATACATCTGAAGCCACAGCCAATCACAGTAGAAAGCACGCCCCTAGGGACACACATAGCCCCTCCCTCTCTAATAAAGTTAACCCCTTCACTACCAGTGTATTTTTACAGTAACAGTGCATATAGCACTGATTACTGTAGAAATGTCACTGGTAACCCCAAAAGTGTCAAAAATGTCAGTCAAGGGTCTGATCTGTCCGCCGCAATGTCGCAGTACCGCAAAAAAATCGCAGATCGCCGCCATTACGCGTTAAAAAAAAAACAACAAAAATGACAACAATCTTTCCCTTTGTTAGTAAACGCGATAACTTTTGCGCAAACCAATCAAAATACGCTTTTTGCGATTTTTTTTTTTTTACCAAACATAGGTAGCAGAAAACAAATTGGCCGAAAATGTTAAAAAATTTTGATTTTTACATTTTTTTGGGGGGGAATTTCATATAAAAAAATTTGAAAAATATTGCTATTTTTGCAAAATTGACGCTCTTTTTTTGTTTATAGAGCGTGATCAAAAAATCGCACAGGTGATCATATACCACCAAAAGAAAGCTCTGTTTGTGGGGAAAAAAAGGATGCCAAATTTATTTAGGTACAGCGTTGCATGACCGCGCAATTGTCCATTAAAGTCACGCAGTGCCGAATCGCAAAATACCCCCTGGTCGGAATGGGGGTAAAATCTTCCGGGGCTTAAGTGGTTAAACTCCTGAGAGCTTTGAGAAAGGGAGTGCGACTCCCGAAACGCGTCAGAGGTCAAATTACAGGGCCATGTTCATTTCCACATCTGGTGGATTTTCTATATGCGATTTTTACTCTTCATCTCTGTGAGTATGTGTCTCCCAGCATAATCCATAGAGGAGATTTCAGGAGACAGGAAGTTACTCTAGGAGAGCTGGACAGGGCCGTAGAAGCTCCT
The DNA here is from genome assembly GCF_965119305.1 of Pelophylax lessonae. Lineage (NCBI taxonomy): Eukaryota > Metazoa > Chordata > Amphibia > Anura > Ranidae > Pelophylax > Pelophylax lessonae. The sequence goes on along the minus strand of NC_138770.1, from coordinate 187,280,266 downwards.
TAAACCAGCAGCACCGGTATCTGCTCCTTTGTGCAAGGAGAAACAGGATGAGCACTGCCAGAGCCCTACAAAATGACCCCCAGCAACCCACTGGTGTGAATGTCTCTGACTAAACAATCAGAAACAGACTTATGAGGGTCCAATGTCCTCTAGTGGGCCCTGTGCTCACTGCCAGCACCATGGAGCTTGATTGGCATTTGCCATTGAACACCAGAATCGGCAGGTCTGCCACTGGGGCCCTGTGCTTTTCACAGATGAGAGCAGGTTTACCCTGAGCACATGTGACAGACATGAAAGGGTCTGGAGAAGCCTTGGAGAACGTTATGCTACCTGTAACATTGTTCAGAATGACTGGTTTGGTGGTGGGTCAGTGATGGTCTGGGGAGGTATATCATGCAGAGATGCACAGGCTAGACAATGGCACCCTGACTGCCATTGGGTATCGGGATGAAATCCTTGGACCCATTGGCAGACCCTAAACTGGTGCAGTGGGTCCTGGGTTCCTCCTGGTGCACGACAATGCCAGGCCTCATATGACGAGAATATGCAGCCAGTTCCTGGAGGATAAAGGAATCGATTCCATTGAATGGCCCCTATGCTCGCCTGAACGAAATCCAATAGAACAGTGGTCCTCAACTGTGGACATTATGTTTTGGTCCATCCGACGCGACCAGGTAGCACCTCAGTCTGTTCAGGAGCTCAGTGATGCCCTGGTCCAGATCTGGGAGGAAATACCCCAGGACACTAACCGTCATCTAGTTAGGAGCATGCCCCGACCTTGTCAGGCATGCATACAAGCACGTGGGATCCATACAAACTACTGAGAACCATTTTGAGTTGCTGCAATGACATTTCAGAAAAATGGACTAGCCTGCTCCATCATTTTTTCACTCTGATTTACGGGGGGGGGGGGGGGCTTTGAATTCAGTCCTCTGTAGGTTGATCATTCTTTTAATTTCAATCAAACAATGTGGCATCCTTTCGTTCCTAACACATTAACCAGTCCATATCAGTATAGATATCCAGCATTATATTTTTCCCCATTGAGATCTGATGTGTTTTCAAAGTGTACCTTTAGTTTTTTTTGAGCGCGGTGTGTATATGTGTATGTGTGTGTGTATATGTGTGTGTATATATATATATATATATATATATATATATATGTACTGTAAAAGTAAAAGACACCAAAAGGTAGAAATAAGCTAAGAAAGAGCAGAATAAGGAACAGATTGGAATAAAGAGTTGGAGTTGGGCCAGTATGGATATCTACATACAAAGTGACTCCCTGAACCTCAATCTATGGAGGGTAAATTGTCAATCTATGGACTCCACTTGTCCGTACACTCATTGAGATCATCCCTAAAATGTATCTAAGATCCATGAATTGATCAGATCTTTTTACATTTTTTACTTTAGAATGGCCGCCAGCTGTTCATTGAACAAGTAACATGACATTTTTTGTTTCACCTGTGTTAGGCCTCATGCACACAGGACGTTATAAAAACGCCAGTAGCATTAGCTGTAGAAAGCTGTAGGAGTTTGTCAGCGTTTTTGCAGTAACATTTTTGAGTGTTTTTTAGCCGTAGCGTTTTTTAGTATTCTTTAACAAAATTATACCCCCACAAAAGTTGCGTTTTTTGGCGTTTTTAGGCTTTTTTCAGCTTTTATCAGTTAGATAATTTTTACAGCTGAAAAACTGCCCTCAAAACCCACTAGTTCTGGTGTTTTTTCCAGCCAGAAAACGCCCCTGCCAAAAACTGCTGATAACAGCCTCTGTGTGCATGGATTGGACACAGGATAATGCACCCTGTTTATTAGCTGCAGAAAAAAGATGCCTGACGTCCAAAACAGCCTCTGTAAAAACATCCAGTGTGCATGAGCCTTATGGTTGGAGTTCCAGACCACCATGCTCTTGCTGGAGTCTGTTTGGCAGTAGTGAAGATAAAAGTCAAACACTTACCTTATGCCTCGTACACACGCATCGATAGTTTTGAAACAATGGGGGCACCCAAAATGTGAGACAACTGTGTCCTGTATAGCCTGGACACATAACCGTCAAGAGACCTTTTGGAAATCCAATTGGTCTCAAAAAATAGGAGGGGAGCCACCACAGCCAAATGCAATACTACAAAATACAGATTAAGGGGCCATAGACAACCCCTTGGAACGGCTGCACGCGAAACGCGTTGACGTCACACGCCGGCCCCGCACAACCCGGAAGAGCCACCAATGCGCTCCAGCTTCTACTCACGGCGCGGAAGTTCGGTTTCAAACCTGGAACACGCCGTCCCCACGAGGTTGGCTGGAGCCGCAGCTAGAGGCCGGGCCCTTACCAAGACGCTACCCAGAAAAAACGAGCAGAAGGTTATCTGATTTAAACGCCTTAAATGAACGGTGAGCATAAAATCATACATTGATAGGGGGATAGAGAAAAGGCCATGACCACCAAGCTGTCTATGGACACGCAGGTGATATCTGCCAACTAACGGAAGGCCAGTATTTGGCCCATGGTTAAATTCATTTCCATGGGATACAGCCTAGTAATGGTGTGAGCCCGCGCAGAAAATCCATTGCACTGCGTCTCTCCCCTGCTCCTGCACCTTGCAATTTCTGAAAATACAAGTGACTTTCTGCTCCAGAGGAACGTCTGTTGGCTCGACAATGTTGCCCCATTTACAAGAGGAACTATATAACACCTCCTGAATAACAAATTTGCCCCCGATCAACACGGGATTGGCTCTATGCACTTCAATTCAGTTTACTTGGTCTGCAGATATTTCTTTAGACACCGCCTCCCTCATGGTGAAATTAATTTGAAAATTCTAAATTTATTGGCATCCGCTATCTTGATGTGAGAGTTTAGTCTGCTATTAAGTATACTGCTGAAATTTAACAATGAATTATATAGTCCATGACTGAACTTCTTAATTATATCATGACAGCCGTACAGTGCTGAGCTGCTAAAATGGAAATATGAAAGAAGGTCATGATCCCTTGCTATCTGGTGGTACATTTTCAGTTTATTATTACATCTTGATCAAGTTTATATTGTGTCATGATTAACCTATGGATCCCTGAGCTCACAGCATCAACAAACCCCGTAAGGAGTGCATGCGGCTTGCCAAGGTTCCCATTGGTTTGATCTTCCGGAGTATGTGTGAGGCCGGCCTTGTGTGAGTGTGTCGTTGTTTTTATGTGTCATATATGTTTTCTGTTGCTATCTTTGAGCCTGTTGATATTTGTAATGTATTCCCCATAATGGGGTTATTTTAGATCATGTCTCAATTCTGATCCTTAATAAAGTTTTTCACGCATCGATAGTTGGCCGACCGATCGGCCGTCTTTTCTCCAGTGTTGTTGTGTTGGTTGAAATGTGCTCTAGACTGCACACGAACTTTCTCGGCCAACAAAATCCAACTTCAGAAGTGATGTCATGTGCTGGTTTTCTTTCCGTGTGTTTTTTCTTCTCTGAGCATGCCCAGTCTTGCTCATCAGATTTTTGGCTGCCGAAATCTGTACTGACTGGCGGAAAATCGGCCGTTCTGTTGACGGCCAACAAAAATTTTATAGCCTGCACACCAGATTTTGTTTGGCCGAAAAGTCGGAGTCGGTTGTCAAAAGCATCATACAAAATAACTCAACACACAGCCATTAATGTCTAAACCACTGGCAACAAAAGTAAGTACACCCCTAAGTAAAAATGTCTAAATTGGGTCAAAAGTATCAATATTTTGTGTGGCCACCAATTTTTTCCAGCACTGCCTTAACCCTCTTGGTCATGGAGTTTACCAGAGCTTCACAGGTTGCCACTGGAGTCTTCTTCCACTCCTCCATGACGACATCACAGAGCTGGTGGATGTTAGAGACCTTGCGCTTCTCCGCCTTCCATTTCAGGATGCCTTACAGATGCTCAATAAGGTTTAGGTCTGAAGACATGCTTGGCCAGTCCATCACCTTTACCCTCAGCTTCTTTAGCAAGGCAGTAGTTATCTTGGAGGTGTGTTTGGGGTCGTTATCATGTTGGAATACTGCCCTGTGGCCCAGTCTCTGAAGGGAGGGGATCATGCTCTGCTTCAGTATGTCTCAGTACATTCATAGTTCCCTCAATGAACTGTAGCTTCCCAGTGGTGGAAGCACTCATGCAGCCCCAGACCATGACACTCCCACCACCATGCTTGACTGTAGGCAAGACACACTTGTCTTTGTACTCCTCATCTGGTTGCTGCCACACATGCTTGACACCATCTGAACCAAATAAGTTTATCTTGGTCTCATCAGACCACTGGACATGGTTCCAGTAATCCATGTCCTTAGTCTGTTTGCCTTCAGCAAACTGCAGGCTTTGTTGTGCATCATCTTTAGAAGAGGCTTCCTTCTGGGACAACAGTCATGCAGACCAATTGGAGGCAGTGTGCGGTGTATGGTCTGAGCACTTACAGGCTGACCCCCCCCACCCCCACCCCTTCAACCTCTACAGCAATGCTGACAGCACTCATACGTCTATTTACCAAAGACAACCCGCTGGATATGACGCCTAGAACGTACACTCAACCTCTTTGGTCGACCATGGCGAGGCCTGCTTGGAGTGGAATCTGTCCTGTTAAACCACTGGATGGTCTTGGCCACTGTGCTGCAGCTCAGTTTCATGGTATTGGCATTCTTCTTATACCCCAGGCCTTCTTTATGTAGAGCAACAATTCTTTTTTTCAGATTCTCAGAGAGTTCTTTGCCATGAGGTGCCATATTGAACTTCCAGTGACCAGTATGAGAGAGTGGGAGCGATAACTCCAAGTTTAATACACCTGCTCCCCATTCACAGCTTAGACCTTGTAACACTAACGAGTCACATGACATCGGGGAGGGAAAATGGCTAATTGGGCCCAATTTGTACATTTTCACTTAGGGGTGTACTCACTATTGTTGCCAGCGGTTTAAACATTAATGGCTGTGTGCTGAGTTATTTTGAGGGGACAGTAAATATACACTGTTATACAAGCTGTACACTCACTACTTTATATTGTAGCAAAAGTGTCATTTCTTCAGTGTTGTCCCATGAAAAGATATAATAAAATATTTACAAAAATGTGAGGGGTGTACTCACTTACGTGAGATACTGTATATAAAAAGAATTGTTTTACATGTACTATGCAGTTAAATCCATTTCACTCTACATGTTTCGCTATGGTTTAGCTTCTTCAGGAGTTAGTTATGGACTGCACACGAAAACACTACAAGAAAAAATATTTTTTATATTTCAATAATCAATGAAAAACAATAAATTGGACAATTACATAAGAACATATAACATTTGAATCCAAGTCTTCAAACCACATATCCAGCAATGCTTACACTGATAGGTCCTCAGGAGGGAGTATAAGTCCTACAAACAAATTTCCAGATGAGTAGTGTACAATGGGTTAACCAACAGGAATACTTGAGACACTAGTAGATTGACCCGAGATGTTTTGGGGAAGATATCAGCATACCATAGGTGAGCCAAGAATGGTATCCCCTGGGAGAGGATGCATAAATCATGTAACATTGTATAGAGAAAGGGTTTTTATGTTTAACAAATAAATGCATGTCTAAAACAGATACAGTAAGTAAGCGTATATACCCATATATACTGGGAAGATTTTAGATTGAGATGAAAGAATGGTTGTAAAACTCTTATTGATCCTAGTAATAGGCTTATAAAATTATGAAACCATAAAGTCCTCCAGACAGATGGTAACTGGGCAAACAATGGTCACATAAACCCTCAAGAGTCTGTAGGAAATGGAGCAGGAGTCAGATTTATGACTAAAGAAAATGATAGGAGAAATAATGAATATAATGTATGCTGGTCTTACTAGTGCCTCAATAACAACAGCATAATGGATATCCTCATCCCAGAGCACTGAAACACGAATTAACGTCGCTGCCTGGCTTTATTTATATCCCCCCCCCCCCCATCTCCCAGGCATCCTATGATGCCTGTGGGGGTGCGGACACCAACCATGACCCTCTGTGCATGCGCAAGATGGCACCGGATCTGACATCAAGCGCATATGCCGTGGGGCGCCATCTTGAAAGTTCCAGGAAGACAGGCAAAGGGTAATAGAGTCCCCATGACCATTCCAGGAACAAGGCAGCTACATAGTTACAAAGTTAGTGAGGTTGAAAAAAGACACCAGTCCATCCAGTTCAACCTATGATGTGTGTGTGTGTGTTTGCTGTTAACCGTACATTGTATACCCCTGTATGTTGTGGTCTTTAAGGTGCCCATCTAATAGTTTTTTGAAACTATCGATGCTCCCTGCTGATACCACTGTTTGCGGAAGAGAATTCCACATCCTTACCGCTCTCACAGTGAAGAACCCCCTCCGTATTTTAAGGTTAAACCGCCTTTCCTCTAGTTTTAGTGAGTGGCCACGTGTCTTATTGTATCTCCTTTCTCTGAATAGTTTGTTCCTTATGCTAGGGTTGCCAGTACAGTATTTGTACTTTGATATCATATCCCCCCTCAATCGTCTCTTCTCCAGAGAGAATAGGTTCAGTGCTTGTAGTCATTCCTCATAGCCGATGTCCTCCATTCCCCTAATTATTTTTGTTGCCCTTCTCTGGACTTTCTCCAGTTCCAGCATATCCTTCCTGAGGACCGGTGCCCAGAACTGGACAGCATACTCCAGATGTGGCCGGACCAGAGTCCTGTAGAGTGGGAGAATAATCTCTTTATTTCTGGAGTGAATCCCCTTTTTTATAATTCCCAGTATTCTGTTGGCTTTGCTTGCAGGCGCTTTGCATTGCATGCCACTGCCAAGCCTGTTGTCTACCAGTACCCCCAGGTCCTTTTCCATCCTAGACTCATCCAGAGGTTCCCCCCCTAGTGAGTAGCTTGCTTTCTGGTTTCTGGCACCCAGGTGCATTATTTTACATTTTTCAACATTAAACCTCATCTGCCATATAGTTGCCCACCCCATAATTTTGTTCAGGTCCGCTTGTAAGGTTTCCACACCCTGCCCAGAAGATATTGGCATGCCTAGTTTAGTATCATCCGCAAATACTGAGATTTTACTCTATATCCCCCTCCTCTAGATCATTTATGAATAAATTAACCAGGATTGGTCCCAGGACAGAACCCTGGGGGACCCCGCTTTCCACACCCGCCCAATCTGAGTACTCCCCATTAATCACCACCCTTTGCAACCTCCCCTGGAGTCAGTTCTCTATCCAGGTACTCACCTTATGGTCCATACCTACCTTCCTTAGTTTGTACAGTAAGCGTTTGTGGGGAACTGTGTAAAAGGCCTTTGCGAAGTCCGGGTACACCACATCCACAGGCTTACCTTTATCTAGGTGGCAGCTCACTTCATCATAGAAGGTTAATAGATTGGTTTGGCAAGAACGATTTTTCATGAATCCATGCTGATTACTACTAATAATACAGTTTTCATTACTAAAGTCTTGTATGTGGTCCCTTAACCACTTTACCACCTGTTCACTGTGCCTCTACTGCGGCACACTGGCCTGTTATCGTCTGGCGACGTAGACCTACGTCACCAGACATTCCCCTCTCTTGGCGGTGCGAGCGCGCCGCCGGAGGCTCGCTCCCGCTGTATTCAGTCACAGCGGGAGTCGGGCCAAGGGAGGAGAGGCGGTGATCACCACCGCTCTTCCCCGATCGTCGGGGATAGAGTGTGGAGATCTGCCCGCTTGTGTAAATAAAGCGGGCGGATCTCCTAAGTGACAGGCAGAGGCAGATTGCAGGGTTCAGCATAGCTGAACCTGCGATCTGTGCCTGTGTCACACAGTCCCCTCCCCCCACACACCTCAGTAAGCACTAGGCATACATTAACCCCTTGATCACCAATAAAAGTTAACCCCTTCCCTGCCAGTGTCATTTTTACAGTAACAGTGTATATTTATAGCACTGATTACTGTAGTAATGTCACTGGTACCCCCAAAAGTGTCAAAAATGTCAGTCAAGGGCCCGATCTGTCTGCAGCAATGTCGCAGTCCCGCAAAAAAAATTGCAAATCGCCGCCATTACTAGTTAAAAAAAAAAAACAATGACATAAATTTCCCGTAGTTAGTAGCTGCGATAACTTTTGCGCAAACCAATCAAAATATGCTTATTCCGATTTTTTTACCAAAAATATGTAGCAGAAAACAAATTGGCCTAAAATGTTAAAAAATTTTGATTTTTACATTTTTTGGGGGGGGAATTTCATATAAAAAAATGGGAAAAATATTATTTTTTCAAAATTGTCGCTCTTTTTTTGTTTATAGCGCAAGGGGATCAAATACCACCAAAAGAAAGCTATATTTGTGGGGGAAAAAAAGACATCAATTTAATTTGGGTACAGCATCGCACGACCGCGCAATTGTCCGTTAAAGAAAGGCAGTGCCGAATCGCAAAATATGGCCTGGTCAGGAATGGGGTAAAATCTTCCGGTCTTAAAGCGGTTAAAAATACACTCATTGAGAATTTTTTTGTCAAAGACATGTAGCTAAATACATTTTGGCCTAAATATATGACAAAAATTGAATATATTGGATATTTTTTAACTGTCAAAGTAGAAAAATATTGTTATTTTTTCAAAATTGTCGCTTTTTTTTTTTATTAATATCGCAAAAAATAATAATTCCAGAGATGATCAAATACCACCAAAAGAAAGCTCTGTTTGTGGGAAAAAAAGGACGTAAATTTCGTTTGGGTACGGCGTTGCATGACCGCACGATTGTCAGTTAAAGTCGCACAGTGCCGAATCGCAAAAAGTGGCCTGGACGTAAAGCAGGAAAATCCTCCGGTGGTAAAGTGGTTACCATCCCCTCCAAAATCTTGCAGACTACAGATGTTAGGCTGACCGGTCTATAGTTACCTGGGATATATCTCGGCCCCTTTTTAAATATTGGTACCACGTTGGCTTTTTTCCAATCAGCTGGCACCATACCCGTCTGTAAACTATCCTTAAAGATCAAGAATAATGGTCTGGCAATCACCTGGCTGAGCTCTTTAAGAACCCTCGGGTGCAAGCCATCCGGTCCCGGTGATTTATTTATGTGAAGTTTCTCTAGTTTAGTTCTAAGTCTATCTTCCGTTAGCCATGGCGGTGCTTCCTGAGGTGTGTTGTGTAGTTTGGCCTTACAAGCTGGGTTAGTGTAGCCCCCCAATTCTTTTGTGAAGACTTAAGAGAAGAAATTATTTAACACTTCCGCCTTTTCCCTGTCCTCTGTGGCCAAAACTCCCTTATCGTCTTTTATGAACTAGCTAGATATGTAGGCATCACAGCAGGGCCAAAATGCTTACCTGAACTCCAGCACTATGATGTCCAATTGCCTCACAGTTGATTCCTCACAGTTGCCAACATTTGCGCTGGAAAATTGTCGGGTGAATAGGTACATCCAGTCAAATGCAGTCAATGTTTGGTATACAGTAGCCTAGCAAGGGGTTTCGTCCATTTGCGCTGTATAGCATGAATGGGCTAATCTGTTTGTTTTTTTCATTCAGTCTGTAGACCAGCTGACCTAAGTTTAGTGTATGGCTGGTTTAAGTTCAGCTTTAAAGCTGAACAAGTTATGAAAATATTGTCTAGGTACAAGAGTCATGGGTATTCCTACTGGATTATTGCTGTGCTTTGTGCATTTCTTACAGATCTCTGCAGTTATCCAGTGTGAAACTTTCTCTGTGTGTAGGAGCATCCTGTAATACAGACTGGTCACTCCTGCTCTCTCTGTGTGTGCTGGGTGACTGGTCTTGTCACCGCCCACTCCTGTAGTTTTCTGCAAGCAGTCTGTAGTAGGTGGGGTCTGCTGGGCCCCTCCCACAGCTCTGCTCTCTGCACAGCTAAATACAGCACAGTGATGATGTCATTGCTACTTTACAAAATAATAAATGGGTTTTTAAAGACATTTATTGCACACAATGTGGATTTATACCCTTTGTGGCTATTGAGGAATATATTTAAATAAAAGTTTTATTTTAATTTTTTTTTTGCCTGAAGTTCAGCTTTAAGTACGGATGATCATTTTATAACCATTAAGAGATACCATCAAAGTTATTTTGTTTTAAACTTTATTTTTTCTGGAGTGCACAAAGACTTACACATACTGTATAGTATATATAGTATATATACACATATAGTATAGTATATGCACGTATTTTAAAACTGATGAGTATAATAAAGACAGCTCATATCTTGATTCACTTTCAAGGGAGGGAAAAAGATTGCCAACAATAGATGGGTATCAATAAAAGGCAATAGACTTGCTTAAGTCTCATTTACATACCCAAGCTAAATACATATTTCTTGTGTATGCTTATGTATGTAACCAAGACATGCAATTCAATAAATATATATTTATATGTGTGTGTGTACATTATGAGCTGGTTGATAATATTTGAATTAGTGGCCTTTAGGCACATAGGGCACGTGTTTGCATGTAGATGTTCAGAGATTTGGATTTGGGGGTAAAGAATGGGTTACTAGCGAGTCAGTCCCTGCGAAGTGCCAGGGAAATAATCCCTTTATGTTAGGGTCTCAGGGGAGGGGAAGGGAGGAAAAAATCTGCATTCAGAACAACTCTAAAGAGGGTCTCCAGGAGCAGACATAAGGCCGATTATCCTCTTGGTTGCTGCCTTCTGAAAGTTGAGACGTACAGACGGCATATGGGTGACAGGTGGTCTAATCCAGTTAGTCAGGGAGCCTGAATTGGGGGGGACATTTAAAATGCAGCCTGTTCTTTCTGGTATTAGAGTTACTGCACCCTGCTAGAGTTTTCATCATCACATGTCCCAAGCCAGCTTCATTTCATCATTTATTTCCTAACACTCGCTTTCTGTAAAAAAATTAATAAAAAATGATTTTTTGTTCTTTGCATTTTTCTGAAGTTGTAGAATAAATTATTATTTGTTAAGTGTGTTAAATCAATCTTTAATATTTACCAAAATATGCTCTTTGTAGACTGTTAATTCACATAAAAAGTGTTTGCTTTATAATCTATTCCCTGTATGTTTTGCTTGCCTCTGGAGCCTAGGTATAGAGTATGAACATCCAGTTTATTGGAATAAAATATTACTTAAAATAAAATCTGAGGACCTAGATTTGCAGAATTTCATCTTGATAAATCTCCTGCACCTTAATCTGCTGCAAAATCTGCATGCAAGAAAGTGGACTCCATTATGTTATATTATATTATATTATGTTATATTATATTATGTTTTATTATATTATATTATAATATTTATTATACACAGCGGGCTTGACATTTTACAGGAGATGACACTTTATCTTGCAAAGTGAATGTTCACTGAGAGGTTAAAGCTGTGTTCACATTAATATTCCAATCATAGGCAAGAAAAATCTATTTTCTAAAAATTTTCTTTGGAAATTAATGGGCAATTAAAGTGGACACACACACCAAGACAACTGATAATAACCAAACAAACCTAATTTAAAGACATTACAATTAGTAATAGTTAACTCTTCCTTTTTATGTTTTTTGTGAAAACAGTGCAGCCATTTTTTTTTTTTAAAGATAACAGCAGCCATCTTCTGCTTCCTTTATTCTGTGCTGCCCCGCTGATGATGTTTGCTCTTGTTCTTAGGGATGATCGAACTTTTCAAAAGTTCGGTTCGGCCAAAACATCCAAACTTCCCGAAAGTTCGGCCCGGATTTCAGAACCCCATTGAAATCAATGGGACCCGAACTTCGGTAATCAAAAAACACAATTTTGAAGCCCTAAAACCCAATAAATACCCCTAAAAAGTACCTAGGGCTCTGAGTCATGCCCCAGGGACTATTAATCACACAAAAAAAAGTTCTTAAAAATTGTCATTTTTGATAGAGAGACAATTATTGAAAAAAAAAAAAATGAGATTTAGTGTAAAAATACATACAAGTATGTGTGTATATATACCACTATACACAAGTTCAGATGTTTTGCCTGCCTCCAAAAACCCCAAAAAAATGCCTGCAACAACACACCTTTTTTTTTTTTTTTTTTTTTTTTGGCGCTAGCGTTTTTTTGGGCATTTTTTTGGGTTCTTTGGAGGCAGGCAAAACATCTGAACTTCTGTATAGGGGTATATATACACACATACTTATATGTATTTTACACTTACACATATATAGGTGTTATAGGAGCGGAGCCATATTGGTGTTCATTATTTAATTAGCGCAAGTATAGTGTTCTGCTCCTTTCACACCTATATATGTCTAGGTGTATATATACATACATGGGTGTGTATATATACCCCCTATACACATGTTCAGATGTCATGCCTGACTCCAAACATGTTCTCAAAAAATCCCTATAAACGCCTGCAGCCAAAAAGCAAGCTGACCGGCGAGAAGCCATATCAGTGCTCTGAATGTGACATAAGAGAAACTATGTTTTCTCTATAGCGGTCACCCTGATATGGAAGGGTTTGGTCACCCTGCCATAGCAGTCAGAGTCAGTTCACCCTACACTACATTACGGTCACCCTGGCACTTAACACTTTCCCTACAGAAACTAATTTTTTGCATCTAACTAAAGTGTAAAAGAGCACTCTAACTACACTAGATATCCCTTTCCTCACACTAATAAATGCTAAATGACACTTTTGAAGCAAATTTAACAGAAATGCTTCCACTCTCTTCCATGTCCCTGTATTACAATGCTAGGAATTTGCCGGGGCTATCTTATATACTGGGGGCGTATTCACTAATGATTGGCCTAGGGACCCCCTAGTCACTCCAATCACATTCCTAGCATTCTCCTGCACCCTCAATTGGCTTTTACTAATGGTTCTGGTCCAATCACAGGCTTTTAAAGCCCACTTCCTGACCCATTGCATTTTGGTCGGTTCTGGTCGCCGAATTCCGAACTTTTTCAGCAAAAAGTTCTAAATTCGGCCGAACCTCGAACAGCCAATGTTCGGGTCGAACCGATGGTCGACCCAAACCGTTCGATCATCCCTACTTGTTCTCCTACATGTGCCATATAGTCTGCTATTGAATGCTATAGGGTACTTGTAGATTCAATATCAGTTTGTACAGTTTGTATCAGTTCTTGGTCTATTGAAATTATTAGAGCACATTCTCTTTGCCCAGACTGCACATTCGCTAGCTCTTGGTCTATTGAAACAAATAGGACTTGAGCCATTTCAAAAAAATTACCATGCCCTACAAGCTTCAATAGACACATAGCCAATGTTACTGAAACCCATTAAATCTGGGGTTTCCCCTACATAAGCACAGTATGAGCAGTGCATGCACAGTGTGTAAGAATAGAAGTTTGAATAGGCTGAGAGCCTGCACATGCGCGAGATCAGGTGAGAATTTCCTAGAAAGCACTGATAACGTAGCCTTCCTAGGTGCTCCTTTGAGGCCCTGGCTTTGTCACCAGCACCTCAACAGACAAGGAAGTGGATGAACATAATGTATGTAACATTAGAAAAAAAAATATTCAACAAAGGACTGTGAGATGATTTGATGTTGACATGCGGGGATTTATGTATATAAGTAATTTTATTTGTGAAAGGGGGGGGGGGGAAGTAAACGTTAAAGTGATCACAGTTTCATCTTCTTTACTAAACTTATTTACTTTCCTTTCTATGTTTTCTTCAGTAAATCATTTTCATTGCATACTATAAGGCTTCTCCAGTCTTGGGTGGAGCTCCATGGTAAACATGTTTTCTTTATAGTGAGGTTTTAATTTTTAGGCGCTCCTAGTGTTTTGCAGTAATTGGTCCCATGTATTTACATCTTGGGTATAGCATGAGCCGCACACAACCATTGTTCATATTTTATTTTGTGTTGAGTTTTGTTTTTCAACTGTTCTTTTTGTGGCCTCGCTTCTCTGTACCGTGACTGGCCAAGCCAGCCACTACGTAGGCCGTGTTTGTATTAATCAAAACCTCAATAAACAGAATTTAAAAAAAAAAAGAGATTTTCATTTTGAGTTGAACCAAGGAGTCCAATCTCTCATTGGGCTCTCTCCAATGCACACCTTAGAGTTGTGTTCCAACAATAGTTCTGTGTATTGTTGCAGCCTAAGTACTAAATGGTTCTAAATTGAGATATCTGGATACATGCATAAATGTGTTGCAAGAACTAGTTTTAATACTCAATCAACAGCTTCCTCCTTTTATTTTCTTACTGGGGATCCAATGGATTGCTTTGGTACCTGTGTCTTTTGCTCTCTTCAAGTGGATTTTGCATTTCCATTAATGTACTGTATATGGGAATGTGAAACTTGGTAAAATCTGATCTGAAGGCGGTCAACTCAACTGAAACTCAACTGCACCTGCAAAGAAAATCGGAATGGTCACTGAAGCATCTCATACTTATGTCTACCAGGTGCCATTGACACAAGCCCCAAAAAGCCCACAAACACAGGCACTTAAAGTGGAAGTAAAATTAAAAACCATTAAATAAAATGAAAAAGCACTACCACTTTATGCAGCAAGAAATGCTGCCTTTTGTATAGATAACACCACCATTCTTTGGCACATTCTTATCGGACTGGAAGGAAATTTTCAGGATTTTACCATAGGTTCTGTGAATTATGATTATTTACAAAATCTTTGTGTTGATGATGTTGTTGGCTACACATCTTATCTAGTGAATATATTCCAGAAGCAGTGTCTGGAGATTCAGAAATAAGGTCTTGGAATATGTTCCTCTCTATGCTGGTAACACCAGTCAGCCCTACATTCTCTATTCCTATAGTGTAAATAGAGAGAGGTATGCTTTGACGTGACCAGGAGCGGCAATGGGGAGAGTGATGTTGTTCCTGCTTATGCCTTTGACTGTTGGTTGTTTGTTCAGATATATTTGGTTTCATTTTATTTAATGCATGAGGCATGTAGTCACAAAGGTCTTATCAACTAAGCTGGAAAATGTTTATTTTTCATTCATTTCATCCATGCAGTGAAATAGCATTTGGAAAAAGGCACATACAGTATCTCACAAACGTGTGTACACCCCTCACATTTTTGTAAATGTTTTGTTATATCTTTTCATGTAACAACACTGAAGAAATGACACTTTGCTACAATGTAAAGTAGTGAGTGTACAGCTTGTATAACAGTGTAAATTTCCTGTCCCCTCAAAATAACTCAACACACAGCCATTAATTTCTAAACCGCTGGCAACAAAAGTGAGTACACCCCTAAGTGAAAATGTCCAAATTGGGCCAAATTAGCCATTTTCCCTGCCTGGTGTTATGTGACTCATTAGTGTTACAAGGTCTCAGGTGTGAATGGGGAGCAGGTGTGTTAAATTTGGTGTTTTCGCTCTCTCTCTCATACTGGTCACTGGAAGTTCAACATGGCACCTCATGGCAAAGAACTCTGAGGATCTGAAAAAAAGAATTGTTGCTCTACATAAAGATGGCCTAGGCTATAAGAAGATTACCAAGACCCTGAAACTGAGCTGCAGCACGGTGGCCAAGACCATCCAGCGGTTTAACAGGACAGTTTCCACGCAGAACAGGCCTTGCCATGGTCGACCAAAGAGGTTGAGTGCACGTTCTCAGCGTCATATCCAGAGGTTTTCTTTGGGAAATAGACGTATGAGTGCTGCCAGCATTGCCCCAGAGGTTGAAGGGGTGGGGTCAGCCTGTCAGTGCTCAGACCATACACTGCACACTGCATCAAATTGGTCTGCCTTGTTGTCATCCCAGAAGGAAGCCTCTTCTAAAGATGATGGACAAGAAAGCCCGCAAACAGTTTGCTGAAGACAAGCAGACCAAGGACATGGATTACGGCAACCATGTCCTGTGGTCTGATGAGACCAAGATAAATTTCAGATGGTGTCAAGCGTGTGTGGCAGCAACCAGGTGAGGAGTACAAAGATAAGTTTGTCTTGCCTACAGTCAAGCATGGCGGTGGGAGTGTCATGGTCTGGGGCTGCATGAGTGCTGCCGAGACTGGGGAGCTGCAGTTCATTGAGGGAACCATGAATGCCTACATGTACTGTGACATACTGAAGCAGAGCATAATCCCCTCCCCTCGGAGACTGGGCCGCAGGGCAGTATTCCAACATGATAATGATGCCAAACACACCTTCAAGACGACCACTGCCTTGCTAAAGTAACTGAGGGTAAAGGTGATGAACTGACAAAGCATTTTTCCAAACCTAAACCCCATCTGTGGGGCATCCTCAAATGGAAGGTGGAGGAGCGCAAGGTCTCTAACATCCACCAACTCTATGATGTCATCATGGAGGAGTGGAAGAGGACTCCCGTGGCAACCTGTGAAGCTCTGGTGAACTCCATGCCCAAGAGGGTTAAGTCAGTGCTGGAAAATAATGGTGACCACACAAAATATTGACACTTTGGGTACAATTTGGACATTTTCACTTAGGTGTGTACTCACTTTTGTTGCCAGCGGTTTGGCTATTAATGGCTGTGTTTTGAGTTATTTTGAGGGGACAGCAAATTTACACTGTTATGTGAGGGGTGTACTAACATTTGTGAGATACTGTGTGTATATATATATATATATATATATATATATATATATATATATATATAGCTCAAAAAATTAAAGGAACATTTTGAAAACACATCAGATCTCAATGGGGAAAAATCTCATGCTGGATATCCATACTGATATGAACTGAGTAATGTGTCAGGAACAAAAGGATGCCACATCGTTTGATGGAAATGAAAATTATCAACCTATAGAGGGCTGAATTCCAGCAGCGCGATCTATCACCGGCTGCGTCCACTGGACACAGCAAGTGACCGATCAGTGTACCAGCCTCCTGACAACACCAAGTGACCAATCACAGCAGGTCACATGACAGTTGTAAAAAATGGATGGCTTCCTTTAGTGCCATTGATTGTGTAAAATTGTGTTGCTAGCTGTTATTGGTCAGTGTAATCACATGGTACAGACAGGGCCAAAACACAGCCCATCTGTACCAGCTCTAGCCAATCACAGCTAATCAAAACAAAACAAACTGAATGAATCAATGTAATTCAGTAAAATGCTTGCTTATAGCAATGTAATGCACTGCTATAAGCAATCATAATGTGTAGAAAAATGTGCAGAAAAAAAATCACTGATCACTTCCCTAGAGTAGTACAATGTTACTATGTTAACATTATATTGCTCTAATCACAGTGTGTTAAAAAAAAAAAAAAGAAAAAAAAATTGAATAGAATTTATTTTTCGTACTGTCACCCGTCAGTGTCCCCAAACATTGCCACACCAGTTACATGATAATGCTGTATTGCAGCATGTGTAAAAAAAAAAAAAAAAAAAAAAGCATTGTGATTTTTTTTTTTTTATTTCAAGAAAATTATGACAAAAGATTACAACTTCAAAAAACTTGCCACGCCTCTTACCAAATACCTCGGACCGTCTATTTTCCAAGAAGGGAAAAACAAATAAAAACAATAACCAGAAAACAAAGTACATAAAATGCTTACATCCCCCTGAGCTGGAGTAGACAAGGGCACCTGGCAGCAAGCAACACGGGAGCGAAGAGGTCAGTCTCCCAGGACTGCTGAGCGGTGTGCGCACAAAGCTGGAAACCAGCCGGCGCGAGGATGAAAGGACTCCGCTGTAGTTCCAGAGCGGTGACATCAGCCGGACAGGCGCCACTTGTGGGGAAACACCAGGAACCGGGGTGGAACACAAGCTATATGGTTGCCATGACTACATATTTCGCGCCATGCGCTTTATTAAGTATCCTGGTCCCCTTTACAGCCGCCTTTCCTACCTTCAGTCCACTTTATGTGACTACCCCCTCCCTTACCTTACCCAGCAGGTAGAAGACAGAGGATACAACGTGTCTGAGCAGAGGGCAGGAGCTGTCCAACTCTCCATTTAACAGGCAGATGATTGGTTGCCCATAGCACTAAATCACAAGATTTTTAACTTGAAAAGTTGGACAGCTCCCGCCTTCTGCTCGGACATTCTGTCTTCTACCTGCTGTGTAAGGATGAAATTGGCAGTGGGGAAAGGAGGAGTCACACAGGAGAGGGGAGGACACATAGGCAGTCTGCCATTTAGCGATACCACAGCACTTGACACCTGCACATATACCCCCCCACTCACCCCCTCCAGCCTCACATACCTGATCAGGGTGGGCCAGGTTCAGTCATTTTGGAAGCGGCAGCACCTTTTCCCCTGCTTGGGGTGGAGGTAGGTGCGGGGGAGGGAGTTCTCTGTGTCATCTTAGGCAGTCCATCTGGCAGCACAACTGAAGTGCTCACTCCTCACCGCCGCATGCAGCCAGCAGGATGGCAGCACGGCGCTCATGAAAGATGTGTTTTCATGAGCGGCGCCTACCTAGCCTATAGGTAGCGCTGGTCCTGATCAACTCCACACCATAATCCCCCCTCCACCAAATGATTTGCACCAGTGCACAAAGAAAGGTCCATAAAGACATGGATGAGCGGGTTTGGGGTGGAGGAACTTGACTGGCCTGCACAGAGTCCTGACCTCAACCCGATAGAACACCTTTGGAATGAATTCGAGTGGAGACTGCAAGCCAGGACTTCTCGCCAACATCAGTGCCTGACCTCACAAATGTGCTTCTGGAATAATGGTCAAACATTCCCATAGACACACTCCTAAACCTTGTGGACAGCCTTCCCAGAAGAGTTAAAGCTGTTATAGCTGCAAAGGGTGGGCCAACTCAATATAGAACCCTACGGACTATGACTGGGATGCCATTAAAGTTCATGTGCATATAAAGGCAGGCATCCCAATACTTCTAGGTATATAGTGTATATTGGTCTGCTTGGATTGATGCTGTGGGAGCGCCAATACACCCGGTTCTTGATGTTATAGGTTAGGATTGGCACCAGGGTTGTGATTGTTGTCGCTCATGGTGTTATTTCTCCCTTCTTCCTTCCCTCCCCCTTTTTCCCCTCCTTTCTCCCCCCCTCCCCTGCCCCCTTCTTTTTTTTTCTCTCCCCTCTCCCCCTTCCCCCTTCCTTAGTGCTGCCCTCCTTTTACCCTTACCCCCCCACCTCTCCCCTGCCCTTTATCCAGGAGTACATGCTGCTCCATTTTGCATTACATGTGTCTGGGTTGACTGCACATATACAGTGGGTACGGAAAGTATTCAGACCCCCTTAAATTTTTCACTCTTTGTTATATTGCAGCCATTTGCTAAAATCATTTAAGTTCATTCTTCTTCCTCATGAATGTACACATAGCACCCCATACTGACAGAAAAACACAGAATTGTTGACATTGTTGCAGATTTATTAAAAAAGAAAAACTGAAATATCACATGGTCCTAAGTATTCAGACCCTTTGCTCAGTATTTAGTAGAAGCCCCCTTTTGATCTAATACAGCCAGGAGTCTTTTTGGGAAAGATGCAACAAGTCTTTCACACCTGGATTTGGGGATCCTCTGCCATTCCTCCTTGCAGATCCTCTCCAGTTCTGTCAGGTTGGATGGTAAACGTTGGTGGACAGCCATTTTTAGGTCTCTCCAGAGATGCTCAATTGGGTTTAAGTCAGGGCTCTGGCTGGGCCATTCAAGAACAGTCACGGAGTTGTTGTGAAGCCACTCCTTCTTTATTTTAGCTGTGTGCTTAGGGTCATTGTCTTGTTGGAAGGTAAACCTTCGGCCCAGTCTGAGGTCCAGAGCACTCTGGAGAAGGTTTTTGTCCAGGATATCCCTGTACTTGGCCGCATTCATCTTTCCCTCGATTGCAACCAGTCGTCCTGTCCCTGCAGCTGAAAAACACCCCCACAGCATGATGCTGCCACCACCATGCTTCACTGTTGGGACTGTATTGGACAGGTGATGAGCAGTGCCTGGTTTTCTCCACACATACCGCTTAGAATTAAGGCCAAAAAGTTATATTTTGGTCTCATAAGACCAGAGAATCTTATTTCTCACCATCTTGGAGTCCTTCAGGTGTTTTTTTTTAGCAAACTCCATGCGGGCTTTCATGTGTCTTACACTGAGGAGAGGCTTCCGTCGGGCCACTCTGCCATAAAGCCCCGACTGGTGGAGGGCTGCAGTGATGGTTGACTTTCTACAACTTTCTCCCATCTCCTGACTGCATCTCTGGAGCTCAGCCACAGTGATCTTTGGGTTCTTCTTTACCTCTCTCACCAAGGCTCTTCTCCCCCAATAGCTCAGTTTGGCCAGACGGCCAGCTCTAGGAAGGGTTCTGGTCGTCCCAAACGTCTTCCATTTGAGGATTATGGAGGCCACTGTGCTCTTAGGAACAGTGCAGCAGAAATCTTTTTGTAACCTTGGCCAGATCTGTGCCTTGCCACAATTCTGTCTCTGAGCTCTTCAGGCAGTTCCTTTGACCTCATGATTCTCATTTGCTCTGACATGCATTGTGATCTGGAAGGTCTTATATAGACAGGTGTGTGGCTTTCCTAATCAAGTCCAATCAGTATAATCAAACACAGCTGGACTCAAATGAAGGTGTAGAACCATCTCAGGGATGATCAGAAGAAATGGAAAGCACCTGAGTTAAATATATGAGTGTCACAGCAAAGGGTCTGAATACTTAGGAACATGTGATATTTCAGTTTTTCTTTTTTAATAAATCTGCAACAATGTCAACAATTCTGTGTTTTTCTGTCAGTATGGGGTGCTATGTGTACATTCATGAGGAAGAAGAATGAACCTAAATGATTTTAGCAAATGGCTGCAATATAACAAAGAGTGAAAAATTTAAGGGGGTCTGAATACTTTCCGTACCCACTGTAAATTAGTCATGTATTATTGTGACGTGTTCCTCTTTCTATCCCTTGTTTCTTTTATGTTTCATTTATCTGCAACTGGAACCCTCTGCATAGGGTGTTTGTGCCTTGTTTGTTGATGTTTTGTTGTTGGTTAATAAAGTTTACTGTTGAAAAAAAAAAATATATATAGTGTATATTGATAAAGAGCATATAGCACATCTTCCAACACTCACAGTTACATGGACCATTAGGAAATAATACAAAAAAATGTATTGGTTAAACTGATCATTTTTTTAACACTACTTTTTCTATACTATACTGTACTGGCTTTTCAAAATACCAAATGCAACAATCTAGATTCCTGCTGCCCAACATGCATGAGCTGCACAAGGCCCTTTTGAACTTTTGATGCAGTCCTTGGGACCCTTGCAGTAAGTAGTCTGTGTTTCCCTAATATCCTGTAACAGCAAGTAATCTCTAGCAGCCTCAAGTTATGTCTCCAAGGCCAAGCTATGTCTCTGAGAGTGTCTTCATACAACTTCTATAGCATGTTCACATTTTCTACTATCTCCTGCAGCATGTCTGCACTCCATGCACTCTTGTAGCAAGCCTGTAGCCCTTGATCATACTCTGATGCATGTCTGCAGCCAGCTTTCTCAATGTAATGCCATTTTCTAAATATTATTTTTGACCCTTTGGTGATAACAGGGGCCACACTTGAGGTCCCCTATATCATGAAAGTTGACCAGCACTAGAGGTTGCATCAAAGGTTTAGTGTAGTACAACACTTTTAGGGGTTAAATAATGGAATCTTTTATTGAGAACTTTACATCCAGGGCTTTTTTTTCAGCGGGAACGCTGGGGAATGCAGTTCCGGAACCTCCGGCACCTCCAGCACTCAATGTATGTGCCAAGGTTGCTGGGATTTGCTGAGAGATCTATTAATGTTGGCTTGCTGGGGACTCTACTGTCACTAGGGGGGTCTATTGGTGCTAAGGAGCTCTATTTCTGCTGGTGGGGGTTGGATCTAATGTTTCTAGGGGGTCAATTGTTGATGGGAAAGATCTACTGTTAAAGGAGGGGTCTATTGTTGCTGGGTGCCGGAGAGTCTACTGATGCTGGATACTGGGAGACCAGCACTGGGGGCTGCTGGGTTTTTTTTGTGGAGGATCTATTGTTGCTGCAGATATTTATTGTTGCTGTGAAGGATCTATTGTTGCTGGCTACAGGGGACCTAATTTACTGCCTTTCATTAGACATTTCAATTTTGCAAGTAAAAATGATACTTTTCTGTATTCTCTAGTTAAAGGGTGGTGCTTGGAGGTGGGTAGGGGGCAGAGACAAGGGGTGACTTGGAAAAGGGGAGTACCTACACTTAAAAAAGCCCTGTTTACATCAAAACGAAAAAAGGGTCAGTTAAGGAGGAAAAGATAAAGGAATAGTCCCTCCAAATGTGGGGTAGTTGGAAGCTATGAATATGACCAACTCAAAGGATATGTAAAGGCAGAAGGTTTTTTTTATCTTAATGCATTCTATGCATTAGGATACCAAAACCTTCTGTGTGCAGCAGGTGTGCAGCAGCCGTCCCAGCACCCCCTAATACTTACCTGAGCTCATCTTTATCCAGTGATGTTGCAGGAGTGTCTAAGCTGCCTAGGACTCCCCTCCTCATTGGCTGAGACAGCAGCGCAGAATGATTGGCTCCTGCTGCTGTCATTCAAAATCATTCAGTCAATCAAGAGAGAGAAGGGGCGGGGCTGGGTCGCGGCTCAGTGTCTAAATGGACACAGGGAGAGGTGACTTGGCTCGGGTGCCCCCATAGGAAGCTGCTTCCTGTGGGGGCACTCAAAGGGAGGGAGGGGCTAGGAGCACAGAAGAGGGACCTGAGAAGAGGAGGATCTGGGCTGCTCTGTGCAAAACCAACTGCACAGAGGAGGTAAGTATAACATGTTTGTTATTTTGTTTTAAAAAAAAAAAAAAAAAACGTGACTTGACTTTCAAATCACTTTAAGCCCCCGTTCACATAGGGGCGACGCTACTTCACACCGCGACCTCCGAGGTCGCGGTGCGAGCAGCGCGCCGCTACCTCGGAGTGGCCGCCACGGACTTCATAACATTGAAGTCTATGGCGGTCGCCTCCGGGTCGCCCCAAAGAAGCTCCGGACCCTTTTTCTAGGTCGGAGCGACTTGTGTCGCTCCTATTAGAACGGGTCCGCAGCTTCCCTATGGGAGGCGACCTGCGGCGAACTGTGAGGCGACCAGGTCGCCTCACAGGTCACCCTAGTGTGAACCGGCACTAAGATAGTTTCTAATGACCTTAAAGTGGAACTATGTGCAAAACTTTTTTTCATTTTGGATAAAGTAAGGGAGGGTTATAACTCTTGTAAAGTTTATTTTTGCCATCTTTGTCCCATTGGGGAGATTTTACCTAACTTCCTGTCCCATAGCCAAACAGTAAGTGAGAGCAAATCCCTGCAAATTAAGAGAATTCCTTTGGGGGTCACCAGAACTAGTGTCCCCATTGGAGGCTTTCTCCTCTTTTACTTTTCTGGGGACAACCCAAAATGTGGGATTTTTATTTTACTTTCACTTTCAGCCTAGGCTCACCCTGAGGCCATTTTGAAATTGTGTGAATTCAGCTGAACTTGCATGATTTCAAGCCAGCATTTCAGCCCGACTTCGGGGGCGATTTCACAGACATTTGTGTGGATTCCTGCACAAATGTCTATGGAAAGTAGCGAAACTACTTTTGAAATTCGGGCGATGCAATTGTTGATAATAGGCTGGGATTTGACATGTCAAATCGCATGTCAAATCAGACCAATGTGAACGTGGGCTCAATGATAATGGTAAACAGGAAAAATAGATGAATCTCCCTAATGGGGACACAGACAGCAATACAAACTGACAAGCCTTCTAATCTTTCTCCACTCTATCCAAAACTAAAAGAAAAGTTTTGCCTTAAAGCCCCGTACACACGTACCGATGGTCGGCATACAAATGTTCCTCTTTTCTCCCCGGGATGTCGGTGTCTGCTGAAAAGTGCAAAGACAGCACAAGGACAGCACAAGAATTTTGTCCGCCGACTGCAGAAGTGATGTCATGTAATGGTTAACTTTCCCTGTGTTTTCTATTTTCTGAGCATGCCCAGTCTTGCAAATCTGCGGTCTGTCGGCCGAATTGTGTACTGACAGGCGAACAATCGTCCGTTCTGGTGTCGGCATACAAATATTTTCATGTTTGCAAGAAAGACTTTTGTCCGCGGATTGTGCGCAGACATCTGTCGGAGGCACCATACTAACACGCGTACAATCGGCAGATCCTTCGTCCACCGACGTTTGTATGCCGACGATCGGTACGTGTGTACGGGCCTTTAGTTATACTTTAACCACTTGCCGACCGCCTGCCGCACATATACTGCGGCAGGCTGGCTCAGCTGTGCAAATCGCCGTACAGTGATCCGCGGGAGCGATCCTGGGGGCGCGCGCCCCCATTAGCCAGCGGGGAAGCTGATTCACTGGACTGGCAGCCATGATTGCAAACACAGTTGTAAACACAGCAGGCCGCTGTTCTTTCAGGAATCAGCACAGAGTGCTCCTATCTAGGAACAAAGGTTTATGTGTTGATTCCACAAGTCCCTCCCCCTCACAGTTAGAAAACACCCCCTAGGCATACATTTAACCCTTTGATCGCCCCTGGTGTTAACCCCTTCCCTGCCAGTGTCATTATTACAGTAGCAGTGCACATTTTTAGCCCTGATTACTGTAGTAATGTCACTGGTACCCCCAAAAATGTCAGTAAGGGGTTCGATCTGTCCACCGCAATGACCCCTAAAAATCGCTGATCGCCGCCATTACTGGTAAAATAAATAAATAAATAAATAAAAATGACATAAATCTTTCCCCTAGTTTGTAGACGTGGTAACTTTTGCGCAAACCAATCAAAATTAGCTTATTGGGATTTTTTTTTTTTTTTACCAAAAATATGTAGCAGCCTAAAATTATGAAAAAAGTAGATTTTTAATTTTTTTTATTGGGAATGTTATATAGCAGAATGTGAAAAATAATGTTTTTTTCTTTTCATAATTGTTGCTCTTTTTTTGTTTCTAGCGCAAAAAAAAAATAAAAATCGCAGAGGTGATCAAATACCACCAAAAGAAAGCTCTATTTGTGGGGAAAAGAGGACATCAATTTTATTTGGGTACAACGTCACATGACTGCGCAATTGTCCGTTAAAGTAACGCAGTGCCGAATCGCAAAATAGGGCCTGGTCATTAAGGACTGAAAATCTGAGATATTTTCAGAATCACAATGTCCACAGTATTCAAGTCTCAGGACTGTCTGCAAATCAGAGAGTTGGTAGCCATAATATCGTCCGCAATTAGCTTTTTCCTCTCTCTGTTTTTTTTTTTTTTTTTGTAATCAATTCAGGAGAACAGATTCTTCTTGGAATTTGAGTTCTCTGTTATTAGGTTTGACTGATTCTGTTATTTCAGCCTCAATGGCTTTGTATATTATTAGAGTATTCTCTTCACATGTGCAGTTTTATTTTTACTTTAACGTATTGTGCACTTGCCCACGCTATAGGAAGTCTGGATAATTGCAGAAGATTCCATTTCAGAGCAGACAAAGACAAGGAAACAAAAGGTGGAAGTTGTAATCCAGGCTGATTAGTGATGAGCTTGTAAAGTGCACATGGTTGGGAACTGCGGCTAATACAACCATAGCTACTTTGTTGTTGGAATATCTTGAATTGCTGCTAGTAAGTATACTGTACCAGTGAAGAACCTTCCCAAAGATCGTACAGACAGCCTTATGGCCCATACACACAATCTGAAAATCAGACGCCAAATCGTCCGTTTTTTTTTTACTTTTCTTATGTCCTCCTGTACGGGAAAAGGAAAGTGTCACTTTATATCAGTGGCAGCTGGTGCTCCATTGGCCGAGGGAGGGAAGTATGGTGCGGTCCACACCAGGCCGCACACCCTACCTACCCCCCCCCCCCCCCCGTCGCCGGCTCACTCGCCCTGTCTGGATATGTTTAGGGAGGGCAGGCAGCAGCAGCACAGGGCAGCGGCTTCAGCTTCGGCTTCTTCCCCTCTTCTGCGTCTCCTCCTCCATGGCCAATGGCATGGCTTCTCCTTTCGGCCAATCGGGAAACGGGTCTCAGACCCGCTTCCTGATTGGCCAGGAGGAGGATCCATGTGACAATAGCGAACTTTCATTCGCTATTGTCACACAACTGGGTGGGCTTAGGGCGCAGTGCTCTGCGCCCCGAGCCCACCTTTTTTTTTTTTTTAGCCTATTAGAGCCTTTAGCTCTAATCACATGCTAAAAAAATAAACAAAATGCCCCATTGAACTCCATGCGTCCGGCACCCCGCATGTAGATTAGGGGGCTGGACGCATGGATAGGGGGGGCGGCGCCCCTGCGCCCCCAATGCACCAGCCGCCACTGCTTTATATGTAAGTTAAAGTGGAGTTCTGCCCCACCTCTAAAAATTAAAACTCAGCAGCTACACATACTGTAGCTGCTGACTTTTAATATTAGGACACTTACCTGTCCTGGAGTCCAGCGATGTCGGCACCGCAGCCAATGTTTCCATTGGCTGTCGGTTGCCGCCGCCATTGCCGGTAAGGGAACCTTGCAGCTTCACGGTCGGGTCCCTACTGCACATGTGTGAAGCGTGCTGCGCTCGGTGATTGGCCTGGAAGCAGAGGGAGGAGTAGGGGGCCGAACTTCTGACGTACCTCGCCGCAGTGAGGTCCAACGGAAGTGGGAACAGGGTACCTGTCAAAAACAGGTACCCACTCCCCCTCCCCCCTGAAAGGTGCCAAATGTGGCACCGGAGGGGGGGGGGGGAGACAGATAACCGGAAGTTCCACTCTTGGGTGGAACTCCGCTTTAATCTAGATATGAAGGAGCTCAGTCGTGTTAGGTAAAATTATATAATGCTCGGAATCTTTAGCTCTGCATTCTGAAAATAATTTCTCATTGCAAGGAGCAAATTTCTGCAAATAATAAGCAGAAGTCAGTGCTATAAATGCTTGTTTAGGTGAAAATATAATTTATCCTAAACTCTACAGATATGGTTTCTAGCAGGCAGAGGGTGCAGTTATTGGTACTGAAAATGGGGGAGGGCCCTTCTGTTTAATATACGTAATTACAGATTATGTAATGGCAGATGCTCCCTGCTCAGGCAGGCTGGCAATAAATAGGAAATCCACTGGAATGATTTTCTTTGGTGTCAGTTACTTTCTGTCTATCTCACTTTACATGCTCAGTCAGGATTTTGTTTGAACTCTTCCAATGCCCCTCCACTGCTATTTAACTACACGAAACCAATGAAACATTATAGGAAACCAGGAGCTGAATTCATTAGCTGCTCGCCGGATGTGGCTATACTTTAGAAAACATTACAGAAGAATTATGTAGGGCACCTCTAAAAGGCTTCTAAAGCTTCCAACAGACACAAGATGACAGTTTTCTGGATCAATCAATAATTTCATGTCTGAGGAGTCAGCCAGGCTTAAAACATTTGTTAACCGAACATGTCATATTCCTGATATGTGCCTGCTGTACCATGTACTTGTATGAGAAAGTATCATGTTCTCTTTGTATTGGTTCCTTTGTGTGAAATCCCTGGTGTTCCTGTCCCTCTGCTTTCCTATTTCAAACTGACCACACTAGGCATAGAAGCACATCCTTCCCAGCATAGTCAGTTCTCTAGCTACGTGAAAAAAAGGAAAGGTATGGTGGTGCTGCCTAAAGGTAAATACAAAAAAATCTTATATGCAAAGATATCTAACATTACATGTGAATAAAGTGTCAAATGTGACCATATATAAATGATATGTAAAAATAAATAAATGGATAAAGTGCAAAGTGCAGATACATCCAATAGTATTACTAGATAATAAATACAAACTCCAGTGCTAAAAATATGGTAACAAATCATGAATTGATATCATCCTCCAAAAAAAGTATATATATATATATATATATATATATATACATACAGTATCTCACAAAAGTGAGTACACCCTTCACATTTTTGTAAATATTTTATTATATCTTTTCATGTGACAACACTGAAGAAATGACACTTTGCTACAATGTAAAGTAGTGAGTGTACAGCTTGTATAAGTGTACATTTGCTGTCCCCTCAAAATAACACACAGCCATTTATGTCTAAACCGCTGGAAACAAAACTGAGTACACCCTTAAAGTGAGAAATGTCCAAATTGGGCCCAAAGTGTCAATATTTTGTGTGGCCACCATTAATTTCCAGCACTGCCTTAACCCTCTTGGGCATGGAGTTCACCAGAGCTTCACAGGTTGCCACTGGAGTCCTCTTCCACTCTTCCATAATGACATCACAGAGCTGGTGGATGTTTGAGACCTTACACTCCTCCACCTTCCCTTTGAGGATGCCTCACAGATGCTTAATAGGGTATAAGTCTGGACCCATGCTTGGCCAGTCCATCACCTTTACCCTCAGCTTCTTTAGCAAGGCAGTGAATGTCTTGGAGGTGTGTTTGGGGTCGTTATCATGTTGGAATACTGCCCTACGGCCCAGTCTCTGAAGGGAGGGTATCATGCTTTGCTTCAGTATGTCACAGTTCATGTTGGCATTCATGGTTCCCTCAATGAACTGTAGCACCCCAGTTCACTCAGCACTCCTAAGACCATGGCACTGCCACCATCATGTTTGACTGTAGGCAAGACACACTTGTCTTTGTACTCCTCTCCTGGTTGCCGCTACACACCCTTGACACCATCTGAACCAAATAAGTTTATCTTGGTATCATCAGACCACAGGACATGGTTCCAGTAATCCATGTCCTTAGTCTGCTTGTCTTCAGAAAACTGTTTGTGGGCTTTCTTGTGCATCATCTTTAGAAGAGGCTTCCTTCTGGGACGACAGCCATGCAGACCAATTTTATGCAGTGTGTGGCATATGGTCTGAGCACTGACAGGCTGACCCCCCCACCCCTTCAACCTCTGCAGCAATGCTGGCAGCACTCATACGTCTATTTCCCAAAGACAACCTCTGGATATGATGCTGAGCACGTGCACTCCACTTCTTTGGTCGACCATAGCAAGGCCTGTTCTGAGTGTACCCTGTCCTGTTAAACCTCTGTCTGATCTTGGCCACCGTGCCGTTCAGTTTCAGGGTCCTGGAAATCTTCTTATAGCCTAGGCCATCTTTATGTAGAGCAACAATTCTTTTTTTCAGATCCTCAGAGAGTTCTTTGCCATGAGGTGCCATGTTGAACTTCCAGTGACCAGTATGAGAGAGTGAGAGCGATAACACCAAATTTAACACACCTGCTCCCCATTCACACCTGAGACCTTGTAACACTAACGAGTCACATGACACTGTGGAGGGGAAAATGGCTTTTTGGGCCCAATTTGGACATGTTCACTTAGGGGTGTACTCACTTTTTTTGCCAGTGGTTTAGACATTAATAGCTGTGTGTTGAGTTATTTTGATGGGGACAGCAAATTTACACTGTTATACAAGCTGTACACTCACTACTTTACATTGTAGCAAAGTGTCATTTATTGTCACATGAAAATTTATAATAAAATATTTACAAAAATGTGAGGGGTGTACTCAATTTTGTGAGATACTGTAAATATATACAAATATTGAGTATAAAAAGAACTAAATGAATATCATCCAATAGTCCCAGAATTGTGCAAAGTGCTAAAAACTCGTGCAAAAAAATAGTTTGTTTTTTAGATAGAGTAAAAAAATGCAAGTAAATAAAAATAAATAAAAGTTAAAGAGTATCATCAAGTAGTCCCAATATTGTGCAAAGTGCAAAAACTTGTGCAAATAATCGTTCATATTTTTGATGATGTGAAGATCACTCTGTGCAAGCAGGTGCAATCGTGCTCCTCCAATTGGACTACACTCACCAGATGGAGGTACCCCTACAGGGGGTCACAGGTCTGTAGCCAGCAAAATAAAGTTGGTCCCCCCCACTCTCCTCATCCGCCAGTTCTATTTGGGTCTTCTGTAGCTACTCTGGGAACTCAGCCTGAGTAAGCGAAACGTGAAACGCGTTTGGGGCATTGCCTGGTTGGAGTCCAGGCTGAGGTTGCCACTCCACTCACCTCCCTAGGATCTTTTAAATGTGTGGCTACAGGGGTCACCCCTTTTCCCTCTGTGCTCTCCTCCAATGATCAGATCTGTCCTGACACCCCCCCAACACCTGCACAGCCATTCCCTGGTAGGCTCAGTGTGCTGCTGCTTCTCCTCCCCCAGCTCTAATGCAGCTGAGAATAGACAGAAAGTGA
Organism: Pelophylax lessonae; assembly: GCF_965119305.1. Taxonomy (NCBI): domain Eukaryota; kingdom Metazoa; phylum Chordata; class Amphibia; order Anura; family Ranidae; genus Pelophylax; species Pelophylax lessonae. Next base: position 187,250,307 of record NC_138770.1, on the reverse strand, counting down.
TCACTTATAAACAAGGGGAAAAAAAGGTATTTATAACGTTTTGTTTTGTAACATACAGTATGTACAGTGGGGAAAAAATATTTGATCCCCTGCAGATTTTGTAAGTTTGGCAATTTACAAAGAAATTAAGGGTCTATAATTTTTATCATAGGTGTATTTTAAATGATAGAGACAGAATATAAACCAAAAATCCAGAAAAAACACATGATACATATGCTATAAATTGAGTTGCGGTTCAGTATTAATAAGTATTTGATCCCCAAGCAAAACATGACTTAGTACTTGATGAAGAACCCTTTGTTGGCAAGCACAGAGCTAAGACGTTTCTTGTAGTTGGTTACCAGGTTTGCACACATCTCAGGAGGGATTTTGGTCCACTCTTCTTTACAGATCTTCTCTAAATCCTTAAGTCAGAATTTTTCATCCTCCAAACATGGCGAGTTCCCTCCTCAAGAAGGCACATTTACAGTCATGCCAATGAACATCTAAATGATTCAGAGGAGGATTGGGAGAAAGTGCTCTGGTCAGATGAGACCAAAATTGAGCTATTTGGCATTGACTCGTCATGTTTGGAGGAAGAAAAATGCTTACTGTGACCCTAAGCACACCATCCCTACATTATGCTTTGGGGCTTTTTCTCTGCTAAAGATACAGCCGTGGAGGCCAATGGATGGGCCATGTATTGTAAAATCTTGGATGAGAACCTTCTTTCCTCAGCCATAACACTGAAGATGGGTCGTGGATGGGTCTTCCAGCATGACAATGACCCAAAACTTACCACCAAGGCAACACAGGAGTGACTCAATAAGAAATGGCCAAGTCAGTCTCAAGACCTTAATCCTATAGAAAATTTATGGAGGGAGCTGAAACTTTGAGTTGCCAAGCGACCTTAAGGAGAGGATCTGTAAAAAAGAGTGGACCAAAATTCCTCCTGAGATGTGTGCAAACCTGGTAACCAACTACAAGAAACGTCTTACCTCTGTGCTTGCCAACAAGGGTTTCTCCACCAACTACCGAGTCATATTTTGCTTGGGGATCAAATATTTATTTACTCAATGAGCTGCAACTTAATTTATAACATTTGTTTTATGTGTTTTTCTGGATTTTTGGTTGATATTTTGTCTCTATCATTTAAAATACACCTATGATAAAAATGATAGATCCTTCATTTCTTTCTAAAAGGGCAAACTTACAAAATCTGCAGGGGATCAAATAATTATTTTCCTTACTGTATGTAACATACAGGAAAGTTTAGGGAATGTGGCATTCAGACGTAAGTAATATGCAACGCAACTTATATAATGTGGTATTTAGGAGTATGTAACATACAACAGAACTGATATGCGGCTGTGGGTTCATGCCTGGGGTCCGATGCGTCTCTGTTCAGTCCGAATTTTTGCCAGAATTTGCACCTGAATCGGACCAGAAGACGCACAGGACCCTTTTTTCTATGAGGATTGCGGCTGCCCCGGACCTGTGTGAACTGGCTCCATTGAGAACCGGTAACACTCGCCTGCCATGCAAAATGGATGTGGGGGAAACCCGCATCCAATTCGCATATGTGTGAACCCAGCCTTAAAAAGTAAAACCAACATCTACATTGTCATCAATCTGCTCTACGACACAACCTGCTTCACACGTTAAGGATTTGCTTTAACGTTAAGGATTTGCTTTAAGGGATTCAGATAGACGGACAGACAGACACACCCTTGCTAAGTTCAAGTTGCTGCTGAAAGATTATGAATATGAATGGTAGTTACAGGCCGCCTAACACTGATAAGCCAGTAATTGATGGGTTGCTAATTCCATATCCACACAGTGGAGGAGGGTTCTCTTCCCCGGTGTCAGCACACCCAGTGTTTAGGTAAAAATAAAAAAACCACTGAACAATCCAAAAGCAGTAAGCAGTGACTAATGTGCGTGACGTTACCAAGAATGCCGGGAGAGTAAACTCACTAAAACAATTGGACTTCTTTTTTTAAAGTTGGCAGCGATTTTCTTAAGGATTTTATTCCTTTTAACAAGTGTTGTCGTTGTCATAGCAAAATGCTTTTTATTCCTGGCAAAACTATTTTCCTTGTCAGAAGCTGGCATGACCCACTGCAAAGAGGGAGAACTGGTCTGAGAGCACATTTTTTTTCCTGTGGTGAGGGCGTAGACATAAATGCAACTCAATAATAATAGCCTGGAGATTTTTAGAATAACTAGCGTGGGATTAATGAATAGTGAAATTACCAACCAGATAATCAGGCGCTGGATCTATAATTGGGAGTTCTCAGGACAGATCTGGAGATTTTCCATAATCAGCAGTAAAATACTTATGATAATTATGAAGATGATCTAATTTAATAAGAGATTCAAAACAATTTTTTTTATAAATAGCTTAAAGTTGGCTTTATGATTAGAGCTTGTTTATACCGATGGTCGCGTTATACCATGGCATGCTCTGTGAACATGATGCATCATTTATGAATGTTTTTTACTTTTTTTTGTCTACCCTATTGTAATTTTACAAAGTGCCATCTTTATTTAATTCAGCTTTGGTGCCGGTTCACACTACTCCGACTTGTCAGGCGAGTAGGGATGATCGAACATTGGGTGTTCGAAATTCGGCCGAATTCCGAACTTTTTGCGGTAAAAGTTCGGAATTCGGGTCACCCGAACCGCCCAAAATGCAATGGGACAGGAAGTGGGCTTTAAAAGCCCGTGATTGGCCCAGAAACGTCAGTAAAAGCCAATGAGGGGGCAGGAGTCTGCTAGGAACGTGATTGAAGTGACTACGGGGACCAGAGGCTAATCAGGAGTGAATACGCCCCCCAGTATATAACATAGCCCCGCCTAACCTCTAGCACTGTAATACAGAGGCTTTGGAAGAGACTGGAAGCATTTGTGTTGCTCCTGCTGTGTTAAACAACGTTTGCTGCATAGCCATTTGCTTGTAAAGCTGCAGATCAGCAGAAGAGCATTCAGCTTACAGAAAGATTGTCAGTGTAGTTAGAAATACAGCGATTGTGCTGTTTGAGTTAGAAAAAAATAAATAAATAAAATTTAAAGGGACAGTGTCAGTTAGAAATTATCTTCTGCTGTATGGAGCTGTTCTTTTAGTGTGAGGAAAGGGATATGCAGTGTAGTTAGGGTACTATATACCACTATAGTTAGATTCAATAATCTAGTTTTTGTAGGGATAGTTTAAAGTGTCAGGGTTCCGTCTAGTGAGCACGTTGCACTGCTGATATATCTACAGCAGGTATACATGCTTGCTAGTCAGCTATTGTGCAAAATTCATTTCAGCGATACACACATCTGCTGTATTTAGTGACAACTTTGGGTCGCATAGCAGTGTGCGTCTTGCAGGTGATTTTCACATCGCACAGTTGATAAAGCCTCAGTGACAAGTTAACGCCTGTTCTTGTTGTAAGCGTTAAGTCCACTGCAAAAGGCTTTGCTACTCTGCGTCACACACATCTGCTTTATTTAGCGACAACTTTGGGTCGCATAGCAGTGTGGGTCTTGCAGGTGATTTTCACATCGCACAGTTGATAACTTGTCACTGAGGCTTTATCAACTGTGCGATGTGAAAATCACCTGCAAGACGCACACTGCTATGCGACCCAAAGTTGTCGCTAAATAAAGCAGATGTGTGTATGACGCAGAGTAGCAAAGCCTTTTGCAGTAGACTTAACGCTTACAAAAAGAACAGTCGTTAACTTGTCCCTGAGGCTTTAATGCACACTCTGCGTGGCATTATGGACAGGGCACTGGAGGCAGAGCAGCAGGAGGAAGAGGAGGACTTCCTTGCCTCTCAAGGCCCCCTTTATCCTGACCCCATTATGCCTAGCTCCCAGAGGTCCGAGCAGGATCCAGGGGTGGAAGAGGAGGAGGAGGAGGACGATTCTTCGGGAACTTTTGCAGGCTTTGAGGAGGAGGAGGAAGACATGCGGCAATCTGCAAGGCCTAGTTTGACTCCCTCTGGACACTTTGGAGTAGTACGTGGCTGGGAGGAGGAGGAGCACGTTCAAGATCATGTCGTTTTGAGTGACCCCGAGGAGTCAGCTTCTCAGGCCTTTGCAAATTTGCGACGCATGGCAAACATCATGCTTCAGAGCCTGCGAAAGGACCCCAGAATCAAGGCCATTAAAGAGACTGACCACTATTGGTTGGCCACCCTACTTGACCACCGGTACAAGTCAAAAGTCTCTGAGCTTTTCCCATCCACCCAGAGAGTCCACAGGATCAAATCCCTTGAGGACAGTCTCAAGAGGATTCTGGTGAACACGTTCCCCGACTCCCGTAGGGTGCAGGGGCGGGGACAACCTACCATGGATTCTACTGCGGGTCACGAGAGGAGCATGGGAGAAGGTGTGCGGTTGACGGATGCCTTTCGGTCTTTTTTTAGTCCTCACTGCCCAGGCCTCTCAGCTGCCACATCGCATTAACAGCGTCTGCATCACATGGTGGACGATTACGTCAGGGCACAAAGTGACACAGAGGGCTTTTCATGTGACGATGCCGATCCACTGGCATACTGGGTCTTAAGATTAGACCACTGGCCAGAAGATGGATGAAGCCAGTGCCTACCAGAAGGATCCAGGGTCTCTGGGTCTCCTGGAAGGTGTTTGGAGAGCCCAAGGGTAACTGAAGGCATGGACAACGCCGATGCCTGCTGGAAGCCGGCTGTGTGTGTAGAAGGATCCAGGGGAGAGGGCTGCAATGCTCTTGGAATGCGGCTTGAGACGTAATGACATCGTTGGACGAGCCACAACGCGTTTCTGAGCATGCGCACTGGTGATGGCCAGTCAGTGTGCTCCCCTATGTCAAGCTCTTCTGAGTATAGCTCACGTGTCCACAGAGAGGGCTCTACTTGCCAGCTGTGGCACGCGTGCCATAGGTTTGCCATCTCTGATATAGGACTTAAGGTAAATTGCCATGTCCATGTGTTGAGACTGCATTGGCAAGGCTTCCTAGTGCAGCAGAGTGCATTTGGTTTGAACTGGTTCTTATGTGTACCCATTACAATGTGCTACTGCAATGCACATTGAAACCACTTGCCAACCAGCAACGTAACCGTACATCGCTAGACTTCAAGTGTCCCTACTAGCACAAATCCGCCCCCCCCCCCCCCCAATTCCCCCTTCTAGTATAAATGACCCCCACCGACCCAAAATTTTTCCTCCTTAAATAAATCATTCCATTGCTGCTTGCTGCTTCCAAATTTCCTTGTCCCAGTACAAATCTCCCCCCCCCCTCCCCCCAGAGCCAATCCTCTTCTCCCTCCCCCTCCTAGCACAAATACTCTCAATCTCAGTACAAATGTATGTTGCTCTGAAGCTGCTGTCACTACTCCTGTAGCTTGTAGGTAGGACCTCTCCATGCAGTGCCCCCCACCCATAGGCCTGTGCAGGGGGTGTGCCAGGTGTGCGGTGCTGCTTCTACCTACTGCCTGGGCTCCCCTTGTATTGTGCCCCCCCCCCCCACCGCAGTGCTGATGGCTTCCCTCCTCTTCTCTCCCCCTGCTGCGGGGGATGTTTTAGGATGGAGAGTGGTCAAAGGGGATAATCATTATGTAATTTACTGTTCTCTTCCTTTTCTAAAGGAACTCAGTAAACAAACTCACTCACTGTGTTCAATCATAACAGAAGCATAACTGTGTTTACTATGCTTCAGTTTGTGAATGAACCAGAAGCCACTCAGCACAGAGCACTTCCCATTCATTCACTGTCCACTGCAGGTGAAGCTGCAGAGAAAGGCATGTGTGTTTGAGCTTTGGGGTGCACATGGCACACCCTAATGCAATGGGCTGTGCACACCTAGGCCCCACCTCACATGATACCACCGTGTCCAGGGCAGCCGTCCCTTCTCCCCAAGCCTTTTCCCAAAGCCTTGCTCAGGACATTGCTATGAGAGGCCTAGCCAATACTGTTCACAGGAGTGAACTCATTCTCTAATTCAAACCCCCTTCACGTGTGCTTTCTCTCCCCTGATGCAGTAGTTATGAGCTCAGTGTTTGAGAGCTCACTCCCGTGATGGTGAAGGTGAACAGTAAGAGCTGGGCAATGTCCTGGGACTGGGAGTCTTCCAGTCAGGCTTCCAGAGATATGTAAATGGCCTACACTTATAGCAAGGGCATTATTTTACTTTATTTAAAGCTGCACAGTTTGTTTTTATCTATAGACACCCCTTATCTGCATAGGCAGTTTTTGGTAAGGGAAATGCAGTGGAAAAGTGTGAAGGGACCTCAAGGCCCAGTTTACACGTGTGGTTGGGGGCCATAAAAACATGTGGTTGAGCTGTGTTTTTATCTCCCCCTCCTTAGCAAAGGCAGCAGGACAGGGGTATAAGAAATGCTTTGCATCATGGCATGGCAAAAGTTATCCCCCCCCCAATTCAAGTGCTGCTGGCTTTTAGGGATTAAGTGAGGACGTGACACACCACTCTTTTTGTTTCAATCTTAATTTTATTGAAGTTCAAAGATTCAGAGATTACAAATAAGAATGTACAGTGTTATAATGGACACAACCATTTTAACCACTTGCCGACCGCCGCACGCCGATCCACGTCGGCGGTCAGCCCCTCACAGGCAAAGTGACATAGGGCTACGTCACTAGCTTGTGAGGGTCTAGGGAGCGAGCGCGCACCGCCGGAGGCGCGCTCCCGCTCCCACGTGGTCACGGACCCCCCCGCGCGTGTGACCGGCGGACCCGATGTCCGCCGGCCACTCTGCGATCGGCGGGGGAGAGGGAGAAAGTCAGGCAGCTTGTGTAAACAAGCTGCCTGTCATTCTCCCCTCTGTATGAGAGCTGATCATATGGATCTACTATGTAGATCCGTTGATCACTCTGCATACAGCTAAAGCCACAGCCAATCACAGTAAGAATCACGCCCCTAGGGACACACACAGCTCCTCCCTCTCAAATAAAGTTAACCCCTTCACTACCAGTGTATTTTTACAGTAACAGTGCATATATATAGCACTGATTACTGTAGAAATGTCACTGGTAACCCCAAAAGTGTCAAAAATGTCAGTCAAGGGTCCGATCTGTCCGCCGCAATTTCGCAGTACCGCAAAAAAAAACGCAGACCGCCGCCATTACGCGTTAAAAAAAAAACAACAAAAATGACAAAAATCTTTCCCTTAGTCAGTAAACGCAATAACTTTTGCGCAAACCAATCAAAATACGCTTTTTGCAATTTTTTTTACCAAACATAGGTAGCATAAAACAAATTGGCCGAAAATGTTAAAAAATTTTGATTTTTACATTTTTTTTTGGGGAAATTTCATATGGGAATTTCATATAAAAAAAAGGGAAAAATATTGCTATTTTTGCAAAATTGACGCTATTTTTTTGTTTATAGCGCGTGATCAAAAAATCGCACAGGTGATCAAATACCGCCAAAAGAAAGCTCTGTTTGTGGGAAAAAAAGGACGCCAAATTCGTTTAGGTACAGCGTCGCACGACCGCGCAATTGTCCGTTAAAATCACGCAGTGCCGAATCGCAAAATACCCCCTGGTCGTTTAGCAGCCAAATCCTCCGGGGCTTAAGTGGTTAAACATATAGTATCTCAACAGTCAACATAAAGTTCTTAAACATATACAGTGGGTACGGAAAGTATTCAGACCCCCTTAAATTTTTCACTCTTTGTTATATTGCAGCCATTTGCTAAAATCATTTAAGTTCATTCTTCTTCCTCATGAATGTACACATAGCACCCCATACTGACAGAAAAACACAGAATTGTTGACATTGTTGCAGATTTATTAAAAAAGAAAAACTGAAATATCACATGGTCCTAAGTATTCAGACCCTTTGCTCAGTATTTAGTAGAAGCCCCCTTTTGATCTAATACAGCCAGGAGTCTTTTTGGGAAAGATGCAACAAGTCTTTCACACCTGGATTTGGGGATCCTCTGCCATTCCTCCTTGCAGATCCTCTCCAGTTCTGTCAGGTTGGATGGTAAACGTTGGTGGACAGCCATTTTTAGGTCTCTCCAGAGATGCTCAATTGGGTTTAAGTCAGGGCTCTGGCTGGGCCATTCAAGAACAGTCACGAAGTTGTTGTGAAGCCACTCCTTCGTTATTTTAGCTGTGTGCTTAGGGTCATTGTCTTGTTGGAAGGTAAACCTTCGGCCAAGTCTGAGGTCCAGAGCACTCTGGAGAAGGTTTTTGTCCAGGATATCCCTGTACTTGGCCGCATTCATCTTTCCCTTGATTGCAACCAGTCGTCCTGTCCCTGCAGCTGAAAAACACCCCCACAGCATGATGCTGCCACCACCATGCTTCACTGTTGGGACTGTATTGGACAGGTGATGAGCAGTGCCTGGTTTTCTCCACACATACCGCTTAGAATTAAGGCCAAAAAGTTCTATTTTGGTCTCATCAGACCAGAGAATCTTATTTCTCACCATCTTGGAGTCCTTCAGGTGTTTTTTAGCAAACTCCATGCGGGTTTTCATGTGTCTTACACTGAGGAGAGGCTTCCGTCGGGCCACTCTGCCATAAAGCCCCGACTGGTGGAGGGCTGCAGTGATGGTTGACTTTCTACAACTTTCTCCCATCTCCTGACTGCATCTCTGGAGCTCAGCCACAGTGATCTTTGGGTTCTTCTTTACCTCTCTCACCAAGGCTCTTCTCCCCTGATAGCTCAGTTTGGCCGGACGGCCAGCTCTAGGAAGGGTTCTGGTCGTCCCAAACGTCTTCCATTTGAGGATTATGGAGGCCACTGTGCTCTTAGGAACCTTAAGTGCAGCCGAAATCTTTTTGTAACCTTGGCCAGATCTGTGCCTTGCCACAATTCTGTCTCTGAGCTCTTCAGGCAGTTCCTTTGACCTCGTGATTCTCATTTGCTCTGACATGCATTGTGATCTGGAAGGTCTTATATAGACAGGTGTGTGGCTTTCCTAATCAAGTCCAATCAGTATAATCAAACACAGCTGGACTCAAATGAAGGTGTAGAACCATCTCAAGGATGATCAGAAGAAATGGAAAGCACCTGAGTTAAAAATATATGAGTGTCACAGCAAAGGGTCTGAATACTTAGGACCATGTGATATTTCAGTTTTTCTTTTTTAATAAATCTGCAACAATGTCAACAATTCTGTGTTTTTCTGTCAGTATGGGGTGCTATGTGTACATTCATGAGGAAGAAGAATGAACCTTAATGATTTTAGCAAATGGCTGCAATATAACAAAGAGTGAAAAATTTAAGGGGGTCTGAATACTTTCCGTACCCACTGTATATTCATTTTGCAAAAAGCATTTTATCTAGTGCTTCTAAGGTTATGCTCTATACATTTACATCAATTTCTCCGCTATTGTTTCACTATCCTCATTTATTTGAGGTAGGAGCGAGACACAACCAAACACAGATTCAGACCAATTATATATACACACCACACACCACTCTTCACCACCTGACTAGTACCCTCTAAAAAGTGACTCACCGTGGATCTACCACTAGTGTACAAGCCCAAAAAGTGTGCAGCTGCCAGGTGCGTGTACAGAAAACATTTTTTTTTTTTTAACTGAGATTCCTCCAAGTCAGCATGTTACAGCTGGAGAGGTCAGAGTAGAATTTTCTGATTGAGCTTTGCTGTCAAACAGTCTGACATAGGAAGGGGTGGACACAGACACATAGGGGTGGATTTACTAAAACTGATGCACTCAGAATCTGTACATGGTACAACTGTACATGGTGGCCAATCAGCTTCTAACCTGAGCTTGTTCAATTAAGCTTTGGCAATAAAACCTGGAAGCTGACGGTTTCTATGCAGAGCTGCACCAGATTTTGCACTCTCCAGCTTTAGTAAATAAACCCCTTAGTTATGTAAGGGTATGACGTACTGGAAAGCTCCTAATTTAGTACTCTTAGCTTTCTCATTGCAATGAAAGTAGATTGTATCTCTAACTCAATGACCATTTGTTCTATGATTGGCTGTGTATTATAAACTATTTAAACACTTCTTTGTTTGCATCTCAGTGCTAATGATCCCCTGCAAACTCTTTGCTACCACTTCCTGTCTGCATACTTTCACTGGAGCGATGGCTGCATGGCATTTCTTAGGACTGGTTTGTTGATAGTTATAACAGCTGAACATACCTGTGTAATGTATGCATACCTCCCAACTTCATGAAATGGGAGCGAGGGACACCTATTAGCAAAAGTATATCCACTTAAGCCCCGGAGGATTTGGCTGCTCAAAGACCAGGCCCTATTTTGCGATTCGGCACTGCGTGACTTTAACCACTTTACCACCGGAGGATTTTGCTGTCTTACGTCCAGGCCACTTTTTGCGATTTGTGCGACTTTAACTGACAATTGCGCAGTCGTGCGACGCCGTACCCAAACAAAATTTACGTCCTTTTTTCCCACAAACAGAGCTTTCTCTTGGTGGTATTTGATCACCTTTGCGATTTTTACTTTTTGCGCTATAAACAAAAAAAGAGCGTTTATTTTGAAAAAATAACAATATTTTTAACATTTTTTTAATATGAAATTCCCCCCCAAAAAAATGTAAAAATCTAATTTTTTTTAAATTTTTGGTCAATTTGTTTTCTGCTACCTATGTTTGGTAAAAAAAATCACAATAAGCATATTTTGATTGGTTTGCGCAAAAGTTATTGCGTTTACTAAGGGAAAGATTTCTGTCATTTTTGGTGGTTTTTTTTTTAACGCGTAATGGCGGCGATCTGCGATTTTTTTTTGCGGGACTGCGACATTTCGGCGGACAGATCGGACCCTTGACTGACATTTTTTACACTTTTGGGGTTACCAGTGACATTACTGCAGTAATCAGTGCTATATATATGCACTGTTACTGTAAAAATGACACTGGCAGGGAAGGGGTTAATTTTATTGGAGAGGGAGGGGTTAATGTATGCCTGGTGCTTACTTACATGTGTGGGGGGGGGGGAGGTGACTGAGTGACACAGGGACAGATCGCAGGTTTAGCTATGCTGAACCCTGCAATCTGTCACTGTCTGTCACTTAGGAGATCCTCACTCGATTCCCCGACGATCGGGGAAGAGCGGCGGCGATTCCCGCCGCTCCTCCCCTGGCCCGACTACAGGGGGAGGAGTCCAGCGACGTAGGTCTACGTCGCTGGACGATAACGAGCCACATTTCTGCAGTAGCAGCAATGTGAGCGGTGGGAAAGTGGTTAACGGACAATTGCGCGGTCGTGCAACGCTGTACCCAAATGAAATTGACGACTTTTTTTCCCACAAACAGAGCTTTCTTTTGGTGGTATTTGATTACCTGTACGATTTTTACTTTTTGCGCTATAAACAAAAAAAGAGCGCCAATTTTGAAAAAATAACAATATTTTTCACATTTTTTTTTATATGAAGTTCCCCCCCAAAAAAAAAAGGAAAAATCAAAATTTTTTAACATTTTAGGCCAATTTGTTTTCTGCTACATATGTTTGGTAAAAAAAAATTGCAATAAGCGTATTTTGATTTGTTTGCTCAAAAGTAATTGCGTTTACTAACTAACGGAAAGATTTTTGTCATTTTTATTGTTTTTTTTTTTAACGAGTAATGGCGGCGATTTGCGATTTTTTTTACGGGACTGCGACATTGCGGCAGACAGATCGGACCCTTGACTGACATTTTTGACACTTTTGGGGGTACCAGTGACATTACTACAGTAATCAGTGCTATATATATGCACTGTTACTGTAAAAATTACACTGGCAGGGAAGGGGTTAACTTTATTAGTGATCAAGGGGTTAAAGCGGTAGTATACCGCTTTTTTCCACTTTTAACTACAGGTAAGCCTATAATAAGGCTTACCTGTAGGTACAATTAATATCTCCTAAACCGGCACGGTTTAGGAGATATTTGCAGTGCATGCAGCCGCTCATGCGAGTGGTGCATGCGCTCTGAAGGTCCAGCGGACCTTCAGCTTCCCTTGCCGTGAGCTTGCCGGAAAATGACTCCCGCACGCATGCGCGGGAGTGACGTCATCGCGGCTCCGGCCAATCACAGCGCCGGAGCCGCCGAACCTGGAAGAGATGCCGAGGGATCATGTCAGCTCCCACAGCGGTGTCCGGGGGTCCATGTTGGGGCTTCGTTCTAAGGTAAGTAATTCATAATGAGCTAGTATGCGATGCATTTGTGCCTTTGTCTTGCAGGGATTTTTTTTTTTTTTTTTTTAGGTTTACAACTGCTTTTAGTGTGTCCCTAGGGGCGTGCTTCTAACTGTAAAGGGGTGTGGCTAGTGATGTAACCACAGAGACATACAGTCCTACATAGCAGGATCGTATGATCTCTGCAGTTAGATCAGGGAGAATGACAGGTGGTTTTGTTTACATCAGCCGCCTGCCTTTCTCCCTCTGCACCGGGAGATCGCGGGGGATCGGCGGGCATCGGAACTGCCGGTCACTCGTGCGGACATGTCAGGGGGCACGCGCTCGCCCCCTAGAGGCTCGTAGGCGAGCGACGTAGTACTACGTCACTTTGCCTGTACGGGGCTGACCGCCGCAGTAAATAGTCGTGCGGCGGTCGGCAAGTGGATATAGGCATATGACACACACCCTTAACCACATAACGACCTCCCACCGCAGCCCGCTGCTGGGCAAAGTAAAGTAGGGGTATGTCACTCGCTCAGCTGTCTGTGGGGGGGAGCGCGCGCCCCCGCTCGCTCCCTGGGGAGCTAGCGCGTGTGACTGGCGGCTCCGATGTCCGCCGGTCACTCGCGATCTCCCGCTGCAGAGGGAGAAAGACAGACGGCTGATGTAAACACAGCAATCTGTCATTCTCCCTGAAGTGATCACAGAGGCTATGCGATCCTGCTATATAGGATCACATGTCTCTGTGGTTACTTCACTAGCCACGCCCCTTGACAGTTAGAATTACGCCCCTAGGGTCACACTTATACCCTGGATCACCAATAAAGTTAACCCCTTCCCTGCCAGTGTCATTTTGACAGTAACAGTGCATATTTATAGCACTGATTACTGTAGTAATGTCACTGGTACTCCCAAAAGTGTCAAAAATGTCAATCAGGGGTCCGATCTGTCCACCGTAATGTTGCAGTCCTGCAAAAAAATCACAGATCACCGCCATTACTAGTAAAAAAAACCCAATAAAAATGACATAAATCTTTCCCGTAGTTAGTAAACGCAATAACTTTTGCGCAAACCAATCAAAATCACTTATTGCGATTTTTTTACCAAAAATATGCAGCAGAAAACAGATTGGCCTAAAATGTTAAAAAATTTAGATTTTTACTTTTTTTTTTTTGAGAATTTCATATAAAAAAATGTGAAAAATATTGTTATTTTTTCAAAATTGTCGCTCTTTTTTTGTTTATAGTGCAAAAAAAAAAAAAATCGCACAGGTGATCAAATACCACCAAAAGAAAGCTCTGTTTGTGGGAAAAAAAGGACATCAATTTTGTTTGGGTACAGCGTCGCACGACCACGCAATTGTCCATTAAGTCACCCAGTGCTGAATCGCAAAATAGGGCCTGGTCATTGAGCAGCCAAATCTTCCGGGGCTAAAGTGGTTAAAGCAGTATTATGCAAAAAAAAAATAAGATTAATTAAACCCAAAAGTACATATTTATCACTATTATTGCTTTTATATTGGCTTTTGGCATTTACAAATGCAGCAATTTAGAAATTAATTGAAAGATTTAGAACTGGGAAACACTCTTTAAAAAGATAAAAAGTGCATTTTTATATATAACTATATAGTTCAGACCAAAATAAGGAACAAATGGGGAGGAAAGAGGGACTTCATTCCAAATCAGGGACAGTTCCTCGAAATCAGGGATAGTTGGGAGCTATGTGTATGTAAAAAAGAGGACTTGCAGACTCTATCTGAAGCCTATGTGACAACACAGGAACACATTCAAAGACAGGGGCAGAGCGTTGTCACTCTAAACCAGGAAGTGCCTCAACGAGGACCAGTATCACCAGTTTATTTTTTCTTTTTTTTTTTTTTTTTAATAAAATCTGATTTTAAAAATATTTAAAATTACTTTTAAGGCCCTTGCTCGGAAGCAGAGCCTATGGGAGGTTTCAATATCGACCCCCTTTCCTTTCTCTCTTTCCATTTCTCTTGCTCTTCCTTCCCCTCCCTTTACTACTTTTACTTAAGTTGTTCTTTTCTATACAGGGTTTCTATTATGGACCATTTATCACCCCTCCCCCATGTGTCAACGCTTCCACGAGCATGCCTACTAGTTAGCTTGGAAGACAGTTTTCTGTTGGGTTGGATTGGGGAAATCCCCTCCTCCAAAGCATTTCCCTATGAGCAGGTTATGGCTCATGTTCATTTACTGCCCCGCAGACTCGAGGTTCCCCCATGTCCATTAGCAAATGAAGACATACAAGTGGTCTTGTGTTAACCACTTCCAAACCAGGTTAATTCTGACATTTCTCACATACGTTTAAATATCTGCATTTATTTCCAGAATATTACCTAGAGCCCTAAAACATTATATATTTTCTGAAAGCAAAGGCCCTGGAGTATAAAATAGTAGATGTTGCAATTTTTTTTATGTCACACGGTATTTGAGCAGTGGTTTATCAAACGCAAATTTTCTGAAACAAATAAATTTTGATGAACTTTGGTGCATACAAAAACGATATGATACACAAGTTTTTTTGGTAAAATAGAAAAGATGATGTTACCCCGAGTAAATAGATATCTAACATGTCACTCCTTTAAAATTTCACACACCCGTGGAATGGTGAAAAACTACGGCACAATAAATTATCAATAGGCAGTGCTTTAAAGCCTTTACAGGTGAACAGGGGGTCTAGCACTAGAATTAAATCAAATATGCGGGACCTATGTATGTGTTTCCATTTGAACGTGAGCACGGGGAGATAGGGGCATTTAAAACGTTTTATTTATTTATTTTATTTACATTTTTTAAACTGTCCTTTTAAAAAAAAATTGGCATCAACTTTATTGCTAACACAAGGGATGAACAACATCCCTTGTGTTAGAATAAGCAGTGATGGTTTTTTTTTCTCCTTTTTCTTCTTTTTTTTAAGGTGTTTTTATTAATTTTACCATCAAAAAACAGAGAAAACTAAACAGGGTACATATTGACAGGCCAGAAAAACATAAAGGAAGCAATATAAAGAGGACAGGACACTTTCTAATACAAGTACATGGTGCAGCAGGTACATATCAGGCATATGAAATGTTGGGGTAACAAACGCTTTGAGGCACAAAGGGTAAAGTAGCCGGTATAAACAAGTTATAAGGCACATAAATTACATATATTGATCAGAACCACTAAAGCATCAGAGTATAGATTATATAACACATGAAAGAATCGAAAGGAATTAGACCTCTAAATTGCCTAAAACTGCAGAAATCTAAATTGACCAAATTGTATCTGATTTTTTTGGACAGATCCTTCCAGTATAAGTCAATTTGTACATCAGTAAAGCCTCGTACACACGCAACGAATTTCCGCCGACCGGTCGTCCGTCTTTTGTCCAGAGTGGTGTTTTGTTGGTTGGAATGTGCTCTAGACTGCACACAAATTTTCCCGCACGACAAAATTCTACTTCAGAAGTGATGTCATGTGTTGGATTGCTTTCTATGTGTTATTTCATCTCTGAGCATGTCTAGTCTTGCTCATAAGATTTTTCCCCATCGAAATCTGTACTAATGAGACGAAAATCGGCCGTGTTTTGACGGTCGACAAAAATTATATAGCCTGCACACCAGAATTTTTTCGGCCGAAAAGTCGGAGTCGGTTGTCGGAAGCACCATACTAACAAGCCGAAAATTGTCAGATCAGTCGTTGGACGAAATTTCCTGACCAAATTTCTTCTTTAGGCTTTACTTATTGAATCAATCCACTTTTGCAAGCTAGGGGGATTGACAGGTACTCTTTACTGAGTGGTCTGGGGGGGCTATTAGACCCCAGATCTCAGCTCTGCTCTCAAAAGCATCTGATCAAACCAAGATTGGTTTAATCAGATGTTTTACAAGCCGGTAATAGCTTGTAAACAACAAACCAAAACTGGAAGTGACAATATCCTTGTTTCTGATATCCCAGAGGAGGGGCAGGTATGTAATTACTTGCCATTCCTCTGCCTGCAGCCAAACCGATAGGCTTCAGCTCTCCTGGGCTACCCAATCACACCAGGGAGCCCAGAAATGGTGGCAGATAGCGGTGCGAGGGGGCACCATTCCGTACCTGGTAGAAATAATGGGGCAGCCATAGCGCTGCTCAGATCACTTCTACATGAAAGCCCATTGCCGGCTGAAAATTTTCATACTGGTGCCATAGCTGCAGTTGCAGTCATGATCCAGGTATCACGGCTTGTTGACAAGGGTGTATATATACATACAGCTATTGGGAAGCAGAAAAACATCTTAATTGTATGACAGATGGTTATGAGAATCTCTGTAATTTTAATGTGGTTTATTCATAAAAGTTCAATAAAAATGAATTAAAAGTAAAAATGACTTTTGAAATTACATTAATATGTTAACGTTCATCTAAAGCTAAGAAATAAAAGTTAATATATTGCACTTTATCAGTCCTTCGATGCAGTGACTGCATTCATTTTTTTTTTTTAGGCTAAGTACATATTTTGCAAGCAAGGAAAAATACTTGTTGATCCTGCCTAGAATCCGGTGCACTTGTAACTTCCTGAGCACTGAACTGAAATCTTTAGCAATGTTATCGGCCATTCCAGTTCTTCGCTGTGAACCACAGAACAGCTTTTGTGTTGGTGTTAGTAGTTTATATCAGGGGGCTATCAGCTCAGGGTACTCTGTAGATATACTGTATTATACAGTAAACGAGTGTTGCCACCCTAGGAGAGGAAGTGGCGGAATCAGTAGGTAAAAGTCAAGGGGAAAAAGCCAGAGTAAAAGGAAAACTGATGCAGCCACCGCATCTAAGGACTTGTAAGCTACAATATATTAAATTTTTTTTGCTCTTGGGTTTCGGACCTCCAATCCCACCCACTAAAATTGATGACAGCAATGCAATATATCATTAAAAAACAATACAATTAGTATTAGTTATCTGCCTAGTCTTTAGTCTCCTTAGTCTGTCTCCCATTAAGATGTGAAACCTGCTGCATCCTTTTTTTTTTTCTAAGTGTCATCTTCTTCTTCCCCATACTGTGCCCATAGCTGCAGTCTGCACCTGACGTCCTACAAGTGCCATATGAGATCTGAGGCAGTTTATTATTGATTAATGACCAGCCACACCAGATCTCAAATGGCACATGCTTGAGATCTTTCTGAAAGACACTGTTGATGTAGCCTTCCCAGAGGGCACCTGTGATGCCCTGGCCTGGCTATGTCACCAGTGCTTCAAAGAATCAGGAAGTAGAAGAAAAAAAAACAAGTTGAGAAATAAAATGTACATTGTATAAATTATTTTTTTGATGATTTTCGATGTGCGTGTGATGCTGCATGAAGCATAGATTTTTTTTATTTTTTTTATAACTTGTTTTTAATTATTTTCAATACAAAAAAAACATCAATACACACATACAAGTCCCCTAGGGGACACAAACAGTACATACATTCATTGATTCAAGACCCAACCCAAGAGGAGAGGGGGGGGGGGGGAGAAAAAAAAAAACAATACATTTCCTTTCCCAAATTCATATAAATACCCCTAGAGAGGAAAAAAAAAGCACCTTCTTTCCACCGTGGGTCAATAAACCCCCACCTTACTACTCTTCAGATACTTCCCAATTCGTCTGATACTGTAAGTATATTATCAACCCAACAGCCCCAGACCTCATTAAACTTTTCCACCGATCCCCTATTTATATACGTGGTTTTATACAGCAGGAGTGTCCAATTTATAATTCCTTTCCAAGCTTGTACTGTAGGTGGTCTAGATTTTTTCCATGAAAGTATTATTAGTTTCCTTGTATACATACAAACAAGAAAAATTGGCCGTAGCTCAAAGGCTATAGTTACAATTATATGCCATATGCAACCATCTATTGAGATTTTACTCTGTTACGGTTATTACATCCAATGTCTTTGCTTTATGTTGATTCCCTGTGTGCTGGATGTGGCTAGTTCTAGTCCCGGGAGCTGCGATGTACGAATTGGGAGGCTCCGTCTCCCTTGCTGTCCCCGCTCCTCCCCTCCCCTTTCACCTGTACATCGGCGTCATGCCGCACCCCCAGCGTGGTGCGTCAGTGTTGTCACTGACGTCACCGCGCTGTGTGTGTGCCTACACATCTACGGGTCGGAGAGGTCCGCCCCCAGCGCTCCTCTCCTCCACGAGATCACAGACGCTGCTAGTCTGATTGATCTCTGCACACCCGCTGCATGACGCTAGGGTCCCACCTGTGCTCCTAGTCCAAATGGTAGGTCAGTTGCTTTGTTCTCACTATCTTGTCCGCACTACTTTCTCCTTGCATCCACTTTTCTCAGGGCGGCTTTTCTATACCCTCCACTCACGATCTCATCTCTCCCTCACCCCACCTCGGCACTTACCTGACACACTGTCACCCACCTTTTCTTTCTTTTCCATTATGTCTTCTCTTTTCTTGTTCACTCTTGGTTATCTTGGCAGCACTATTCCTTTTTACACCGGCCCTCTCCATCTCATACACATTTGTTTAGCAATTTATCGGTTGCAATTTGCTACCGTCTCACTACTATTTATACTTTTACACATGACAGATGGAAAGGTGCTTTTGTTATTTGCACATTCATTATTCACCCACCATGGACCCCTTACATTGGCTGTCACTACATTGGGACCCTTCAGCTCCCGGGCCAGACACGCACACCGCTGCAACACAGGAGTCCATTTTCTCCACTCAAGTCCCATTGAGTTGTGAGTATTCCATACTCCGTCAAGTTCTCACTACTTGATTGAATTTTGCAATTAAAACTACAATGCTATGGCATATTTTAACAACAGTGTTCTTTTATAGATATACTTCGAATTATTGATCTCTGAGGAAGGGAGATGTTACTCCCGAAACGCGTCAGTTCACGATGATATATACTATTTTTACTGTTATGTCAACTCAGCACATTATTTATGTCTTATCTGTAATTGAGTGGTTACATCAAGATGTTTTCCAATATATGATTCAATTTTGCCTGTGTTGTACAATATTGTAACTATAGCCTTTGAGCTACGTCATGTGCCACAGAGCACATGTTATGTATTTGTATTTTTACAACCTGTGCATACTTTGCAATAAAACAAATATTGCTTTTACTAATTGTGTACTTAATTCCTCTCCAGCCTCCAAGCACACCTCACACAAAGTCCCGCGGGCCAATTTTTCTTGTTTGTATGTATAATTTGGGATGGAGGAGTGTTTTGGTGGGAACCAGATCATTGCCCTTTTGTTGAATTTATATTAGGGTGGAAGACACCCACTGTGCCCATTTAATGATCTGGCTCCCTCTCTGGCTGGACAATCACATCTTGGTGCCCCTCCATTTTCATATAGGTTTATCTAAACTATTTCCCTTATATGCCATATGCAACCATCTATTGAGATTTTACTCTGTTACGGTTATTACATCCAATGTCTTTGCTTTATGTTGATTCCCTGTGTGCTGGATGTGGCTAGTTCTAGTCCCGGGAGCTGCGATGTACGAATTGGGAGGCTCCGTCTCCCTTGCTGTCTCCGCTCCTCCCCTTCCATGGGAGGAGCGGGTCCACCTGTACATCAGCGTCATGCCGCACCCCCAGCGTAGTGCGTCAGTGTTGTCACTGACGTCACCGCGCTGTGTGCGTGCCTACACATCTACGGGTCGGAGAGGTCCGCCCCCAGCGCTCCTCTCCTCCACGAGATCACAGACGCTGCTAGTCTGATTGATCTCTGCACACCCGCTGCATGACGCTAGGGTCCCACCTGTGCTCCTAGTCTCGGGTCCAAATGGTAGGTCAGTTGCCTTGTTCTCACTATCTTGTCCGCACTACTTTCTCCTTGCATCCACTTTTCTCAGGGCGGCTTTTCTATACCCTCCACTCACGATCTCATCTCTCCCTCACCCCACCTCGGCACTTACCTGACACACTGTCACCCACCTTTTCTTTCTTTTCCATTATGTCTTCTCTTTTCTTGTTCACTCTTGGTTATCTTGGCAGCACTATTCCTTTTTACACCGGCCCTCTCCATCTCATACACATTTGTTTAGCAATTTATCGGTTGCAATTTGCTACCGTCTCACTACTATTTAAACTTTTACACATGACAGATGGAAAGGTGCTTTTGTTATTTGCACATTCATTACTCACCCACCATGGACCCCTTACATTGGCTGTCACTATATTGGGACCCTTCAGCTCCCGGGCCAGACAAGCACACCGCTGCAACACAGGAGTCCATTTTCTCCACTCAAGTCCCATTGAGTTGTGAGTATTCCATACTCCGTCAAGTTCTCACTACTTGATTGAATTTTGCAATTAAAACTACAATGCTATGGCATATTTTAACAACAGTGTTCTTTTATAGATATACTTTGAATTATTGATCTCTGAGGAAGGGAGAGGTTACTCCCGAAACGCGTCAGTTCACGATGATATATACTATTTTTACTGTTATGTCAACTCAGCACATTATTTATGTCTTATCTGTAATTGAGGGGTTACATCAAGATGTTTTCCAAAATATGATTCAATTTTGCCTGTGTTGTACAATATTGTAACTATAGCCTTTGAGCTACTTCATGTGCCACGGAGCACATGTTATGTATTTGTATTTTTACAACCTGTGCATACTTTGCAATAAAACAAATATTGCTTTTACTAATTGTGTACTTAATTCCTCTCCAGCCTCCAAGCACACCTCACACAAAGTCCCGCGGGCCAATTTTTCTTGTTTGTATGTATAATTTGGGATGGAGGAGTGTTTTGGTGGGAACCAGATCATTGCCCTTTTGTTGAGTTTCCTTGTATAGAACACAAGAAGTGTCAAGAGAGTGTGGGTAGCTTTTTTATGGGAAAATCCATCCACCAATCCCAGAAGGCATATCTCCACTCCTGGCTGTATTGTGATGTCTGTCACCTCCACTATACAATCCATTACTCCCTTCAAAAAACCCTGAATCTCCACACATCTCCAAAAAATATGATCGAAGTCTGCATAGGTGGCAGAACACCACCAACAATCTGGGGACTGCCTGGGATATAATTTCACTAGCTTAGCCAGGGTATAGTAGATCCTGTGTAAAAATGTATATTGAATAAGCTGGTCTCTAGACGAGACCAGTCTAGTCAAATTGATATCCCATATATCCTCCCAGTCATCTCCATCCAATTGTGGGAACACAATCTCCCACACTGCCCAGCGTGCGAGGTGTTCCAAATTATTCTTGAATAGATTCTTATAAATATTGGAAAATGGTTTTGCCAAGGGAAATTTTTTAAGGATTTTTTAAGGATCTGAAGCCCTGTTGCACCAAACTGGGCCTGAAAAGCATGCTTAAGTTGGAAATAACGAAAAAAAAAATAAGAATTAGGAAGATTAAATCTCTTTTTTTAAGATCTCAAATTGAGGGATTCCCCCCTCCCCCACAATGTCGCCCAACGTCTTTATATTATATTGTGTCCAGATACCTGGGTCAAGGTGAGAAGAGAAATGTGGTAAGCGAGGATTCTTCCATATTGGCGCATATGGTGAAATTACTCCTACTCCCTTCTCAACCATATTATCCACTATTACCCATGCTCGTAGTGTTGCCTTCATGGAATCGGTAAGATTATATGATGGTCTATCAACCACACAAGAGACCAACTAAGGGCACTGAGGAGACAGTAATATGTAAAAAAGGTTTGAAGTTTATTAGGCACGTGTGCCTGAAAAAAGACAGGGTGATACAAGTGACAATATGTGGCCCAACAAAACAATAAAACCAATTAAAATTCACAAACACATATGTGCTGAATTGCCATGGACTTAATGAACTGTAGACACTCTGGAGTTTCAATATGTACAGGTGAGCCTAAACGGGCCTATTCAGTAAAGCCTCCAGACGATTCTAATTGCACAATGTCCCAATATGTGGAGAAATGCAGCTGATTCCCAGCAGTG
This sequence comes from Pelophylax lessonae, assembly GCF_965119305.1. NCBI lineage: Eukaryota > Metazoa > Chordata > Amphibia > Anura > Ranidae > Pelophylax > Pelophylax lessonae. Next base: position 187,228,289 of record NC_138770.1, on the reverse strand, counting down.
CACCAGAACTTAATAGTGGGCTAATGCCTGTGCTGACTCATACACTGAAGCCTCCAAATGATGCTTATTGTCCCAAAATGTAACAAAATGTAGCTGATTCCCGACAAGATACTCAAACATTGTAATGGGAAGAGATTAAGATGATTCCGGTTAAGTAAAAACTGTGGTACTGAGTCCTGATGGAAATAGACATACAAAAAAATTATTATATGTATGTATATATGTGGTGCCACAATAATTGTGGACTGGGGTATACGGGCCCGTATGCTCAAACTTTGGAACAGAATGGGTAACCAAGTTATATATCCAAAACTCAGGAAGGATGATATAGCCACAGTATGGTCCTCTATTAAAGTAAATCCAATACTTGCCGTGTTGGGGATTGAGTACTCGGCACCCGGTGTAGAGATGGTAGTGACCGTTACAGATGTTCACCGCCTGATCTTTGGGTCACGGGTTGCCGCTGCATGTCGAGATGGTCACAAAGTGGGGTATATGAGTCCAGCTGCTGGATCAAGGGCAGTGGCTGTATGTGTCCGTACCTCCGTCTAACAGCCCGGATCTGCTGGTCGGTGGTGTCGCTTGCATGGCGTTCAACCCATGCACTCACTCAGCCGGTATCCTGTGACGGACGTGCAGGTCCATGAATGTCGGCTTGAAGTCATATCCGGTTCATCGAGTATAGAGGCAGGGGAACAGCTGGTGAGACACCATGCAGGAAACCTCGGGTTACGGAGCAGGCGATTTCACAATGTGTAGGCAGTGGATGCCAACGCTGACGCGTTTCACTGACTGAACGTCAGTTTCCTCAGAACTTTTCTTTATATGCATCAGTTCCGTCCAACGGTCACTGTGTGAAATATACCCTTAGTATTTAGGGAATTGTTCAAACTTCCTTTGTGTTGGAATTACGGTAGGGCCATCTTGGGAACATCATCTCTGTTTTTTTGTAAGATTATATGATGCCCTAAGTCCCTGCATCAAGAGGCATGCCAGCGCCTCATTAGATCCAACAACAATGGCCACCTCTAAATCTACAGACACATCATCTTCTGGGCTATTAAGCCATCTATGAACAAAAACTAGCTGGTCAGCAAGGACATAACGAAAAAAATCCGGAACCGCTAACCCTCCCCTTTTCCACGTCTGTTTAAGCGTTTGTAACTTAATCCTAGGATGTCATCCCTGCCATAGAAAATTAGTAATTAGACAATCTATATTTTTGAAGATATATTTTGGAATCCATACTGGGGAGTTTCTAAAAATATACAAAAAAAGTGGTAAAAATTTCATTTTGAGTAAATTATTTCTACCTATAAGTGTCAGAGGTAACTTTTGCCAAGATTGTATTTGGCTCTTATGCTGTTGCTGTAGTGAAATAACCTTTAGATTCAAGAAATCAGAAACTGAATTAGATATATATACACCTAAATATTTTACCTTATCTACTTGTTAAAGTGGACATGTAGCGGGCACTCTGCACCTCGGGGATGGTGTTTTTAAGGGAAGGATTTGAGATTTATTCCAATTTACTTTTAATCCTGACCATTTCAAAAAAGAATTCAAAATATCCAAGACAGCTGTTAGAGAGGATTCCGAATTGCGTAAAAAAAGAACCATATCGTCCTCGTATAATGCAATTCTCTCTGATAGTTTACCCACTTGAATCCCTTGTATCCCAGTCGAATTTCTCAAAGCCATCGCCAGTGGTTTTAACATTAAAGAAAAGAGACCCGGGGATAATGGGCAGCCCTGCTGAGTTCCCCTCTCCACAGAGAATCTTTTCGAAAGCAAACCATTTAATTTTACCACTGCTATAGGATGTTTATATAGAATCTCAATCCATTTCCTAAATTTAGGCCCAAACCCAAACTCCCGAAGTACAGCTCCCATATACCGCCAATCTATGGAATCGAATGCCTTTTCCATATCTGAAAAGGCCAATACTCCACCACTAGAGGTCTCTGGTCCCAACTGAGTATCTGTGAATACTCTTCTTAGATTTATATTGATAGTTTTTTTTTTTACATAAAACCTGTCTTAACAGAAGAGACCAGCTGATGAATAACCTTCATCAATCTAATAGCTAACGACTTAGCAAGAATTTTTACATCTACATTAAGTAGTGAGATGGGTCTATAAGAGGTGCAGAGTGCGGGATCCTTATCCCTCTTAGCTACTATCACAATATGTGCTTCGTACAAAGAGGGAGGTAAAACACCTCCCTGGAAGCAATCCTTAAGCAGCCCCAGCAGCTTTGGTATTAAAAGTGCCACATGGTCCTCCGGCAGACCATCGGGGCCTGGTTCCTTGTCACTGGATAATGATCCCAACGCCAAAGCTAGCATAGATTTTTGTGTTTTGAGGGTAAAGGTCTATTTTAAAGCTTATTCAAATTTTTGTGATTGGGTTTATATATACATTTACTTTAAAGCCAACCAAGGCTTTTCTGCATCTAGAGTAGTGGGCGAACAAAGCAAAGGTGAGTATGTGTTGCTGGCGCAGGGCATTAAGCTAATCTGTTGCAAGAGAGGCCGAACGCCAGGGACACACCAGACAAGCTGACAGTGAACTTCCTAACAGTGAGTCGATACTAATCTTTCCCCCTGATATACTACTATACTACGCAATGGAAGCCTTCTTGGTTTTTGTATACTGACTCCCTAAATGCTCTTGCAACAATACCTGTGAATGGTCGAACGCAACTTAGGAGCCCTGCAGGCATCAAAGGGGAGAAACAATTAACCAGGCCGTTTTTGGAGTAAGGGAGAGCCTTTGGTAAGTGCTTTACCTCTGGTATTAGCACTTTCACTCCCAGCACGCGCCATATGGGCGCAACTCACTCACCACTTTATTTACAAGATTGGTATTTTTATAGTGATCACGGCTGTAAGGTTTTACCCCCACAAGGGGATGTCACAATAAAAGCTTAAAAAATAATTGTTTACCCACTTATTAGCACTTCGCCACTTTTTCACTGATTAGTGTTCAGAAGGTTATAATACAATCTGTATCTGACGATCGATACATAGATGGTCCAACCTACTCAGCAAAAACACACAGTTGACAATACAATTTTTGCACTTATTGCACTTTTTAGTATTATATACAGCACGCAGCACCTTATACTTTGTAATATATTACTTGCACTTTTTCGCTAACTTAAGTGAGCACAGTGCACTTTATGGGACCGCATACACTACTTATTTTGCACACTGGGTAGAGCAAGGTGGTAGCGCCCCAAACCAACACATCTCAGCCCCCAATATATCTTTACCCTAGTGGTAAGTTGGAGGCAGCATAACCATCTGGTCCCCCTTTTAATAAGTTCAGTATTTGTGTTTAAATACACAATCCGTAGCGCAGGTGCACCCCCAATCTCCCTTTTTTACTATTCCTTATTTACAGAATTTTTTCACACCTGCCTAAAATGTTTGCAAAGTACTGTATATAATGACAGGTACACTCAAGGCTGTGACACAGAAATCAAAGTTTGACATATGTATGTGAATGATACGATGTGTCCTTTGAAATCTGAGTTATTTTCTAGGTGTAAATTGGAGTATTATATGAAGCTGAGAAGCTTCCTTCCAGGGATCTTGCTGTCATACATAATAGTGCATGCTACTACGCTGCATGGCTTGTTCTCACAAGAGTCTCTTTGTTGGGATTGCTTCTCCCCTACAGGCACCACGCCGGATGAATGAAACTGCCCCTCTGCCTAACAATAGACATATGTCTTTTTATGTATGACCTATTTAGCAACATGCTCTTTGTTTGAAAACTGCGCTCTTTGTGAGCTCATGTCAACAGAATGTACACACATACTTTCTGCTGCCGCAGGTCCTCTCTGGAGGGATAGGCTCACGCAATCTCATATACATACACATATGGCAGGACTGAAAAACATTGTCTGAGCTGACGTCTTTATACTGGGCCCCGTGACCAAAGAGAGCACAATTTGCATCAATTTGCATATGGTCCCTGAATTCTTTTTACTGTGAGAACTGTAAATAATATAGTAGTTGGAGGGAATTTCTAGCAGTTGATTTTCTTCAATTGTCACTTATTGGAGGCACCAATCATATCAGAGGGCAATGGAGGAATACTTAATTCTTGAGGTCCAGCGCTGCGAGGGAAAGCAGGTCTCTTAGCAACACACATACATAAAAAGGACTTTCATTAAAAAAGAAAAATAAAATGTTCATATTTGCTTCCTTCCCCCTCCCTGTTCCTTTTTTCTTTTTTTTGTAAAGCAAGTATTTTTTTTGTGTTACTCGTTACCACTTCCTTTCTCCTTGCCTAGATGAGGATGACGCAGCCTAAGGCACGCTGCAGGCACTGTGGGGTTTGGATAGTCTCCCTGCTGGCTACAATCTTAAAAAGTAATCCCCCTCTGGGTGATCCAACTACATTGTAGGAATTTTACCAAACTTTGTTGCAGATTTCCTTTAGATGTGATTTTTTTGGGGGGAGGATTTCACCAAAAAATTACATTTTTGTTGTAGTAGATGCCCAAAATTTGACTTGTATATTAAACTGACCATAGAGCGATTTCCTTTTTTCCTGCAACTACTGAATCCCTCCCGCGAAGCCATTGTGTTCTCCCGGTGGGGGGCAGGGGAAACTGTCCCCACCGAGACACAGTGATTACTACTAGTGGCTATAATAGCTGCTAGCTATAATCGCATGTGAAACCCGACAGGCTGGTTATACCGAAGTTAAATTCATGTAAAATCGAACAGGCTGGTTCTACCCAAGTTGATTGATCGATCATCTTGGGTACATTCATCCTGCCCATACATAGTTCGAATCTCAGCTGGTTCAGCAGGGACTGAGATTCGAACTGTCTATAGCTGGCTTTAGTGCAGACTTCTCTTAAAATCAGTGAGCCAATCATATGTAGCACCCTCCAAGGTAGGTGCTAGTGAGAGAGTATAGTTTTGTGCTCTGTCTGCTTACCAGAGGGGCTGCAGGTAAATCTTTATTGCTCTCTGCCTACCAGGGAGCAGGATCTGTTACTTAAGTCTGCTCATTGTGCTCAGTATGCGATTCATTCAGTCTAGAGAGTGTTTCACGCTGGGCCAATAGGGAATCATGTTGGACAGTGGCAGGAAACCTGACAAATAGGTACATAGGCTTTTGATACAGTCCTGCTGATTGGCAGAGGGCAAGTCGCCTCGGTGCATTCTGGGATACTGTATAAAAGCTAGGAGCACATGTGCTGCGGCGTCTTTGGCTGTAGAGGTGCCATGCAGTCGCAGGAGGTCGTCCTGAGGGCCAGAGGAGCGGTTGAGAGGAGCTGAACCCAGAGGTCCAGGGAAGCTGACTGAGAAGGGAGACACTGGAGTCCCTGGGACTGCAGTATCGTGAGTACAGGGACTCGTGTCAAGGGGCCTGACCTGAGGGGGGACACCCCTGCTCGTAGGATAATCAGTGGACAGGTGTCAAGAGAGAGAATACTAGGTTGAGAGTGTCCTGAAGATAACTAATTGTTCACCAAGTCATCTTAAAGATAAGAGACTTAATTCCTATTCATCCGGAGTGGCAGGATGAATCAACTGTCACGGAACCATGAACCAGACGTACAACAACAGATAAGTGAAAATAAGCAAGCTTTATTGAAAAAAGCTATAAAGCAAAAGTCCAAACAGATGGCGAAACCGATGCAGAGTCTTTGCGAAGCCAGGGATCAGGAACCAGCAGGGTAGTCAGACGAAGCCAGGATCAGGAACCAGCAGGGTAGTCAGACGAAGCCAGGAACAGGAACCAGAAGCAGCAGCAGTCTTAGAAGCATGTGAACACAGGAGGACCAAGCAGGGAACTGAAGCCACAGAACTCCTATATATATGAGCTAGGCATCCAGCTCCTCCCAGTGGGAAGGAGGAGCCGCAGGGTGGGAGGCTACAAGAAACCCAGAAACCAAGATGGCCGCAAGCACATGTCAAACGAAGGAGAACAGCAAGAAGGTAAGACCATGACAGTACCTCCCCCTCAAGGGCCCCTCCTCCGCGGAGTAAAGAACGGTTTCTGAGGGAAGCGTGCGTGGAAGGCTCGGAGCAAGGCAGGAGCATGGACATCTGCGGAGGGAACCCAGGAACGCTCCTCTGGACCATAACCACGCCAATGAACCAAAAACTGCACCCGACCGCGGACCAGGCGTGAGTCCAGGATATTGCTCACCTCATACTCCTCACGATTGCCCACTCGGACCGGACGAGGCCGAGGAACCGAGGAAGTGAAACGATTACACACCAGTGGCTTCAACAGGGAGACATGAAACACGTTGGAGATCCGCATGCCAGGAGGAAGCGCAAGGGCATAGGCTACCGGGTTTACCCTGCGAAGCACTCGGAAGGGACCGACAAAGCGAGGCGCCAGCTTGGGAGTGGGCACTCGAAGGTTGAGGTTGCGGGTGGACAACCATACACGGTCTCCGGCCTGGTAGGAAGGAGCAGGCGCTCGTCTGCGATCAGCCTGGAGTCTCTGGCGCTGCGCAGAGACCTCAAGGGACTTCTGGATCTGTACCCAAGAAGCACGTAGGACGGAAAGGTGATCCTCCACAGCCGGAATATCCTGGGGAGAGAATACCTCCGGTAACACGGCAGGTTGGAACCCATAGTTGGCCATGAAGGGAGACGTCCCAGAGGAAGAGTTCACCGCCGTGTTCCTGGCAAACTCGGCCCAAGGCAGGAGGTCAACCCAATTGTCTTGGTGATCGGAGACATAGCAACAAAGGAATTGCTCCAAGGCCTGATTGGATCGTTCTGCGGCCCCATTGGACTGAGGGTGGTGGGCCGAGGAGAAGGAGAGATGAATCCCCAACTGGGAGCAAAAGGCGCGCCAGAACCTGGACACAAACTGACTCCCCCGATCCGAGACAATCTCCTTGGGCAAACCGTGCAACCGGAAGACCTCCCTGGCAAAAATCGTGGCCAACTCCTGTGCAGAGGGTAACTTCTTGAGAGGAACACAGTGGCACATTTTGGAAAACCGATCCACAATCATGAGAATGACCGTGTTATGAGGCAGGTGGAAGCCTGTCGTGCAGAGAAGGCTTACCGTTGCCGGTGGGCGGAGCTTGGTTGGAAACCCGAGGTGAGTAGCACAGGCTAACCTGAGGTGCGGGGTCTAAGCATCCACCGGTCTTCACCAGGGCCTCTGAAGGTGAGGATGGATTTGGCTGCAGGTGGATACCAGGTCGCAGTCCCCAGGGTCGCCCCACCAGGGGGTAACCGGTCAAGGTCCGAAGGTGGATGAGCCAACAAGGAGAATCCAGAAGAGTAGTCAAAACGAGCCGGGATCAGGACAGGCAGCAAACAAGCGAAGTCAGGGACGAGCCAAAGGTCAACAGGTATCAGACAGGAAATCAACAGGAAGCAGGTTCAGAACACAGGAAGCTGAAGACAACACAGCAATGTGCAGTGCTGTTGAGCTGTTTAAATAAGGCAGCCTGTTTGCCAATTATTGCAATTAGTCTGCTCTGGATTAACCCTTTAGGTTGCAGACAGCACATCATGACACACATCAGTGTGCTCAGGAAGCGTTCCTAACATTGCCCCCCCCTTAAGGGCAACCTCCGGGTGCCCAACAAACTGCTTTTCTGAGGATGGCTAAGAAAAAACGCTTGGATTAAATCTGCAGCATGGATGTTCCGCTCCGGTTCCCAGGAATTTTCTTCTGGCCCATAGCCTTTCCACTTGATCAGGTACTGGAGCTGGTTACCTCTCTTCCGACAGTCAAGTATGGCCTCCACTTCATACTCCACGTCTCCATCAATAATCACAGGTTCGGGAGGTCCAGAATGTCTGCCAGGGAAGGCATCAGGAACCACGGGCTTTAAGAGGGTGACATGGAATACAGGATGGATCCGCAGGGTATCAGGTAAGGATAGTTCGTAAGCAACGGCATTGAGTCTCCTTTTAACTGAAAATGGACCGATAAATTTGGGAGCCAACTTCTTGGATGGGCAGGCCAAGCGGAGGTTAGCTGTGGACAGCAAAACCCGATCACCGGGCTGGAGGATTAACTCTCCCCTCTTTTTCTCGTCAAAGGTTTTCTTGGACGCTGCCTGAGCCTTGGTCAACGTTTCCCGCAGAAGTTTGTTATTGCTGGTGACAAAGTTGAAAATGTCCTGGACTGCGGGAACTCCAGATTCAGAGGAGATGTCAGGCAGGAAGGAGGGATGGAACCCGTAATTGGCGAAGAAGGGGGATTGCCCGGTGACGGAATGTTTGGAATTATTATATGCGAATTCCGCAAATGGCAATAAGGTTACCCAGTCATCCTGGACAAAGGTAGTGAAGCAACGGAGGTATTGCTCCAGGGTCTGGTTAGTCCTCTCGGTTTGACCGTTGGTTTGTGGATGGTAGGATGAGGACATAGCCAGGTCGATCTTCAGGAGCCCACATAATGCCTTCCAGAAACGGGACGTGAATTGCACCCCTCTGTCAGAGATGATACTGGTAGGTACACCATGTAGTCTTACTACCTCCTTGAGAAAGATGTCTGCAGTCTCTTTCGCGGTGGGAGTACCCTTGAGGGGTAAAAAGTGGGCCATCTTGGAAAGCCGGTCTACGACCACAAAGATGGCAGAGCACTCTGCTGAAAGAGGCAGTTCCACGATGAAGTCCATGGCGATTGTCTGCCAGGGCCGGTCAGGAACTGGGAGTGGTCTGAGAAGCCCCCAAGCCTTGCTTCTTGCGGTCTTACTCCGGGAGCAAGTGGGGCAGGAAAGGACATAGTGTCTGCAGTTCTTTTCCATCTCGGGCCACCAAAAGGTGCGCTGCAGAAGGTCAAGAGTTCTTTGGATGCCAAAATGACCGGCTAGAAGATGATCATGACAGGCACCCAGAACTGCCACTCGGACGTCCTCTGGAACAAAAATCTTGTCCCCGGCCCATAACAAGCCATCCCTGCGTGACAGGAGAGTTCCCGGTGGGTCAGAAATTTTAGCCGAGGCTTGTTCGAGACGGGACCTCAGACCTGTGAGAAGAAGCAGAAAGTTCTTTTCAGACAGAATGGTGTCAGGTACTGGGACCTCCTTAGGGTTGTCAAACATCCGAGACAGGGCGTCTGGTTTGACATTTTTGGATCCAGGTCGGTAGGTGATGTGGAACGAAAACCTAGAGAAGAACAGTGCCCATCGTGCCTGACGGGGTCGCAGACGTTTGGCAGATCTCAGGTACTCAAGGTTTTTATGGTCCGTGAAAATGAGAATAGGGTGTGCCGCACCCTCAAGCAGATATCGCCATTCTTCCAGGGCGGCTTTAATAGCCAAAAGTTCCCGGTCTCCCACATCATAATTCCTCTCCGCCGTGGAGAGTTTTCGGGAAAAGAAAGCTATTGGGTGCATCAGGTCCTTGACCCCCTGTCTTTGGGAGATGACTGCCCCAATAGCGACTTCTGAGGCATCTACCTCAAGGAGGTAGGGTAAGGTGGGATCTGGATGGCTCAGGATAGGAGCAGATGTAAAGAGCTTCTTTAAAATCATGAAAGCGGACTGGGCCTCAGGAGTCCAAGAATAACGGACATCTTTCTTGGTGAGCTGGGTGATAGGGGAGATGATGTTGGAGAATCCCCTTATGAACCTCCTATAAAAATTGGCAAAGCCGACAAAGCGCTGCACTCCTTTCTTATCAGATGGCGGAGGCCAATCCAGAATAGCAGAAACTTTCTGGGGGTCCATCTTTATTCCTTCCGTGGAAATTATTAGCCCCAAAAATGAAATGCTGCTTTGCTCGAAGTCGCATTTTTCAGCCTTGGCATATAGACCATGCTGGCGGAGGCGGCTGAGAACATTTCGGACATGCTCGCGGTGTTGTTCCAGGGATGCGGAAAATATCAAAATGTCATCCAGGTATACAATGACAAAGATGTCCAACCAATCCCTGAAGATGTCGTTCACGAAATGTTGGAATGTAGCTGGAGCATTACAGAGGCCGAACGGCATCACTAGATACTCAAAATGTCCGAACCGGGTGCGGAAAGCCGTCTTCCACTCATCCCCCTCTCGGATGCGGACTAGGTTATAGGCCCCACGAAGGTCCAATTTTGTGAACAGGGCAGCGGACCTGAGTCTCTGAAAAAGCTCGGGAACCAGAGGAAGGGGGTAGCGGTTCTTAATAGTGATCTTGTTTAGATCCCTGTAGTCAATACAAGGTCGGAGAGAGTGATCTTTTTTTTCCACGAAGAAAATACCTGCTCCCGCCGGAGAAGTGGATGGGCGGATGAACCCTTTCTTTAGGTTTTCGTCCACATAATCCTTCAGCACGTCCAGTTCCCGTTCAGATAAGGGATAGATCCGGCCGAATGGAATCGCAGCCCCAGGCAGCAATTCGATGGGACAGTCATACGGACGATGCGGGGGCAAGGTCTCGGCGCCCCGTTTACTGAACACATCCAGAAAGTCGTGGTAGGCCTGGGGCACGATGGAGCATAGGTCAGGCTCAGACTCGAGACAGAGTAGGGCTTTGGAAGCTTGGAGTGGCATGGGTAGGCAGGAGTTTCTGCAATATGATGACGGGAATTGGATGGCTCCTGTGGTCCAATCGATCTGCGGGTTGTGGGCCTGCAACCACGGCAACCCCAGGATAACGGGAAATAAGGGAGATGCAATAATGTCCAGACTTATCATCTCCTTGTGGCCAGACGAGGAGACCATGGGAAGAGGAGGGGTTTCCTGGGTCACAGGTCCAGATTTAATGTGGGATCCGTCAGCCAGAAAGATGGTGAGGCCTTGGGTCTTCGGCTGGAGAGGTATGCCATGTTGAGCAGCGAAGGTGCGATCAATAAAGCAGCTGCAGGCTCCTGAATCAATGATCGCTGTAACTGGGACGGGACCTTCCGAGAGCTGCAATGACACAGGGAAAGCTAGGTGAGAGGTATTGGTAACAGATGCCACACAACTGGGTGGAGGAACAGAACGAAACTTGCAGAGTTTTGCAGGGCAGGAACGCACATAATGGCCGGCTTCTCCACAATAGAGACAGAGGTTACCCATTTGCCGACGACACCTCTCTTCTGGAGACAGGGCTGGTCGCATGATCCCGAGTTGCATGGGTTCAGACATATCTGGAGTGGCACCGGTAGGAGCAGGACAGACAGGGACTGGTCCAGTCGGGGAAAAACGTGCGGGAGTAGTCACCCGTGGCAGCATCCAGGTTGGCCGAAACTGTTGTGGAGGCCGCTCTGCCCGGCGCTCCCGGAGCCGGCGGTCGATCCGAATGACCTGGGAAATCAGATCTTCCAGGGTGTCAGGTATACCCACTCGGGCTAGTTCATCCTTCAGTCCTTCAGATAAGCCCAGGCGGAACTGGTAGCGCAGTGCCGCCTCGTTCCAGGAGGTATCGGAACTCAGGCAGCGGAAGTCGGTGACGTAGTCCTCGACGGGCCTGCGACCCTGCTGGAGAACGTGAAGTGCAGCTTCTGCGGTGGAGGACCGCTGCGGATCATCATAAAGTTGAGCCATGGCCGTAAAAAATGATGATAATGAGTCCAGATGGGGACTGCTCTCCTCTAGAAGCCGATGGGCCCAGGATTGAGGCTCGCCTAGGAGCAAAGAAACGACAAACCCCACCTTGGTGACCTCCAGGGAAAAGGTCCGGGGCTGCAAGGAGAAGTACAATTGGCAAGCATTACGGAAGGCTCGGAATTTACCCCGGTCTCCGGAGAATTTTTCGGGGTTCGGAACACGGGGTTCCGGTGGCAACATCACTACCGTGGGACTAGGAGCAGATCCTGTGGACGCTGCAGAGGTGGGCGGAGCTGATAACACTGGAGGGTTCCCCGGGAGAGTGGCGGATTGTAATCGTCCCTCTAGCTGTGTGTAACCATCCTGGAGGGTCTTCACGGCTTGTGACAGGGCTGCGAGGTGCTGGCAAATTTCCTCCAACGGTGAGGCCTCTCTTGCAGGCTCCGACATGGCTGTGTTGTACTGTTATGAGGCAGGTGGAAGCCTGTCGTGCAGAGAAGGCTTACCGTTGCCGGTGGGCGGAGCTTGGTTGGAAACCCGAGGTGAGTAGCACAGGCTAACCTGAGGTGCGGGGTCTAAGCATCCACCGGTCTTCACCAGGGCCTCTGAAGGTGAGGATGGATTTGGCTGCAGGTGGATACCAGGTCGCAGTCCCCAGGGTCGCCCCACCAGGGGGTAACCGGTCAAGGTCCGAAGGTGGATGAGCCAACAAGGAGAATCCAGAAGAGTAGTCAAAACGAGCCGGGATCAGGACAGGCAGCAAACAAGCGAAGTCAGGGACGAGCCAAAGGTCAACAGGTATCAGACAGGAAATCAACAGGAAGCAGGTTCAGAACACAGGAAGCTGAAGACAACACAGCAATGTGCAGTGCTGTTGAGCTGTTTAAATAAGGCAGCCTGTTTGCCAATTATTGCAATTAGTCTGCTCTGGATTAACCCTTTAGGTTGCAGACAGCACATCATGACACACATCAGTGTGCTCAGGAAGCGTTCCTAACAGACCGTATGGCCTCGGGATGCAGGGAGGTCCACAATGAAATCCATCCCCAGGTGTGACCATGGGCGCTCCCCGGTGGCTATGGGTTGCAGAAGGCCCAACGGAAGGTGCCGAGGGGACTTACTCTGGGCACAAACGGAGCATGCCGCTACATATGCGGCGATGTCGGAATGTAGGGAAGGCCACCAGAACAGACGTGAAACAGCCCAGGACAGCTGATTCTTTCCAGGATGCCCCGCGGTCTTGGAGTTATGGTAGGTTCGCAACAACCGAGTGCGCAACTCCTCAGGCACAAAACATCTGCCGTTGGGTCTCCCAGAGGGAGCACCAGATTGTGCCGCCAAAATCTGCTCACCCAGGGGAGAGGTCAGGCTGGTGCGAATGGCGGCCAGGATCTGATTCGGAGGTATGACCGAAGTCGGAATCGACTCCTCCCTGGACAGGTCGGAGTACTGCCGTGATAAGGCATCCGCCCTGATGTTCTTGGAACCGGGTAGGTAGGAGACCACGTAATTAAAACGTGACAAGAACAGAGCCCATCTGGCCTGACGTGGTGTCAATCTCTTGGCCTCAGAGAGGTAGGTCAGATTCTTGTGGTCCGTCAGGATGAGGACCGGAACCACCGAACCCTCGAGCAAGTGCCTCCATTCTTTAAGAGCCTGCACGATGGCCAATAACTCCCTGTCACCAATCTGGTAGTTGCACTCCGCGGAAGACAGTTTCCGGGAGTAAAACCCACAAGGAAGCAGAGGACCCTCTGGTGTTCTACGCTGAGACAGAAGGGCGCCTACTCCCGTCTCAGACGCGTCCACCTCGAGGACAAAGGGCAACCCAGGGTTGGGATGCGACAGAATCGGAGCCGACACAAAGGCGGACTTTAGAGCCTCAAAAGCTCGGATGCCCTCGGGTGGCCAGACCTGGGAATTACTGCCCTTCCTGGGCATGGAAAAGTCCCTGATGAACTTCCGATAATAATTGGCGAAGCCCAAAAAGCGCTGCAGGGAGCGAAGACCACTGGGCTGGGGCCACTGTAAGACAGCCGAAACCTTCTCAGGATCCATGGAGAACCCCTCAGCGGAAATGATGCAACCTAAGAAGGTTACCTGGGATCGGTGAAATTCGCATTTCTCAAGCTTACCGAACAGCTTGTTCTCTCGTAACCGTTGCAACACTCGTTTGACATCCAGAATGTGGGTCTCCATGGACTCAGAATATACCAAGATGTCATCCAAATAGACCACCACACACTGCTGCAACAGGTCACGGAAAACATTGTTGATGAATTCCTGAAAGACTGCGGGCGCATTGCACAGCCCAAAGGGCATAACCAAGGATTCATAATGACCGGTCCTGGTGTTAAACGCGGTCTTCCACTCATCGCCCGCCTTGATCCTTACGAGGTTATATGCCGCCCTCAGGTCGAGTTTGGTAAAGACCGTGGCCCCTTTAAGGCGATCGAACAGCTCGGAAATCAAGGGTATCGGGTAAGCGTTCTTGATCGTGATGCGATTGAGACCCCTGTAATCGATGCAAGGCCTCAACTCACCGCCCTTCTTTTTCACAAAGAAAAATCCAGCCCCTGCCGGGGACGAGGATTTGCGAATGTGTCCGCGTGAAAGCGCCTCCCTCACGTACTCCTCCATGGCCTCATTCTCCGCTACCGACAGTGGATAGACCTTGCCACGAGGAGGAACGGCACCAGATTGTAACTCGATGGCACAATCGTATGGGCGGTGCGGAGGTAGGGCAACCGCGCGCACCTTATCGAATACATCCCGGTACTCCTCGTATTCAGGGGGCAACAGAGAGTCCGAGGAAGTACACAGCAACTTGACAGGCCCATGGATGCAACTAGCCCCACACTGCGGTGACCACGAGAGGATCTCGGCCGATCTCCAATCGAAAATCGGATTATGCTTCTGGAGCCAGGGGTACCCCAAGACCACCGAGTAGTGTGGAGACGAAATAACCTGGAAGCAGACCGACTCTCTGTGGACGGCACCAATGGCTAACCCCACTGGAAGGGTCTCATGAGTCACGTGTGGCGGCAGAAGGGGTCTGCCGTCTATCGCCTCAAGAGCCAGAGGAGAACCTCGAGCCTGCAGAGGAATGGAATTGGCGGCAGCGAACACACTATCAATGAACAAACCACCAGCACCAGAGTCCACCAACGCCTGGGTCGTCACCGAGCCCCCGACCCAGGAGAGGACAACAGTGATCAGTGGTTTGTCAACACGGGAAACCGGGGACGAGGAGACTCCACCCAAGATCTGCCCCCGACAGGATCTCAGGTGCGAGCGTTTCCCGGACGGTTCGGACATGCCAACCGAAAATGCCCACCGAGACCACAGTACATGCACCGGCCCTCGCGTCTCCGGAGTACCCTCTCCCCCTCGGACAGGCAAGCAAACCCCAGCTGCATGGGTTCACCCCCAGACAAGTCATCCCCAGGAGGCGTGGGAGGAGAGGGAGGCACGGGTGGGACAGCAAAGGTAGGCGCCAATCTGTTAGGAGGCCTCCGCAGACTCTCCTTAAAGGAAGGTCTCTCCCTGAGTCTGGTGTCAATCAATATCAGGAAAGAAATAAGAGACTCGAGCTCCACTGGTAGGTCCTTAGCTGCAACCTCATCCTTCAAGGCATCCGAGAGACCATGAGAAAAAGCAGCGACCAGAGCCTCATTATTCCAGCCCACCTCTGCTGCCAGGGTACGAAACTCAATGGTGTATTCAGCTACGGATCGTGAACCCTGTCTGATGGACATAAGGAGCTTCGCAGCAGAGGCAGCACGAGCCGGCACATCGAATACCTTCCGAAGAGAAGCAACAAAACCGGAAAACTCGGCAACCACCGGATTGTTGTTCTCCCATAAAGGGCTGGCCCAGGCCAAGGCCTTGTCCGAGAGCAGCGAGATTAAGAAGCCCACCTTTGATCTCTCAGTAGGAAAGGCATGTGGCAGCAACTCGAAATAAATGCCCACCTGGTTAAGGAAACCTCGGCACTGAGTTGGCTCTCCCCCAAAGCGCTGTGGAAGGGGGGCAGAACCGGACATACCCCGAAACACCGCAGGCGCAACAACAGGTGTCGGGGTAGACTCTGGCGCAACAACCGGAGCAGCAGTAGGAGCGGGCCCAGGAGCGACAACCGACCCATCGGCAACGGGAGCGAAATGAGCCGTGCGTTCAAGCAGGGTTTGCAACGCCACGGCGAACTGACCCAACAGGTGATCCTGCTGATCAAGTCTGGCAACCAGCGTGGGTAGTGAGGATGGCCCTGTACCGTCAGAATTCATGGCTTGGTCCTAATGTCACGGAACCATGAACCAGACGTACAACAACAGATAAGTGAAAATAAGCAAGCTTTATTGAAAAAAGCTATAAAGCAAAAGTCCAAACAGATGGCGAAACCGATGCAGAGTCTTTGCGAAGCCAGGGATCAGGAACCAGCAGGGTAGTCAGACGAAGCCAGGATCAGGAACCAGCAGGGTAGTCAGACGAAGCCAGGAACCAGAAGCAGCAGCAGTCTTAGAAGCATGTGAACACAGGAGGACCAAGCAGGGAACTGAAGCCACAGAACTCCTATATATATGAGCTAGGCATCCAGCTCCTCCCAGTGGGAAGGAGGAGCCGCAGGGTGGGAGGCTACAAGAAACCCAGAAACCAAGATGGCCGCCAGCACATGTCAAACGAAGGAGAACAGCAAGAAGGTAAGACCATGACATCAACAGCCTGGCTGTTCTATACCTATTGTAAAACAGAGAGAAGATAGGAGTCCTCAACCACTGTGAATAGTTAAAGTTGGAGTATCCCACTATTTACTTCTCCTATCCTCATTCTACAATAAACAAAAAAAAAAAAAAAAAAAAAAACAAATACCCCTGGACTGATTATTGGAGTGTGAGCCAAGGAGAATTAAAGGGTAAATCCACTTTTAGGGGGAAAAATATATAGCAAGTAGAATAAAAATAATATAGCATACAGTATACAATTGCTACACAAGTCATATTGTAATTGAATAGTATTAAAACCATTTTCAATCTGCAGCTGCTGTAATTTTCTGTAAAGTGCAATGCCATATGGCAACCTGGAGGCATTCTATACAGTGATGGTGTACAGAACTCCCCCCAGAAATGTAATTTCCTTCTTGTATGTGTAGCACTGTCCCCATAAGAACTGCTTGATATTCACTCTATGGGTTTCCTCTGGTTACCAGCACACGGCCATAAGTAAAGACAAGTCCTTAAAGGGTAACTCCACTTTGGAGGGGAAAAAAATAGTTTAGCACCCTCCTAGGTAGGTGCTAGGTAAAGCATAGTTATGGCCCTGTTCTGCTTATCAGGGGGGTCTGATTTGTTAGTGAGCCTGTCACCTGTTTCCAAGTGTGATTCACTGGGTCTGAGGGAGCTCATTGGACAGTGGAGGAAACCTAGCCAGTGGCACACTCTGTTTTATGTCAGTTCCAGTGGGAGGGCATTCCTGCAATGCATCCTGGTATAGGACATAAATAGTAGGGGGGCATGTGACAGGGTGTCTTTGGGTGGGAAGCCAGGTCCCAGGAGGAGGGTGACGGCTGTCTCTCCTCCTGTTGCATAGGAAAGTGGTCCAGGCAGTCGGCCTAGGGACCAGGGGATGAGCTGTGCTGTGAAGGATCCAGTGTGTGCTGACCAAGTGGAGCTGTGGGGCAGGATTCTTCTGGAAAACCAGTGTTGTGAGTACTCAAGATCTGCCCAGGAGTCTGCCTAAGAGAGGGAACTACTCCAGAGAGGTCAAGGGGATCAGAGAGCCAGCTAACCCAGGAAGTTGCAGTAAAGGGGGTGCCAAGTTGTGAAACCCTGAAGAATAGGGAATAAAGAGGGCGCCAGGAAGGGCCCTGAAGTGTCTCAGCAGTACAGTCTGCACTACAAGTCAGCTACCTCAGGAAAGAGTACCTTAGGGAGCTTAAAGGACTTTTCACAGTCAAAGGTGAAGCTAAAGTAAGCGGCATAGCCGTGACCAGCATCAGTCATCGTTAATCAGCGTCAGTCAGCGCTAACCAGCATCAATCAGCAATTCTTTATAGTCCCGGCCTATTTTGTGCATAGTGCAGTTGTTGGAGTATCTCACTCATCCCTTCTGCTATCCAAGTTCTCAAAAAACCCTAAAAACCAAAGAAACTGGACTGGTCCCTGTCTGAGGTAATCACACTTGGAAACATGCTTAAATGTCCTACTGTTGCTAATGGTAACCCAGGGGAACCCACACTCAGCAGTTCCTATGGGAGTACTGCTACAATAGCAAATAAAGAAAAAACAATATAGCGTATACAATTGCGACACAAATCATATTGTAATTGAATGTTATTAAAAATGACCTTTCCTTTTCAATCTGCAGCTGTTGTAATGCAATGAAATGCAATGCAATATGGCTACCTGGAGCTGTTCTGTACACAGAATGTATCCTGACCACACCCCAGAAACATCATTTCCTGCTTCTGTGATTGGCTCACGAATTTCCCCATAAGTCTGTCTAAGATACAAGTCAGATTTCTGGCATCCCCTGCATTAAAAATGTCATTTTTGGTGGCATACTCCCAATAGGAACACACCTAAAGGGATGCAGGCCCAGCGGATTTCCCTTATTAGTGCACTGTAGCTGCCACAGCTGATTGATAATTATGAAACCACTCCCATCAGACCCACTCAGCACAGAGGCACAGAGGAACAAACAGTGATTTCTTCAGAATAACAAAAGATAGGAATCTGCAACAAAGTTTGTTAAAATCCTTGTAATGTACAGAGATCACCCAGAGGGAATGTTTTTTTTCTCAACAAAAGTGGAGTTACACTTTAATGGGCTGGTAAGTATGTGTTTTAAATATACAAGTGCAGTGCAATCAAGATATAGCTTTCCATGGATGCAATGGAATAAAAAATGACATACATATATCAAAGATAAACCATAAACAGTGTGAATAATTAAATAAGGCAATATATGTATAAAGCAAGTAAATCTCAATCCATAAAAATCTTAATGGAGGAGTGTAGTCAGGTAAACCCAGGAGGACCAGGACAGGCTGCTAATGAACTCCCTCCACGGTACATATGCCTGCTGATGAAGTCCATGCTCACTTCTGGACGTAACGCGTGGGAAGCGTGGACTTCATCAGCGGGCATATGTACCGTGGAGGGAGTTCATTAGCAGCCTGTCCTGGTCCTCCTGGGTTTACCTGACTACACTCCTCCATTAAGATTTTTATTAACTGAGATTTAATTGCTTTAGGGCTCTTTTAGATGGCCGCTCCGCTGCTTTTGTCCGCTGCGGAACTTTTTTTTTTTCACGGAGCGGATGACATTTGTGTCATCCGCTCCGTATGTCCGCATATCATCCCATCCGTTTGCGGATGATATGCGGACATAATGTAAGTCTATGGGGATTGCGGATGACACCGCTGACATCCGATTTTCCTTCCTTTCCCTTTTTTGAACAGATGAAAAAATAGGGTTCTGTTCCGTTCCAAAAAATGGAACAGAACTGAAAGGAAGAAAATCGGATGTCAGCGGATGGTATTCCGCTGACATCCGCAGTGCCATAGACTTACATTATGTCCGTAAATCATCCGCAAAAAAAAAGGATGATTTGCGGACAAGCGGAGCGGCCGTGTGAAAGAGCCCTTATACATATATTGCCTTTTTCAATTATTCACACTGTTTATGGTTTATCTTTGATATATGTATGTGATTTGTTATTCCATTGCATCCATGGAAAGCTATATCTTGATTGCGCTGCACTTGTATATTTGATTTATTTGGAGGTTTTACTTAGATTGACCTTTAGGCCCCTTTCACACGGTCCGCCAATCCCCGCTGAGCCGGCGGATGACAGCTCCGTCTCCGCACTGTGTGTGGAGAGGGAGGTGTCAGAGCCCCGCTGCTCTCTATGGGGAATCGGATGAGAGTGGTCCGCCTGTCCGCTCTCATCCGATCCCATCCAATCCGATCCCCAGGACGGATGGAAAATAGGGTTTTCATCCGTCCGGATTTCACGGACAGGATCGGATGCGAATGGCAGCCGGTGTCAGCGGACGTGTCACCGCTGACATCCGCTGCTCCATAGGGCTGAATGGGGCATCCCCTAAAAAACTGAAAGGTGGATCTGATCGGAACGCCCGTGTGAAAGAGCCCTTAGTGTTCAGCTAGCAATCTTACACACCTGTTGATTGTTCAGCGCTGAGTATATCTGTCTATAAGTATGTGTTTTACTTGTAACTGCTAACATTTAATTTTGGATAGCCAGGTTAAGTTCCTCTTTAAATTGGGCAACCACACATAATAACAGAACGTTTTACAAGCTCAGTCTGACCACGCAGAGGCATGTTCATGAAGGACCAATTCCTAAATATCTATGTTCAGCTCGCTGTATATGTTTAGCTGAGTCGAGGCAAGCATTAGGCAAACTGCTCCCAATGCCACTTCTTTTAGAAAAACAATAGCTTTCAAACCTGTAGGCCTGCCACAGACATGTGAGCCCAGCTGGGTGTTTGGAGCTTTGGTTCGCTTAGGGCAAACATACATGGTTCAAATCTTGACCATTTCAGCAGGAACCAACTGAGATTTGAATTGTTAATAGGCAGGTTGAATATATCAATTAGATTGATCGATCAACTTGGTTACAACCAGCCTGCCAGATTCTCTTTGCTTTTGTCACACAGATCCTCCTCCTGGCCAATCAGGAAGCAGCTCATGAGATCCATTTCCCGATTGGCCAAAAGGAGAGGCCATGCTATTGGCCAATGAGGAGGGAGGAGATGCCAGGGAAGCCGCCGCCGTCGCTGCCAGGGGAAGCCACCGCCGGAGATGAAGCTGATGGGAGGCTTCTAATGGGGCCAGGCAGGAGTGTTCCAGGGCATCTTTAGCGCTTTAATGTAAGTGAGCCGACGATCGGGGGTGGTGTGTGAGCTGGTGTGGTCTGGGGGGGGGGGGGGTATGGTGTGGTCCGCCTGACCACACACCCCTCCCCCCCCCCAGCCCATGGAGCACCAGAATTCCCCTCTTACAGACAGCTAAGAAGATTATTGGTGTCATGCTGCTGGCTCTACCAAGTGGCTTAGGACCTGGAACTATCCAGGCACCATCAAAGGTAGGTGAATCAACCACAGTTCAAGGAAGCCCTAACAACCTCTAGAGCAGTGGTTCTTAACCTGGTTGGAGGTACTGAACCCCACCAGTTTCATATGCGCATTCACCGAACCCTTCTTAATTGAAAAAATAAAATATGATTTTTTCAAATTCAAAACATAGGTATATATTTAGATATATATTTATACATAGGTGCACAAAATGAACAAAACCATTAAAAAACAAAACCATAAAAAAAAAAAAAAAAAAAAAAAAAAGGCTCCATAGCTCAGGGGTTAGAGCACTGGTCTTGTAAACCAGGGGTCGCGAGTTCAAATCTCGCTGGGGCCTCCCTGCAAGTGTTGGCGACTGTATCTCAAAAAACAAAACCATTAAGAACAAAACCATTAAAACATGGGGTGTCAGGAGGGCATACCATGGGGTGTCAGGAGAGAACACACTGAGGGGGAAGGTGTTGGGAGGGCATACTATGGGGTATCAGGAGGGCACACACTGGGGGGGGGCTGGGAGGACATACCATGGGGTGTCAGGAGGGAACACACTGGGGGGAGGTGTTGGGAGGGCATTCCATGGGGTATCAGGAGGGCACACACTGGGGGGGTTGGGAGGACATAGCATGGGGTGTAAAGAGGGAACACACTTTGGGGAGGTGTTTGGAGGGCATACCATGGGGTGTTAGGAGGGCACACATTGGGGGGAGGTGTTGGGAGAGCATTCCATGGGGTATCAGGAGGGCACACACCAGGGGGTATTCACAATGCTTTATTGAGCTAAATGAAAAGGACATGCATTTCCATCTGTCAGCTAACAGCACCTCTATGCTAAGCTGCAGTAACTCAGCAGACGTAGCATAGAGGTGCTTGTAAACTAATCCACCATGTACAGCTAGCTGAGCCTACCTCCAGGAACATTCACTCGGCTCCCTCTGCTCAGCTGCTCACACTTCCCTCTTTCAGGCGGGCGCGATCTCCGTGGTCAGGTACATCCCTATCCCGCCCACTCACGCAGCAAGCAGCCTGCAGGAGATAGGCTGGAAACCTGCTGGGGGAGGTACAGGGGGCGGAGTGTCAAGTGTCTATGTGTAATGGCTGTGAGTTGTCCCGACCGCAGCTCTGATTTCCCGGGGTGCGCTCGGCCTCACAATCAGTAATATTTTCTCGGGGGAGCAATTGCCCCTTTGTCCCCCCCCCCCCCCGCCGAACCCCGGAGACTGACTCACCGAACCCCTGGGGTTCGATCGAACCCAGGTTAAGAACCACTGCTCTAGAGGAACCCTAGGGCTCCACCGAACCCTAGTTGATAATGGCTGCCTTTTTGGCTCCCACTCTTTGCTCTTCCTCTATATTGGTAGAATGACAGCACTGTGGAAAAAGAAAACTTATCATTGTTTTTTTTTTTCTGGTTTGTAGTTACTTTGTGACAAAATAAAATGTTAATTTTATAAACTGTTAATGGGCTACAGTGCGTACTTTCAGTGTATTGAAAATATTCCAAACTTAATATGTTACCAAATTCAATCCAAGATCTACTTCCAAAATCATATTCCCCTTTTATTACAAAAAAGTGCCAATGTGCTAATATTTAAAAAGCTCCTTATCACTCAGAAATGATTTCATATTAGTGCAAATAAAATCCCTGCACAAAGAAAAAAAAATTTAATATAAAATGAAAAATGTTCTGTGCTGATTCCAAAAAACTTTCAGGCATAGCCAAAGTTTCAAATTAGTATCCACAATAATCGTGATCCACAGTGTTATCAAAATGTATTTTCTCAACTTATATTTTTGATCTTTATTTATTTCTCTTCATCACATTTTATTACACCTTTGTGTGTTATCCACCACCGTTTATGTCCTAAAGTAACTCACAAAGTCTCATTGCTGGTCAAATTATAAACTAACTTGAAGCGCCTTCCCTGTTACGGGAGCAATCCTCTGCAGCAATCTTTACTATATGATCCTCAACTCTCGTTACTGGTTGGATGTAAACCAGCCTGAAGCGCCTTCCCTATTCAGGGAACAATCCTCTCCAGCGGTTTTTGATGTGCGATCTTTTGCTCATCCACAGGCAAAAGGATTCCTCAATGCAAGCAGTCATTCCAATAGGAGAAAAAAGAGCTTCACATAGTATAAAATCTTTTAAAATCAGTATTGTATAAAATCATTCCATTCACATTTAAAAGTGTCACAACTGACACAAGGAAAAAGGCATCAAATTATAGGCAGGTAGGCTCCGCCACTCCTTTCACCACGAGCAAAGGCCCGGCTCAGCATAATGACGACAACTACAGTCCCCGCCCTTCGTGTTTCATCACTTGACTTGATGAAAGTGACGAAACACGTAGGGCAGGGACTGCAGGTGTCGTCATTATGCTGAGCTGGGCAGTTGCTCGCGATGAAGTAGATGCCGGGGCTATAATGAAAATGTGATAAAGAGAAATAAGAACAGATTGAAGCTATACACTATATTCTCAAAACCTTTGGGTCACCTACCTTTACATAAACATGAACTTTAATGGAATCCCAGTCTTAGCCCATAGGGTTCAATATTGAGTTGGCCCACCCTTTGCAGCTATAACAGCTTCAACTCTTCTGGGAAGGCTGTCCACAAGGTTTAGGAGTGTGTCTATGGGAATGTTTGACCATTCTTCCAGAAGCGCATTTGTGAGGTCAGGCACTGATGTTGGATGGGAAGGCCTGGCTCGCAGTCTCAGCTCTAATTCATACCAAAGGTGTTCTTTCAGTTTGAAGTCATCACATGTGATCACAGAACAGCAATGCGGTGCGACTCACATGCAATGTCTGACATTGCAGCAGTGTGAACCCAGGCTAAAAGTACACACTGTAGCACATTAAGAGCCCATTCAAATTAGCGCGACTTGTCAGGCGACTTGTCAGCCTGACAAGTCGCGGTATGTCGTGGTCCATTGAGTAGTACAGGAGCCGTTCTAATAGGAGCGACACAAGTCGCTCCGACTTAGAAAAAGGGTCCTGTACTACTTTGGGGCGACCTCGGAGCGACTTGCATAGACTTCCATTATGTGAAGTCTCTGCAAGTCGCGCCAAAGTCGCGGTGCACAGCGGTGCACGCGACTTCACAGGTCGCCCCCCAAAGTCGTGTCGCCTCAATGTGAATGGGCTCTCAGAGTTTATAAAAGTAACACTTTATTTTGTCACAACTTAACTACAGTACAAACAAGTAAAAAACAACAATAATAAGTTTACAGCGTTGTCATTCTACCAATATATTTTAAATTGAGTTTTTTTTTCTCCATTTCTGCAGCAGCAGTGACAATATCACACATATTATCCAAGCATGGTTCAAGCTTTCCTATTTACTCTTCCTCCGCCAATCTTAGTTCTGCTGTATAGGGAATTTCAAGAGGTTGATACCAAGTTAGTCAGGTACTTACATTAGTTGCATTAAAAAAAAAATCATTAAAAAACTTTTTTTGAGTACACAGGCGTGATCATGTATATTTTGTATATCTGCCTAGAATTCAGCCTTAAAGTTGGGACTTCACTTTCTCAATCAACATTGATTATTGTAAAACCTTATGCTGCTAGCATTAGTAAATAGATAGGAAAGTATATCATATTTACTTGTTTTAAACTGTTATTTTATTTATTTTTTACATTTCTTTAGTTACTTCCCGGTTTTCATGCCTAGGCAAATGATGTCATACACCCCAGGAGTTTTCAGGAGGGAAGGAGGGTTTTTCTCAGCTAAGCACACCCTCCTCATGTATGCCTAAGCTAAAGCCCCATACACACGAGTGGAAATTCGGCCGGGAATTTTTCGTCTGACAACCGAACTGCCGATTTTCAGCTTGTTAGTATGATGCTTCTGACAACCGACTCCGACTTTTCGGCCGAAAAAATCCTGGTGTGCAGGCTATATAATTTTTGTCGACCATCAAAAAACGTCCAATTTTAGTACAGATTTCGATGGGGAAAAATCTTATGAGCAAGGCTAGGCATGCTTAGAGATGAAAAAACACAAAGAAAGCAATCCAACACATGACATCACTTCTGAAGTAGAATTCTGTCGTGCGGGAAAATTTGTGTGCAGTCTAGAGCACATTCCAACCAACAGACACCACTCTGGACAAAAGACGGACGACCGGTCGGCAGAAATTCGTTGCGTGTGTACGAGGCTTTAGAGTAGATGGATTCCAGGAAGTAAATGCTACATGACTCCTCAGCCCTTACCAAGAAGGCCATGGCCAGAACTGCTAGGGGGTGCTTTTCGAAGTGATTTCTCTGCATAATAAAACATGGAGACAGGGATGGATGGGGGGGGGAGTTTGCTTTGAATAATAAAAATGAATGAAATAGCGCCGTTGGTTTGTGGTGCTTAGATGCAATGTAGTTCCGCTTTTAGTTAATTCCTATAGGCTGGGAAGTATACCATCATGGTCATTACCTTTTCCTTCATCCCTGTAATTGTAAACATGGAGGTATTTTCTTCACAATGGCACAAAACACAGAGGCATTCAGTCACTTCTCTGTAGAAGCAGCATTGTGAGTACAGGCCTTAAACAAACTCAAGACATTACTTCTGCTGAAGCTTTTCATCCATTCAGCCACGATAGTCTTTCAAAACATTGTATTTTCTTTCTGGAATTTTTTCTTAACTGTTACAGGCTTGTTTTTATACGCATTCCTGTGGCACATGAGAGAATTCCTGCATGCCACCCACACTTATTGTGTCACCTGGAGAGATGAGTCAAAGATCGTAGAGCTCTTATTGCTTTTAACTGAAGCCCGGCCATGACTTTAATTACAAAACATCAAACGAAAGTAACTGGATGAATGGGAAGAGAACAACCATTTGGCGCACTGTTTTACAAATCTCCTTTGGTTTTGTCAAGGTGTAGGAGGGATTCCACATAGCTGCTGAGATTTTCAAATATTTTCCATGGACACCTTGCAGCAGAGCCAGGGAATCTACACTGTTTATTGCTCTGTATAAAGCCCCGTACACACGTACCGATTGTCGGCGGACCGTTCGGCCGTCTTTTGTCCGGTGTTGTTTTGTTGGTTGAAAAGTGCTCAAGACTGCACACGAATTTTGTCGGCCAACAACAACCAACTGCAGAAGTGATGTCATGTTCTGGTCTACTTTTCGTGTGTTTTTTCTTCACTGAGCATGCCCAGTCTTGATCATCACATTTTTGTCGGCCGAAATCTGTACTGACTGACGAACAATCGGCCGTTCTTTGTTGGCCAACAAACATTTTAAAGCCTGCACACCAGATGTTGTTCGGCCGAAAAGTCGCAGTCGGTTGTTGGAAGCATCATACTAACAAGCCGACAATCGGCCGATCGGACGTTGGCCGAACATTTACGGCCGACAATCGGTGCGTGTGTACGGGGCTTTAGACCAAAGGACCACAGGACACTACTGATCCAGTAAATTAGTATATAAATATCCTATTCTGCATTTTATAATGCCGCTCTTTAATAAATATAAAAAATAAAAAAATTTTTGTATGGATTGATATGGAGCATCCATTCCACTGGACACTTTGGTGATGTCACACTCCCATACCTCGGGATTTTGAATTAAACCCAACTGTGATGGACTTCTGGACAACAGCACTTACTATTACTTTGATGGCACTTACTAGAACTTCTTACATTGTAAGGGACTTATCCACTAAACCCTCTCTTTTAATTTCTTTTATGGGAAACACTGCAATCTCTTCTGGAGGGCAAGACCAGACCTTCTGAGGAAATCAGGCACATAAGTACAAAATAATGTAAAAAATAACCGTGCTAAGCACAGAGTTGTGTAAATAATTAAATGAATAAATAATTAAATAAATGACTAATGTGATAAAGCTGCAGTTATAGTGGGAAACACTAAAAAATAGTTATAAAGAAAAAGCCACGCTAAATTGAGAAATTGTTAATAAATCAACCTGCAAATCAATATCATTGATCATGTGCAGAGATGTATAGTAACGAAGTAGAACTACTTAAGTACTGTACTTAAGTACCGAAATGCGGTATCTGTACTTTCCTAGAGTAGAATTTTTTTCTCCTACTTCTACTTTTACTTCACTACATTTTTTCGATGATTTCGATACTTCTACTCAAGTATTTATTTTTTGTGCTGCATAGTTACTCGTTACTTTTAAAAAAATTACCACTGCCAGAACAGTAGATGGCAGGTTGCATAAAGTTTAAAAAAATGTGTATAATGTCATTTGTAAATCAGCGCATACGAAAATAAAGGCTGTGTATAATAAAAGCTGCTATACCAAATCTTTCCAATAAAAAGAAAATATGAAACAAACAAATAAATGGTGCTACAGCGCTTAAAGTGCATCAAGAAACTACTAACAAACACAGGTTAATCATTTGAATAAATCATTTGAAATAATAAAAACAATATGATGTTCAAACTTTTGACTTATTTCTTTAATAACTACATAACACAGTACTTGTACTTCTACTTTCAGTACTTGAGTAGAAATTTTTTTTCAAAACTACTGGTACTTTTTACTTTTAGTACTTAAGTAGCAAATTTTTTGAAAAAACTACTTGCAATACTTAAGTAAAAAAAATGTTGAATACTTTAGTACTTCTACTTAAGTAACTTTTTCTGCGAGCACTTCCACTTCTACTCAAGTAATTTTTTGATCGAGCACTTGTACTTTTACTCAAGTAGAAATTTCGAGTACTTTATACAAGTCTGATCATGTGATTATATCAACCAATATAGTGTATACTTAAACATATGCAAATTTCAGTGATAAATATCCCAAAGAAATAACGCAATTAAGCGCTAAATAAATAATATAGTAAAGTAAATGTCCAAAACCAGCAAAGATCCAGTGTGAAGTGCTGAGTGCAGGGAAAAATCCACCACCAAATAATGTGTTTTCATGTGCGATTAGTGCTGCGTGCTATAGATACACCAAGCGCTTACCAGATCACACATGTATGTCAGCAACAAACACAGGGTAAGGACATCAATGGAATCCAGGCGTAATGCCTCTCTCTAGATGGTCCACACAGTCTGCAGGGAGCCGCGGTATCCACCAAACACTAGGAAAAGCCAAATCTCATCCAGAGCCCGATGAGTCCAAGGGGATCGGCAGATGGAATTATGACAGCGTGCTTCTTCCAGAACCATTTACCAGTATTGCAGATAAAGGAACAGAAATGGCTGAAATTGAAATTGGCGCCAGTGCTTTATCCTATAAAAAAGGAAGACGGTGAGCCACCTGCAACCTTTAGAAGCCCTTTCCAGCATCCCTGATGTCAAGGATCCCTGATCTGCCGATCCCCTTGGACACATCGGGCTCTGGATGAGATTTGGCTTTGCCTAGTGTTTGGTGGATACCGCGGCTCCCTGCAGACTGTGTGGACCATCTAGAGAGAGGCATTACGCCAGGATTCCATTGATGTCTTTACCCTGTGTTTGTTGCTGACATACATGTGTGATCTGGTAAGCGCTTGGTGTATCTATAGCACGCAGCACTAATCGCACATTATAACATAAGTACAAAAGCTAAACATTTTATTGCAGATCTCCCTCTAGTCCCTCTAATACCATCATGTCCAGAGACCCTGGGATACTATAATCTGTGAGCACACCAAGCTCAGTGTCTTTACCCAGAGTGGATTAGTCCAGCTTGGGGGCCAAGCTGCCCTCCCAGGCGGAAGCTGCTGTAGGTAATACCTCAGGTAGGCGACCTGAGGGGCTTGGATCCTTAGACCGGGAGCTAAAGATAGCTGACTGAGAGGGGCTGTCTGCTTAAAATCTGGTCTGGCATCTTGAAAAGATTTCACTTGGAAGTTGGATGGAGGCTACCAGCTGTCCTTTGGTCCTTTGGATGCTTTTGAAAACTTGGGGACAATTGTGCTTTTGTTACCCTTCTGGCATTACAGTGCATCATTCACACGTATCTTGAATAGGGTTGAGGGTAGTAGGTGGGATATTCCAAAAACAAGAATTATGTACACTTGAGGACTTAGGTTTTCTTTCCTGAACAAGCTATAATGAAGTCTAGGCTTCCAACAAACAGTAGACTTCAGCTTAGTAGTAGTAGTAGTTAGAGCCACAAGATCAGAGTCCTTTTAAGTAGAAGGTTAGGTGGAGAAAACTCTTTAGGACACCAGCTAGTGTCTCCTTTAACCACTTGCCGACCGCCGCACGACTATCTACGTCGGCGGTCAGCCCCTCACAGGCAAACTAACGTAGGGCTACGTTGCTTGCTTGTGAGGGTCTAGGGAGCGAGCGCGCGCCCCCCGGGGCGCGCTCCCGCTCCCGCGTGGTCACGGACCCCCCCGCGCGTGTGACCAGCGGACCCGATGTCCGCCGGTCACTCGGCGATCGGCGGGGGAGAGGGAGAATGTCAGGCAGCTTGTGTAAACAAACTGCCTGTCATTCTCCTTGCTGCAAAGACACTGATAAAACGGATCTGGTATGTAGATCCGTTGATCAGTGTCCTTACAGCTAGAGCCACAGCCAATCACAGTAGAAACCACGCCCCTAGGGACACACACAGCCCCTCCCTTCCAAATAAAGTTAACCCCTTCACTACCAGTGTATTTTTACAGTAACAGTGCATATGTATAGCACTGATTACTGTAGAAATGTCACTGGTAACCCCAAAAGTGTCAAAAATGTCAGTCAAGGGTCCGATCTGTCCGCCGCAATGTCGCAGTACCGCAAAAAAAATCGCAGATCGCCGCCATTACGCGTTAAAAAAAAAAACAACAAAAATGACAAAAATCTTTCCCTTTGTTAGTAAACGCGATAACTTTTGCGCAAACCAATCAAAATACGCTTTTTGCGATTTTTTTTTACCAAACATAGGTAGCATAAAATAAATTGGCCGAAAATTTTTAAAAATTTTGATTTTTACATTTTTTTTTGGGGGAATTTCATATAAAAAAATGTGAAAAATATTGCTATTTTTGCAAAATTGACGCTCTTTTTTTGTTTATAGCGCGTGATCAAAAAATCGCACAGGTGATCAAATACCACCAAAAGAAAGCTCTGTTTGTGGGAAAAAAAGGACGTCAAATTCGTTTAGGTACAGCGTCGCACGACCGCGCAATTGTGCGTTAAATTCACGCAGTGCCGAATCGCAAAATACCCCCTGGTCGGAATGGGGGTAAAATCTTCCGGGGCTTAAGTGGTTAAATAGACCCACGGCTGACTATATACAGTGCATCTGGAAAGTATTTACAGCGCTTCACGTTTTCTACATTTTGTTATGTTACAGCCTTATTCTGAAATGGATTAAATTCATTGGTTTCCCTCAAAATTCTACAAATAATCTTGCTTTCTCTTTTTTTTTATAACTCAAATGTTTATGATACGCATATTTCTAACCATGATTGTGATATGTGGTAATCTATTACATCAGGGGTGCCAAACTCAATTTCATCGCGGGCCACATCAAGATTATGGTTGCCCTCAAAGGGCCAGGTATATCTGTAAGTTTAGATGTCCAGAGCACCCTATGCCCCCTTACATGAGATGTCAAGAGCCCCCCCAAACATCAGAAGTCAAGAGTCACCCACCCTTCCTTACATCACAATGCACCCCCTTACCTTGTGCTGCTGCCAGGAAGAAGATGCGGGTGGATCTGGGAAGAAGTGCAGGGTCTGGAGAGAACCAGAGGAGGGCTGGAGTCAGCTTCCAGAGTCTGCTGAATGCTGAGACCAGGGGAGACAGAGGCAAGGTGGTGTAGCGGCTGCACAGAGAGGTGCAGGATCTGTAGGAGAAGTTCTGCCCTCCTATCTGCTGCGGGCTGCTAAGAAGGGGGGGGGGGGGGTGAGTAAAGACGAGCCTTTCTGCAGCTGCACAGAGGAGTACAGGTTCTGTCCTCTCTGCTGCAGACCACAGAGAAAAGGTGGGGGCAGAGACAAGGGGGGTGCCACATGAAATGGCCTGGGGGGGGGGCTGCATTCGGCCCACAGGCCTTGTGTTTGACACCTGCGTATTACATGATACTGGTAAATAATAGGCTTTCTTTTTTGTTTGTGACCAATGCTATATTTTACCTATTCATGACAGTATGTGGAATAGGCTGTTGATATCTTACACTGTTATGTTTGATATAAATAAAGAACCTATATTAAAAATAGAAAAAAAGAAAAAACAAACTTTATTTGTTTATATTAAACTGTTTTTTTTTTTATTTGACAAATCAATCGCTTTAAAGTCCCAGAGAACGCTTTTAATTTATCATTATTATTATTGTTATTATTTATTACAAGAACTGAATATCTTAATTTGAAAAAGTAGAATGTCAGGGTAAATACTTTTGACCAGACTTTTCCAGAGGCACATCTTTAATGCTTGGGGCATCAGGGACAGTTGGTAGCTATAGATTTTGGTTTTAATAAAGATTAAAAGCAAGGTCATAGCAAGAATAAACCTTTATTCTCCCAGCTACCCCCAAACGTAATATTGGTCGCAATATTTTGCACACCACCATTGCTTATTGAGTGCACTTCACTGTAAACAATATTTTAGTCTAGATTTACTTAAAAAAAAAAAAAAAAAACACATGGGGATAAACTCCCTGTAAAGTTTGTGATGCAGAAATTGAAAATGGGGCACATCTGACATGAGGCTATGAAAAGCCACATGCCACCTGTTCCATGATCTCACGGGATGAAAAATGAACTGCTTGCTTCCTGCAGATGTTGTGCAGTTAGATATGTAAGCAGCATCACTTTATCTGTCCTAATACAAATATTAACAAAATAAAACTAGCAAGACAGCGTTATTAGATTTCACAAATTCACTTAAGATATTGAAAGGCACAAATTTATCATAATAATGGAGGGTCTGTGATAATGGAGAAAACAAATTTCATGAGGACTTAATGGTTGGCATTGCTTTTTTATCCTGGCTAAAATTCTGGCTACAGTTCTAGATAGTGAGTACTATCTAGTTGGAGTTTGTTCTTTCAATGGATATATGGGTTTTTTTCAGTTTCTTCCCACAAGCATAAAATATATTGATAGGTACAGGGCAATCTATTACCAAGCTAATTTTCTTTGTTAGGGTAGCCATAGACAGGCAGATATTTTACAAAGAATAGTGTACAGAGAGATACAGGGCATTGAAAAAGTATTCATACCCCTTGAAATTTTCCAAATTTTGTCATGTTATAACCAAAAACGTAAATTTATTTTATTGGAATTTATGTGATAGACCGACACAAAGTGGCACATAATTGTGAAGTGGAAGGAAAATGATAAATGGTTTTCAATTTTTTTTTTTTTTTTACAAATAAATATCTGATAGGTTTGGCGTTTATTTGTATTCAGCCTCCCAATTCAATACTTTGTAGAACCACCTTTCGCTGCAATTACAGCTGCAAGTCTTTTTGGGGATGTTTCTACTAGGGATGCACCGAATATTCGGCGGCCGAACATTATTCGGCCGAAAATAGAAAAAAATAGCACTTTCGGTGTTCGGCCGAATAAGTCAAAAGGCCGAATAATTTTGTGCCGAACAATATGGCTGAACGATAGTCGATATGATATCGACTATCGTTCTGTGGCCGTAGGCGATATTCATATCGCCGAGGTCACGATATTTACAGGGGGAAGGGACTCGGAGGAGGACAGGAGGACTCACAGACTTCCGTGTTAGGCAGGGGAAGCCGGGACACTTCAGCAGTGAGCATACATACATTACTCACTCGTGCACTGCAGCCCGCCCCACACATTCAGTGAGTCTTAGGGTCCTTTCACACAGCCGCTCCGTGTGTCCGCAAATCATCCAATCCGTTTGCGGATGATTTGCGGACATAATGTAAGTGAAAGGCACTGCGGGTGTCAGCGGAATAGCATCCACTGACACCCGATTTTCCTCCTGTCAGTTCTGTTCCGTTTTTACGAACGGAACAGAACCCCATTTTTCCTTCCGTGTAAAAAACGGAAAGGAAGGAAAATCGGATGTCAGCGGTGTCATCCGCTGACATCCGCAGTGCCATATACTTACATTATGTCCGCATATCATCCGCAAACGGATGGGATGATATGCAGGCACACGGAGCGGATGACAGAAATGTCATCCGCTCCGTGGAAAAAAAAAAAAAAAAAAGTCCCGCAGCGGACTTTTCACACGGAGCGGCCGTGTGAAAGGAGCCTTACTCTCCTCCCTAGTTTTTTCAATGGCACATTCAGGAAGCCAATCACGCCGTGCTTAGCTGCACAGCGAACCAATCACGCGTGCCTGCACACCTGATTGGTTCCGCTGTGCCGCTACTCACGGCGTGATTGGCTTCCTGAATGTGCCATTGAAAAACTAGGGAGGAGAGTAAGACTCACTGAATGTGTGGGGCGGGCTGCAGTGCACGAGTGAGTAATGTATGTATGCGGCTGTGCTCCTTTCCAGGCTACTACTAGTCCACCTCCAGCCTCCTACTACCACCACTATGAGAGACTGTCTGTCACTGTATAATCTGATCGAGTCCACACTGACACTGACTGACTGTCAGTAATTGATGTTACCACATTAACCCTGACCTGCCCAGTGCCCTGTATCTGCAATTAAAATTTACAAGGCTGCCTGCATGCTTCCTGATTTCCATTCCCAGCATCTTTCCCAATCCCTACAGTGTCACTAACATTAACCCTATGGTACAAGGCTGCAGTGTGCACTGAATCCCATTCCCTACAGTAACATTTAGGGAGAGAGAGAGACATGAGAGGACAAGAGAGAGAGACATGAGAGGACAAGAGAGAGAGAGAGACACGAGAGGACAAGAGAGAGGACAAAAAATTGGCAAAATAAATGGAAAAAATGCGAAACACCGCGTTCGGTATTCGGCCTTCGGCCTTCGGCCAAACATTTCAT
Source organism: Pelophylax lessonae (assembly GCF_965119305.1). Classification (NCBI taxonomy): domain Eukaryota; kingdom Metazoa; phylum Chordata; class Amphibia; order Anura; family Ranidae; genus Pelophylax; species Pelophylax lessonae. The sequence continues at coordinate 187,194,863 of NC_138770.1, read as the reverse complement.
TATTATTCGGCTTCGGCCAAGAATTTCATTTCGGTGCATCCCTAGTTTCTACCAGCTTTGCACATCTAGTGACATTTTTGCCCATTCTTCTTTGTAAAATAGCTCAAGGTCTGTCAGATTTGATAGAGAGCTTCTGTGAACAGTAATTTTCAAGTCTTGCCACATATTCTCAATTGGATTTAGGTCTGGACTTTGACTGGGTCATTCTAACACATAAATATGCTTTGATCTAAACCAGTGATGGCAAACTTTGGCACCCCGAGGTTTTGGAACTACATTTCCCATGATGCTCATGCACTCTGCGGTGTAGCTAAGCATCATGGGAAATATAATTCCAAAACATCTGGGGTGCCTAGGTTCGCCATCACTGATCTAAATCATTCTATTGTAGCTCTGGCTGTATGTTTAGAGTTGTAGCCCTGCTAGAAGGTGAACCTCTGCCCCAGTCTCAAGTCTTTTGCAGAATCTAACAGGTTTTCTTCTAAGATTGCCCTGTTTTTGGCTCCATCCATCTTCTCATCAACTCTGACTAGCTTCCCTGTCCCTGCTGAAGAAAAACATCCCCACAATATGATGCTGCTGTCACCACCATGTTTCACGGTGGGGAGGGTGTGTTCAGGGTGATGTGCAGTGTTAGTTTTTTGCCACACATAGCAATTTGCTTTTAGGCCAAAAAGTTAAATTTTGGTCTCATCTGACCAGAGCACCTTATTCCAAATGTTTGCCATGTCCCCCACATGGCTTCTCGCAAACTGCAAACAGGACTTCCTATGGCTTTCTTTCAACAATGGCTTTCTTCTTGCCACTCTTCCATAAAGACCAGATTTGGGGAGTGCACGACTAATAGTTCTCCTGGGGACAGATTCTCCCACCTCAGCTGTGGATCTCTGCAGCTCCTCCAGAGTTACCATTGGCCTCTTGGCTGCTTCTCTGATCAATGCTTTCCTTGCCTGGCCTGTCAGATTAGGTTGACGGCCATGTCTTGGTAGGTTTGCAGTTGTGCCATATTCTTTCCATTTTCGCGGAAAAGATTGAACAGTGCTCAATGAGACGTTCAAAGCTTGGGATATTTTTTTATAACTTAACCCTGCTTTAAACTTCTCCACAACTTTATCCCTGACCTGTCTGGTGTGTTCCTTGGGCCTCATGATGCTGTTTGAACACTAAGGTTCTCTAACAAATCTCTGAGGGCTTCACAGAACAGCTGTATTTATATTTACATTTTTATCTCTCCCCTCTCCCTCCCCCCTCTTCCCCCCTGTCTCTCCCCTCTCCCTCTCTCTTCATCTCTCTCCTTCTCTCTCTCCCTCCCTCCTCTTCCCCCCTTGTCTCTCTCCTCTCCCTCTCCCCCCCCCCTTTCTCCTCTGTCTCTCTCCCCTCACCGTCTCTCTTTTGTTGCCTGTCTCTCACCCTCTCCTCCCCCCCACTCACTCTCTCGCCCCCCTCTCCTCCCTTTTCTTTCCCTCTCCCCCCACCTCTACCACTTCCCTCTCCCCCTTCAGTCTCCCCCCCTCTCTTTTTCCCTTCTTGCCATAACCAATATCAATACAATGTACATATTACAATAAAATATACAATGCTGTGCTCCCTTCTTCACCACAGTAACTCAGTTTAAACGTAATTGCATCTTTTAAGTGATGGTGGAACCTTCCCTCTGAATACCATATACTGTATATGTGGTATGTCCTGTAAACCAAATATACAACTTTATGTCTTTCAAACAAATAACGATTTCAAAATATACAATTGCAGTATATGAGTGATGGCGACACCCCCTCAAGTAATCCACTAACTCCACTTACAATAGGGGGTGTCACCATCACTAATATACTACAATTTTATATTTTGAGATTTTTATTTGTTTGAAAGTTAAAAAAGTTGTACATTTGCTTTATATTGGTCTAATAGAACGGAATGATTAACCCATTAAAGGGAGTGATGGGATCAATTAACATTGCCAGTAATGCAAGGGGTTAATTAACACTGCAACTGGTCATTGCTGTATTAGTGGCCAGTGGCAGTATTTCTTAACCCCTTGCATTACTAGCTATTGGAAATTTTGTTTAACCTTCTCACTCCCCCAAAAGGTTATCCACATATATGTACAAAGCAAAGCATTACTGTCTAGTGGCCTCCTCATTTCCACAAGGGGTTCACAATTTGTACAAAGCTGCATTAGTGACCAGTCACTATGTTATCCCTGGTTTTGGATGGGTTATTTCAACGTAAACTGGCACCAATACTAGAGGTTACTACTGTGTAAACTGGCAACACTACTAGGGGTTATTACTGTGTAAACTGGCACCAATACTAGGGGTTACTACTGTGTAAACTGGCAACACCACTAGGGGTTATTACTGTGTAAACTGGCACCAATACTAGCCTTTATTACTGTGTAAACTGGCATCAATACTAGGCTTTATTACTGCGTAAACTGGCATCAATACTAGGCTTTATTACTGTGTAAATTGGCACCAATACTAGGGTTTATTATTGCATAAACTGGCATCAATACTAGGGGTTATTACTGCATAAACTGGCACCAATACTAGGGGTTTTTGCTGCATAAACGGGCCCCAATACTAGGGGTTATTACTGCATAAACTGGCACCAATACTAGCGGTTATTACTGCATAAACGGGCCCCAATACTAGGGGTTATTACTCCATAAACTGGCACCAATACTAGCGGTTATTACTGCATAAACTGGCACCAATACTAGGGGTTTTTGCTGCATAAACGGGCCCCAATACTAGGGGTTATTACTCCATAAACTGGCACCAATACTAGGGGTTATTACTGCATAAACTGGCCCCAATACTAGGGGTTACTACTGCGTAAACTGGCACCAATACTAGGGGCTATTACTGCGTCAACTGACACCAATACTAGGGGCTATTATTGCATAATCTGGCACCAATACTAGGGGTAATTACTGCATAAACTGGCATTAATACTAATGGCAATTACTGCATAAACTGTTTGCTGAAATTGCTTTAAACTCTAAAGAAAAGATTTTGAGAGCTTTCCTCTTTCTCAGGTCTAAAGCAATACCTGAGGAAGAAAGGAAACGCTTGTCTTTTAAAGAGGAAGTAAACCCTCCTCTACAACTTGTACCTATAGGCAAGCCTATGATAAGGCTTACCTATAGGTACTGTAAATATCTCCTAAACATGTACCGTTTAGGAGATATTTACCTTACATGTCGCCAGTGACGTCACTGGCGCATGCGCTCTGAAGGAACGGCCGATCGTGCCGTTCCTTCAGAGCCCCATGCCGTGACTGTCGGCTCCCGCGCGCGTGCGCGGGAGTGACGTCACCGCGGCTCCGGCCAATCAGATGGCCGGATGCCGCGATCCCGGAAGACGGGCGACTAGACATGTCGCCCGTCATAGAGGTGAGTGAGCGGCACGGCGGGGGCTCGTTCTGAGGTAAGTATTGCATAATGAGCTAATATGCGATGCATACTAGCTCATTATGTCTTTCTTTTGCAGGGTGTAAAAAAAAAAAAAAAAAATCAAACGAGTTTACAACCTCTTTAAGTGTTAGGCTAGTACAATAAAAAGGTATCATTGCATACTGCATTATTTTCGCATTTTGTAACCTTATTTATATATACTTATTTTGTTTTTTTCAGTGGTATGGTTTAGTGGTGAAAATTATGAGTGCCCCCCTAGTTTTGACTGTGGTATCTTATCCCCCCCCCCCCCGTATATTGTTCCTAGAGTCACCACTGACAGGTTGACTTGACTATTAATGAGGTGACTTCTGAAGGCAATTGGTTCAGGGCCGATTCTGGGCGGGTGCCTGGGGTGCACCGCACCCAGGCGCCGCGAGCTGAGGCGGAGGAGGGGCGCCGAAGCTCCAGTGGCACTGAGTCCTCTCCTCCTCCAGCGGCAGCGGCGTACCCAGGGGAGAGGTGAGCTGCGGGCTGTCAGAGTGCCCCTGCCCCGCCCCGCCCCGCCCCGCCCATTATCAGTGCGGGAGAACAGGGGAGAGGCGAGCTGCGGGCTGTCAGAGTGCCCCCCCCCCGTTATCAGTGCGGGAGAAGAGAGAGCGGCCGGCATACACCTGCTATTCCCTCTCCATTGGCCACAGCGGAGGGCCAATCAGAAGATCCACATGCAGCACTATGGACACTGGACAGCGATCCACCCCTCTGCACTCAGCTGGTTCCACTAGATTTTAGTTAGGGGTATCAGAATAAAGGCGGCTTAATACAAATGCATGCCACACTATGCCATTTACAACCTTCCTTCCACTTCACAATTATGTTCCACTTTGTATTGGTTTATCGCATGAAATCCCAATAAGGTAAATGTACGTTTTTGGTTGTAACATGACAAAATGTGGGAAATTTCAAGGAGTATGAATACTTTTTCATGGCAATGTAACTGTCCTTCCAAGAGTGAAGGAACATTTACAGTACTTTGCTTCTTCTGTTATGTTTCAAATGTTGCTTTTTGAAAAATACATACCTCCTGAGATCATTACGTTGTAAACAATCTATTCAGTTTAAAGTGGAAGTTAACTCTACTATTGTTTTTAGCCAAGGAAGCTGCCAACTTGGCCTCTGTTTGATCTTCAACTACCATGGTGCTGCACATGTGATCAGTTATGACACCAGCCATTGGTCAGTTTGACAGTTTGGTTGAGAGCACAACCAATGTGACAGTTACATTCCCGGCACATGCCGGAAATGTAACTTTTTTGAAACTGTTAAATCGTTGGGTTTACTTCCACTTTAAATTAGAAAGGAAAGGCAAAACATTTGCATATAAAATATTATAAATACCTTTTTTTATTTTTTTATAAATGATCACATAATCTCTGTTCTCAGCTGTAAAAGGGGCTTAGAGAGGTGGGGTGGAGAAGAAGCCGTTTCCAGGGCTCTGAAGAAGAGAGCCTGACCCTCGAAACACCATTTATGGAAGGTTAGAGGCCCATCCATGCCATCAGTAGTAAGGTGAGATGGAGGCGGTCTCGTCTGTATCTTTAGATATGCTCGTGTAAAACACATGTTTGTGAGTACCCATTTATTTTTTCTACTTTTTCAATAAAGTTTGAGTTATGGTAATGCACTAAGTTGGTGCGCCCCTATTTTTTGTTGTCTTGTAGTTTTCACCAGAATACCAACATTCCCAAGAGGGCAGCAAGATGATTGTGCTTTGTACTTGCAAGATCAGCCAAGAGGAGAGTCCATCCTACCCCTACGCACCACACCTGAGCACAGGAGGTAATGTTTTGAATTACACTAGTACAATTATTGTTGCTTTATTCCTGGGTTTCAGGTCATTGTCTTGCATTATTCAACCTCAATTAGGCATCACATGGCAGGCAGCTTTTTTTAAATTCATTGGTACAATTTGAAGACTTGATGTTCTAATACAATTTAGAAGTAATTGATCTATCTATAAAAGCAAGGTTTCCAAGCCAAACATACTCAATCCATAATGCTCCATCCACCCTGCTTCACAGTTGGAATGGGATTTTGTTGTTAATGTGTGACCTTTCTTTCCTAATATATAGAATATAATTCCTAAATATAGCGCTATATGTTTCTGCCAAACATTAGGCATTTAACACATCTGTCCATAGAACATTGTCCCAAGCATTGTAGAAATGCAGATGGTCTATTAAAAGTGATCGGAAAATGTAATTTGGATCTTATGAATTCATAAAATTGTCCTCTATGGCAGCCTTTTGCTACCAGGTTGCCTTAAGATTTCTTTAGGGGTGCCTTGGAAAAAATGCCTAAAAATTGTATACAAGCCGGCGTGTGGATGAAGGCTGCATTTTAGTTACACTACAGCTCACAGCAGGGGTATGGTGCGTCCCTGTTTACCGTTTCAGGTCTAATTTTGGTCTGAATTTTTGGCTGAATTTGGACCAGAAGACAAACTGGACTCCTGTGCAATTTGTTCCACAGCTGTCCCGGAGCTGTGTGAACTGGCTCCATTGGGAACCGGTCCCAGGGTCCTGACATGCAAAATGGATAAGGGGAAACCCGCATCCAATTCGCATAAGTGTGAACTCAGCCTAAGTTACAGGTTTTCATTGTGCACCATTACAACCTACGAGGCTGCCGGCGTCCTAGCGACCAACAGCGTCCTCAGTTGATATGGAGGATGTCAGTCGCCTGCATAGTTGTTTCCGACTACTTGTTTGACCATCCCCTGCCTCTCTCCATCAGCGTTGGGGTCATATTAGTTGAGTGATGGAGAAAAACTGAAGGAGAAGAGAAACACTGGAATACTAGTCAGTACCAGTTTGCAAAAGTGTATTTGTTTTGGAAGAATAAATCACCTCTAACGTTGGGTGTCCTACTTACACGTGTGGATGTTGCTGCATTATTAGAATATTTTTTAAATTTTAGAAAAGGGGGCATTGAGACTGTCCATAATTTTTAAAGGGTGCCCTGACTGAAAAAAGGTTGAGAAACATTGCTCTATGGTATCATTACATGAACACCATTTTGTTCAGTGCTTTTCTTATAATGGACAATACTGGCAAGATCAAGAGTACACTGTAGGCCCTTTCCTGTAACCCTAGAATTCTTCCTTCCCCCTCATTCAGCACTACACACTGTGATCTTGCCATTATCTTCACATGATGCCCTTTCTTAGACAGAATGGTAACTACTTTTTCTCCATCAGTAATCCTTATGTTTTAGTATGTACACCCTCAATAAAGTAAGCCCCTTCCACATGCAGTAGCCAAGTCTCTGCAGGAACATGGGGCTTTTCCCATGCACTGCCTCCTGCTGGCAAAATCTGGAATTGCAACACAAACTGAAAGATACAATAGCTCTCTATATTCTTGATCTAGAAACGTGTTCTTAATAAAAACTAGAGTAACTTCTGTTCAGGTACTAATTAGATTCAAACCTGCCCTGAAAGCTTGAATCAGATAGGACTATTGGGAAATAACTTTAGGTCCTATAATCAGGGGCGTAACTACAGGGGTTGCAAGGGTTGTAATCGCAACCGGGCCCCCTGCTCCAGGGGCCTGTGCGGCTCCCCTGTACACCTGGATAGGAGAGGTGGCGGGGGCAGCATGTAGAGAAATCACTGTACTCCTTTTTCCTCCTGTAGCTGCAGGCCCCAAGATGGCAGGAACGGGGCCCACTGCAGAATTTGTGAAAGGGTCCCGCTGTGGGACTGTAATTAAGGGCCCCGCAACGTGAGTAAAGGACCCCAGGATCAGTGGGAAGAGCCCCAGGCTTGAAGGGAAGGGCCCCCCGGCCAGGGGTCCGAGGGGCCCTTCATGGTTCCTTGCACCGGGCCCTGAAGGTTCTAGTTACGCCTCTGCCTATAATTACTACTTTATACCAAGCGTTCTACCATTATCATAATGGGGGTTTTGCTGTTGGTTACAGGGAGGCTGCTCAGCTGATCATTTAATGGCCATGTCTGGATGTGCATTTGGTTTAAACATGATATTTGTATTTATTATTTCCTAACATCCAAGACCTATTTATGCCTATGGTTTATTTCAGCCACCTCAAAAGATCCCAGAACAAATCATGCAGCTTTGTTTGTGAAGGAATAGGTATCTGAATGAGGCTTGATAGCAGATGACTCTGCATATGTGTCTCTGCTTGTAGGCTGATAACATGGGCAGGGAGGGGTGAGAACACCTTAACTCTTCTTTTTCCAAGGAGGCTGATGCAACTAGTGAAAAGGAATGTGTGTGTGCCCTGAAAATAGCTATAACTTGCAAATTTGAGTCTGTTTAGCTTTTCTGAATACAAAGGAAGTGCAAGGCTTCAGTTATGTTTGACAAACACAATGATTTGTAGCTTGCAGCACTTGTTCTAAAAAAAAATAGATAAAAGCATTCTAAACAATGAAGAACAAATACATACATCTTATAGCAACAGGCTTCTGAATGGTGAGGTCTACTTTCAGATGTGGCCCTTTTCTCTCAGCTATTTCAACCATTCATGAATTTGCACAGTAACACAAACAGGTAACATAGAGTATAAATCAATACATTGTGACAGCCCCATACTTCTCTCTAAATCTAATGGAAGAGATTAGCTTATTCGGAACCAGCAACATTGCCTTACCACCCAAATGTCCCCCATTTTTAGGGACTGTCCCTCTTTTGGAACCAAATCCCTCTGTTCCTTTTCCTTCTCAGTTTTATAGTTGGTAAGGTTGATTAAAGACACCACTCCATCTGGTCCAACCTGTGTAATTGGTGTATGTGTGTTCATGTTGATAATCTTTTCCCATATCCCTGTATTGTGTTCACTAAGATTTATGTCCAAGAGACTTTTTAAAATTATCAATACTTCTTGCCGAAACCACTGATTTTTTAAGAGTTCCACGTTCTTATCCCCCTGACAGTGAAAAAGCCCCATGTGCAGCTTAAGGCCCCTTTCACAGCTGTCCGTTCCGCCGACGGACTCCGTTTTTCTCAGCAGGGATCGATCGGCCGATCCACGCTGAGCAGGCAGATGAGAGCTCCGTCTCCACTCTGTGTGCGGAGATAGAGATGTCAGATCCCCGCTGTTCTCTATGGGGGAATCGGATGAGAACGGACCGCCTGTCTGTTCCCGCCAGACGGATGGAAAATAGGGTTTTCATCTGTCCGGATTTGACGGACAGGATCGGATGGGGTGTCAGTTGACATGTCTGCTGACATCCGCAGCCCCATAGAGATGCATGGGGTATCCGTTCAGATCCGCCTGAAAAACTGACAGGTGGATTTGAACGGACCGTATGTCTGAAAGGGGCCTAAGGTAAAGCGATTCCTCTCCGGTTGTCCCTTTCACACAAACCTTTTTATTATCACAATATTTTTTTTATAAAAAAAAAAACAATATAAAGGAAACATAGTGAGGAAAAAAACACTTGTGGGTTTAGCCAGTTATTTTTTGCTTAAAGGATAAGTTCACCTATTAAAAAAAAAAATAACAAAAGCAAAATCTTTTTGCAGGTAAAAAAAAAAAAAGTACATTTATTTATTTATTTATTTTTTATTGGGAGCCTGGAAAGGGGTTTTGCAGGCTCTATGTAAGCTGTTTGGCCGTACATCATACGACCAAGCAGTTGCACAATAACAGGCAGCATCAATGAACTACCACAGTGCTCAACAGAGCCGTGGTAGTTCAATGAGAACTACAAGCCGACAGCCGCTAAGGCTGCCAGACCCTGTCGTTTTCAATTCACAGAACTCTGTGAATGAGTGACGCGGCTGGGCGGCTGGGCGGCCGGGCGGGTGGAGTCCTGCACGGCCAAGTTCTTTGCAGACCCCAAGTGTAACATGTAACACGTTACAAAAGGTGAACTTATCCTTTAATAATTCTTTATGGGCCCCATAACTGGTGTCCCTCTTTCTCATCTCAGAAAGTTGGGATGTATGAATTGCTATGATATGAGAAACAAAGAAGACCATACCCTTTTATGTGGTGGCTTAATTTATAGGGATCTACCTTTAAAGTGGATTTTCAACTTTTCGGCACTCAAGAAGTAAATTACCAGTTGTGCTTTTTACATTCCTCAGGAGCATCATTTTGCTATTTTGTGTCAAAGGAGTTCTTGTGTTTTGAATAGCAGCTCTCCAAAAAGTGCATTGTTTGAGACCATCTCCACATTTGGACAGTCTTTAACCCCTACTTGTGCCACACAGGTGAGTCGATACTAAAGAAGATATGTGGATGGTTTAAGTAATCCGACCAGCATGTTCTTCATTTCCTTGTGCTACAGTTGCCAAATGTCTTGAAATTGCCAGGATAGGCCCAGTTGTATATATTTTCACTGTCGCATGACTAGGGCATTGTCTTGGGTCTGCAGTTTGAATACAATTTATTCCAGAAATCAACCTGTTACGCAACGTAGGTTTCAGCATCAAAAGTCATGTCAACCTTGTTTGTGGTCAGGCAGTGTAGAGTTTAAATAAACAGCATTTAGCCTGGAGTGATCAGTGAAGCCTTGACAAGGGCCTCCTATTGCTTAGTATTTGATGGTGGCAGCTCTGCATGTTGGGAATAGGGCAGCAGCATACTATAGGTAAAGGACAAGATAGCCAACCTTTGCAAAGCACTGTACACTTGTAGCTGGGATATATTGGCTGGAGATACCACATGAATATTATTAATAATTCCATGTAAAATACATACATTCAAATCACAAAAATAAATGAATGACTGCTTACAATCACATGATTATACATCTGAATTATGTGAAATTTACTCTTATAGCTGCCCTTCCATATCATAATAAACTTTGCCATTCATTTACAGTACTCATATGCTGTAGATTTAAAATCATGACTGTGCCATCGTTCGAATTTACTAATCCTTCATATATGATTTACAAAAAATGGTGCGGACCAAACGAAACTGCGCAAATGAATAACTAAGGGATCAGGCTAAATAGCCATATAGGTGTTAGCAGGGCCGGTTTTAGACAAAGTGTGGCCCTGGGCAAACCTAAAAGTGGGGCCCCAAATTTTTTTATATTCTACCAAAAATATAGGCGCATTTAATCAATTTAGCCAAATAAAACATACAACTACATGAAAATATGCTTTAATTAAATAACATTAAATAGAATAAAATATAACAAAATCAATGCAACTATGAATTTTTCATCGAGAAAAAATCCAGTGTAGACAAGGCTTTAAGGCCACAGGCAGCACAGCGCTGCGCAGCGCATTGTATCCGCCCGCCGGCACATAGCGCAGCGGAGGCAGCGTGACACTGACAGGGGGCGGCTGGGGGCCCTTTGGAAGATGAAGCCGGCTCCTGACAGTGATGGGGCCCCTTTGTAAAATGGAGCCCGCTGCTGACAGTGACACAGGGCCAGGGCCGGACTGGGTATGAAAACCAGCCCTGGAAAAAATTACATACCAGCCCCATAGCATTGCGTCGTCATACCAGCACAACGTTGATTTCTTGTTCATAAAAGGTAAAATCATGCAGCGCGTGCCCCTTTCAATGCAGACTGACCACAGCGTGCCCCCTTTCAATGCAGAGTGACCACAGCGGGCCCCCTTTTACTGCAGAGAGACCACAGCGGGCCCCCTTTTACTGCAGAGAGACCACAGCATGCCCCCTTTTAATGCAGAGAGACCACAGCGTGCCCCTTTTTAATGCAGACTGACCACAGCGTGCCCCCTTTTAATGCAGAAAGCCAGTGCACTTATCTGCAGCGGTTCTCCTCGAGTCCTTCCGCCTCCTCCTCGACCAATGGCATGAGTTCGCCTTTCGGCCAATCAGGGAGCGGGTCTAGGACCCGCTTCCTGATTGGCCAGGAGGAGGATCCGTGTGAAAATAGCGCCCTGTGGGCCGCAGGGAGAGAGGTCAGGAGTAGAGGAAAGGAGATGAGAACAGGGGGGTCAGGAGGAGAGGAGAGAACAGAGGAGCAGAGAGGAGAACAGGGGGTCAGGAGGAGAGGAGAACAGGGGGTCAGGAGGAGAGGAGAACAGGGGGTCAGGAGGAGAGGAGAACGGAGAGGAGAGAACAGAGGAGAGGAGAACAGGGGGTCAGGAGGAGAGGAGAACGGAGAGGAGAGAACAGAGGAGAGGAGAACAGGGGGTTAGGAGGAGAGGAGAGAGAACAGAGGAGAGGGAGGTCAGACATGGGGTGGTACACCAATGAAGCACAGACCCTCCCAGTTTGACCCATAAAAGCAAAAAGGGGCTTGATAAAAAAAAGTAGTAAAAGAAATAAGTGTAAAAAAGGATAACCGCGCTATGTGAAAGAAAATGAAGCAGCAGCTTCAAGTGTGACAACACCAAACAATAAATAAAATAAACCAAGCTACGCTAAACGATATAACATTTTTTTTTCATCACATACACACGTGTGGTCATAGCACTGTTATATCGTTTAGCGCAGCTTGGTTGATTTAAAGTAAAAGAAATAAGTAGAAGGGTGGGACCTGTCTTTGGGGGATCTGATTGTTCAGTAGAGAAGGAGGCTTCGTTCCTGAACTCCGTTATGTAAGCGCCTGACAGGAGAAGGGAGAGAGTGTGGTGAGGTCACAAGATGCAGGACGAAGAACCACCTCACAGGCTGAGGATATGAGATTGGTCCCGCCCCCTGCCAGCTTCCTTCCTGACCAGAGGCTGTGACCCCCCATATATACAGCTAGAGACCCCCACCCCTCCATATACAGCCAGAGACACCCCCCCATATACAGACACCCCCATATACAGACAGAGACATCCCCCCCATATACAGACAGAGACACCCCCCTCCCATTTACAGACATATCCCCCCATATACAGACAGAGACACCCCCCCCCTATACAGACAGAGACACCCCCCTCCCATTTACAGACATATCCCCCATATACAGACAAAGCCACCCCCCATATACAAACAGAGACACCCCCATTTACAGACATATCCCCCCATATACAGACAGAGCCACCCCCCCATATACAGACAGAGACACCCCCCCTCCCATTTACAGACATATCCCCCCATATACAGACAGAGCCATCCCCCCATATACAGACAGAGCCACCCCCCCTCCCATTTACAGACATATCCCCCCATATACAGACAGAGCCATCCCCCCATATACAGACAGAGCCACCCCCATTTACAGACATATCCCCCCATATACAGACAGAGCCACCCCCATATACAGACATATCCCCCCATATACAGACAGAGCCACCCCCATATACAGACAGAGACACCCCCCTCCCATTTACAGACATATCCCCCCATATACAGACAGAGCCATCCCCATATACAGACAGAGCATCCCCCCCATATACAGACAGAGACACCCCCCCATATACAGAGCCCCCCCATATACAGACATATCCCCCCATATACAGAGCCCCCCCCATATACAGACATATCCCCCCATATACAGACAGAGCCACCCTCCCCCCATATACAGACAGAGACATCCCCCCCATATACAGACAGAGACATCCCCCCCATATACAGACAGAGACATCCCCTATATACAGACAGAGACACCCCCCTATATACAGACAGAGACACCCCCTATATACAGAGACACCCCCCTATATACAGACAGAGACACCCCCCTCCCATTTACAGACATATCCCCCCATATACAGACAGAGACACCCCCCCCCTATACAGACAGAGACACCCCCCTCCCATTTACAGACATATCCCCCATATACAGACAAAGCCACCCCCCATATACAAACAGAGACACCCCCATTTACAGACATATCCCCCCATATACAGACAGAGCCACCCCCCCATATACAGACAGAGACACCCCCCTCCCATTTACAGACATATCCCCCCATATACAGACAGAGCCATCCCCCCATATACAGACAGAGCCACCCCCCCTCCCATTTACAGACATATCCCCCCATATACAGACAGAGCCATCCCCCCATATACAGACAGAGCCACCCCCATTTACAGACATATCCCCCCATATACAGACAGAGCCACCCCCATATACAGACATATCCCCCCATATACAGACAGAGCCACCCCCATATACAGACAGAGACACCCCCCTCCCATTTACAGACATATCCCCCCATATACAGACAGAGCCATCCCCATATACAGACAGAGCATCCCCCCCATATACAGACAGAGACACCCCCCCATATACAGAGCCCCCCCATATACAGACATATCCCCCCATATACAGAGCCCCCCCCATATACAGACATATCCCCCCATATACAGACAGAGCCACCCTCCCCCCATATACAGACAGAGACATCCCCCCCATATACAGACAGAGACATCCCCCCCATATACAGACAGAGACATCCCCTATATACAGACAGAGACACCCCCCTATATACAGACAGAGACACCCCCTATATACAGAGACACCCCCCTATATACAGACAGAGACATCCCCCTATATACAGACAGAGACATCCCCCCCATATACAGACAGAGACATCCCCCCCATATACAGACAGAGACATCCCCCCCATATACAGAGACACCCCCCTATATACAGACAGAGACACCCCCCCATATACAACAGAGACACCCCCCTATATACAGACAGAGACATCCCCCCGATATACAGAGAGAGACATCCCCCTATATACAGACAGAGACATCCCCCTATATACAGACAGAGACATCCCCCTATATACAGAGACATCCCCCTATATACAGACAGAGACATCCCCCTATATACAGACAGAGACATCCCCCCCATATACAGAGACACCCCCCCATATACAGACAGAGACACCCCCCATATACAACAGAGACACCCCCCTATATACAGACAGAGACATCCCCCCGATATACAGAGAGAGACATCCCCCTATATACAGACAGAGACATCCCCCTATATACAGAGACACCCCCCTATATACAGACAGAGACACCCCCCCATATACAACAGAGACACCCCCCTATATACAGACAGAGACATCCCCCCGATATACAGAGAGAGACATCCCCCTATATACAGACAGAGACATCCCCCTATATACAGACAGAGACATCCCCCATATACAGACAGAGCCACCCCCACCCCCCTATATACAGACAGAGCCACCCCCCCCATATAAAGACATATCCCCACCCCCCCATATACAGACAGAGACACCCCCCCTATATACAGACAGAGCCACCCCCCCCCAATATACAGACAGAGCCACCCCCCCCCCCCAATATACAGACAGAGCCACCCCTTGAGACAGTCCTAATCAGAGATTCCAAACCTTTAAGCAGATAAAAGCCCAAGAACACACCTGTCTTGCAGAGCAGCTACATGGGATGTGACCACTTCCTGTCTACTTCCTGTACTTCTCTGTACGATGTGACCAAAGAGTCACATGGTCTGCTGACATCACCAGGGTCCTTCTACTGGGCAGTAACTAGCTGCTACCTCGGTCTATAACAGGGATCTTCAAACTACGGCCCTCCAGCTGTGGCAGAACTACACGTCCCCTGAGGCATTGTAAAACTCTGACATTCACATACAGAGCTAGGCATGATGGGAATTGTAGTTCCTGAACAGCTGGAGGGCCATAGTCTGAAGACCCCTGGTCTATAAGGTAAATGGAAAAGGGGGCGGAGCCCCGCATATCGGCCCCGCCCACCCCGACATCAGTTCTCCATTTTGACAGCTCCACTCTCTTACTTTGCAGCCGCCCCAACTAATCACTGTCGCTCTCCACCCGCCTCCCTCCGCAGCTCTCCTACAGTGATCCCCTGTGATTCCTCCACTGCCATGCACCGGCCCAGGATCGGGGTGGCAACAGGGCAACCCTCTGGCTCCGCTACTGCTAAATCTGAAAGCGGCCCCAGGCATCCCGATTGGCCAGTCCGGCCCTGCACGGGGCCGGGGCCCCTGGACATTCGGGGCCCTGGGCAGTTGCCCAGGTTGCCCCCCCCTAACTCCGGCCCTGGGTGTTAGTGAACATAAATGAATAAACACATTAAATTTGTAGGAATTACTTCCACACTGTGAGCTGCAAACAAAAAGCTGAAAATGCTGTGACAATTTTTAAACGGTGAGTATATTGCGCTCAACACATAGGTGTTCATCAATAAAGTGCTAGTGCAAATAAATACATAAATAATAAATATAGGAGTGCAAAAAGTCTCTGAAATGCTCAATATCAATAAAAAGTCCAACGATCAGCAGCAACAATTTTTGATAAAAGCATAGACTTGATAGGAGTGATTGAAAGCCTCCACCTCCAAACTTTCACCCAGTGCTCTTACAAGGTGCTTCTTCTTACCAGAAGTATATGACCCCTTGATTATAGGGGGTCACATAGACATGTTGATCGAATAAATACACCGATCCTCCACTTCTGATTACCTCACCAACCGGGGTAAACATTCAGATCAGGTACAGGATCTGAAATTGTCATCACTCACAATTATTGGTCTGGAAGGAAATAATGACAATTTCAGATCCTGTACCTGATCTGAATGTTTACCCCGGTTGGTGAGGGAATCTGAAGTGGAGGATCGGTGTATTTATTGGATCAATATGTCTATGTAACCCCCTATAATCAAGGGGTCATTTACTTCTGGTAAGAAGTACCTTGTAAGAGCACTGGGTGAAAGTTTGGAGGTGTAGGCTTTTAATCACTCCTATCAAGTCTATGCTTTTTTAAAAAATTGTTGCTGCTGATCGTTGGACTTTTTATTGATATTGAGCATTTCAGAGACTTTTTGCACTCCTATATTTATTATTTATGTATTTATTTGCGCTAGCACTTTATTGATGAACACCTATGTGTTGAGCGCAATATACTCACCGTTTAAAAATCTTCATATATGATTGTGTCTTGTATTATACTTTACCTTCCCCTCTTTTATCTAGCAGCCCCTAGTCGATAATTTACCCGCACTTCCTGTATCATGAATCATCCCATAATAATTTACCTGCCTAATTGCTGTATGAATGGTGGATTCATACATCAGATAACAGACCAAAACCGGATGAAAGAGTCCAAGATTAATTGTTGGCAAAAAAAAAATAATTACATAAACAGCCAATGCAGTTTGGAGGCAACACCTAGGCCTCTTCAACAGGTCTCAACACAGGATAAAACTTGGATGGAAATAGAGAAAACATTGAGTTTACAGATCTGTATTATAACCCTCCATCTATTAGTATTGAACCAACAGTTGCTGATTCAATGAACCATGATTAATTGATTGATAACATCTGTCCTTCATAATTGATTGTCCCATGTCAGATATATATGCCAGCCTCATAGTATCATAGCCACCTTCTCTCCCATTTGTTTTGTGTAATCATGCATATCTTGAAACAATTCCAACATAATCATTAACAGCCTATCTATTACTGAATAGTTGTCTCTGAAGGTGTGACTACTTTTATATTTGTAATTGTTCAAAAATTGTTCAAAATAATGCCATCTGTACATGTGAATGTGTAAATGAGCACACATACTGGAAGGAGACTGAAAAGTGTAAATTTCTTCTAATTTTTGTAAAGTAACGCACGGCCGAAATCGCAAAAAATGGCCTGGTCATTAAGGAGGAAAATCTTCCGCTCCAGAAGTGGTAATGCTTACACTGGCACTCTGATGGGGGAAGGGGGAGGGGTTATTTTTTTTATGTCACTGACACCAATAAAGGGAGGTTTATTATTGTAGACAGACACTGAGATCAGTGAAGAGGGTGGTTCATTGCTTCCTCCACTCTAAGCTGAATACCACTTCTCACAAACCACCCTGCAGGTGCTGCTTGGTAGATTGGGTTCTCTGTTCTTTTGCCAGGACTCTGAACTAACCCTGTCACTCTAACACATCAGGCTATGCAAATAGATACTGCAGTACTGTTGAGAGCGCAAATATAAATACCCTGCACAAAACTTTGTTTCAGTATGAGGAAGTAAACACCAGATTGGTTAGGAATGAAGAAATGTGTTATATTGTAACAAATTAAAGTAAACGACAGTATAATCATATTGGGACACGAAGAGAATGAGTCAAACACATTTCTCTAGGAAAAGAAGGTACAATATTGTAGCAGTTTAGATTAGGGATGAATCTACACCTGAGAATCTGTAACTCAGCTTTAAACAATGGCACAGATAACATTACCAACAATGGTAATCAGTGCTGTAACCAGCATACTATACTGTTAGAGTGCACTCTATATGAAGGACTATGCAAAGGCCCAGACCTTACTGCAGAGGTACCCCTGTCTATAAGTAGCACGTGAAGTCCTTGTAGAGCAGCTATCTGAGGAGACCTTTGCCCTAGTTCTTCAGCCAGCTAGCATTGGGGCTCACTCTTTACAGTGGAGTACATAAATACAGTCCTGGTGAATTCTGCATGCAGTGGTAAAGGCAGCCTAGTAAAATGTCCAGTCTCTCACAGTTTTGCTAGCAGAAACAGGTTAATGGCAGTAGTGTCCTCTCACCTGTTCCAGCGATGCAGCCACTTTAGTCCTGTTGTCCAGATATTGGTCTACTTTTGTATCCACATAGTGCCGCTTCGTTTCCACAGCAAACAGCTCCCTCTTAGCTCTGCCCCCAGGTGACTCTGAATCTCTGCACACAGGATACCAGTGATCAGTCCCTTTTGAATCAGGCTGCAAGTTTGTACCAGGCCGTGCGTACACAAAATAGCAATGTACCCCCTCCAATCTCCTGGCAGCAAGAGAGAATTGCTCAGTCTGCAGCCTAGGAAAAACAGCCCTTTCTCTACTTTATACTTGCCTATTCTTGGAAATTGTAGTTCAACAGTCCTTAGACTGCCACAAGTCCATTCAAATCCCTTGAGCACCTTTACTTGCTCCCCAGCTTACAAGCTCCCTTGCTAAGTAGAGGTGCAATGACATTAACCTATTCAGGCTGCAGATCCCAGAGGGACAGACAGCAATTGTAGCACAGTGTCCTAACTTGCTCTCTCTAGGCAAGCAGTGTATGTGGCAGCACATCATTTTTTATACAGACTGATTTAAGCTGGGAGATACAGTGGAAGTACATAGTTGAGTAGAGAGATCCCTGAGGATGGTGTTTCCTGGACAGGGGTTATCCCTGTCATGTGCGTATTTTCTTGGTTTTGTTATAATATGTATGTATTAGGGTGGGTGCTACTGATTTAGAGCATTAGATGAGATACAACAAGGCTTCCACAAAAAAGTTTTCTAAAAATCTTTCCAATATGTGTAGCGTTGGCATGCCATTTTCATTGTAAAGCTTGCTCTGTAAATAACAGTTGGCTGCCAAGGAGAATGGAAAACTGTTTTTCGTTTTAGACACTTGTAAAAGAAGACCGTTATCACAAGAACATTATATGCAAGAAATCTTGAAGGTCAGTAAGAAATTGCATGAATAAAACACCTTACATAAAGTCAGGATTGTAAAGCATTTCCTTTTGAAGTCACATTGAAATGCACTATAAATAAGGTGACAAGGTTATCATATTGTAAAGGTAAGGAGATTGAAAGTTCTGAGCTATGAGGATAAAAGAAAGTGCCTAACCAAACTGAACAGGATATGCTGATTGTCCTTGATTATGGCACATAGCTTAGTTTGAAAGTAACATAATTATGTGCCCTAAGACATCAAATGGCAGTCTCCTGATTTAGCCTTTTCCAGTCCATTGTCAATGAGCCTCTCGTAGACAGAGCCCAAAGAGGCTTCTCTGAGGAAATAGTGAACAGACAGATTAGAGAAATGTGACCACCTGTTACTGGATCTTCATAAAGCGCTAATAAACCTAAAAATAAACATTTAATAGATAAGGGTTTATTAATCCATAAATGGGTTGGCAGCATTAGTTTTCCTTTTTAGGGTTTTTAGGCTTTTTTCCTCTATTTTCACCTGGTGGGCTGGCCATTAACATACTTCCTGTCTTGGGGTTTCTCCGCTATGGATGGAGGGGCAATGGAGAAACCCTTAACCGCAGCATTGTCAAACTGGGGAGACAGTAGTGTTGTGTATACTAGCAGATTTAAATAAACTTGACTAACAAACTAAAGCCAAGGTCCAGCAAACACTGTTTAAAAAAGAAGTATGGGTTCCCCCCCCCCCCAATAGAAAAAAGTATACTCATGTAGGTGGATGCAGCATTGATGCAATGCTGCATCTGTCCCTCACCACCTCTGCACTGAGAACTGAGTGATTAAACAATGCTGATCGCTCAGTTCTCCCCTTTACTCTGAGCAGAGAGCTATTATTGTCAGTCACCAGCTCTCTTCTCCGCCCCAACAGAGCTCACTGGAGTGCTGAACTGTGGAGGGGGCAGGAGTGGCTGGCTCAGTCTCCCAGGGGCTCACTGAGAGGTTGAGCCAGTTCCCGGTCCAGGCTGCTGGGTGGATCCTGGCTGTAAAGTCGGGATCGATCCAGCTCAGTGCCATTAGCCAACAGCAGGCTTTAGCCCACTGTCTGCTGAAAACAGTTCAGAGGAGTGTAGGACGAGCTGCACTCATGTGATCCATAGGAGAAATAAGGCCAAAACTTTGCCCATACTTCTACTTTAAACAGCTATAGTAACATTTTTCTTTTCCTTTTGAAATAAAGGGTTTACATAAATGACTAAAAACTGACCATTGAAAGCACCCCTCTTGGTGTTAAATGGTTTGTCTCAACCATCTAACTGCCACTTTTGCTGGACAGCTTGGTCTGTTAAAGGAAGTTGAACAATAGCAGACTGGCTTGATCACCAGGTAAAAATGAAGGGAAAAATTATGCAGCCACCACATAAAGAATTAGTAAATTGCAAAATAATAATGTTGCAAAAAGCTGCCAGAAAGAAGATAGGGATACCAATAAACATGTAGATCTCTTTTGCTTGTTCCTGCAAGTCAAGAAGGAAGAATCCTGACAGCTATTGTATTGCTATAGCTGTTACTCCAGCAGCTGTCAGAATACCCAAACAGTATCTGCATTTCATTTGCTGCAGTGACTGTTTAGCCAAGAATTTTACACCCGGCTCCACAGATGTCAAATCAGGTGGTGCTGACAGGGCCACCTACAGCACGAATATTAGTTACATAGTTACATAGTTTGTCTGGATGAAAAAAAGTCCATCTAGTTCAACCAATAAAAGGGAAAAATTAAATAAAATCATACAATCTTAAATACACAATCCTATACCCACAGTTGATCCAGAGGAAGGCAACAACTCCCAGCAAAAGCATGTTCCAATTTGCTCCAGCGGGGGGTAAAAAATCCCTCCTGATTCCCCAAGAGGCAATCAGTTATTGCCTGGATTAACCTGGCCTATAAATGTTAGTATATATGACATTTAGGAAAGAATTCAGGCTTTTTTAAAGCAATCTACTGAGCTGGATAGAACCAGCTCTCGAGGGAGTCTATTCCACATTTATAAAGCTCTTACTGTGAAGAAGCCTTTCCATATTTGGAGATTAAATCTCTTTTCCTCCAAGTGTAAAGCGTGCCCCCTAACTCAACACCAAGTACACTATAAAGACCACTTATGTATTTACACATGTGGATCATACCCCCCTAATCTCTGCTTCTCAAAAGAGAATAAATTCAGTTCAGCTAATCTTTCCTCATAGCTGAGCTCCTCCATGCCTCTTATCAGTTTGGTTGCCTTTTTTCTAGTTTCCCAGTATCCTTTTTGTGAACTAGTGCCCGATTTAGCAGGAACCCGTTGAAATTTAAGCCATGCGTGACTAGCAAAATGTTATCTGGCAGACTTAAAACAGTGTCTATGCTAATGAGCAGTAAATAAGCTTTAAACCAGGGACTCATTGATCTCTGTAGCTATAAGGAATATAGAGCAATTAATCTTCAAAAAACTCAAGAGCAGCAGTGTGGAGTTGTCCAGGCTCAACACTCATTGGAGAGAACAGACTTCAGGCAAGGGGAAACAAAACGATACCTAATTTCTCAAGAAATCCCTAGCAAGGAAACCTCTAAAGAAACCTTCGTGTTCCACAGAGGTACACTAAGGTTTCTTCAGAGGTTACCTTGCTAATTTCTCAAGAGGTTTCTTGAGAAATTAGCAATTTCTGCCTCAACAGACAACTAATGTGAATAAACACAATTTTCAAAACCTTCTTTTATGTTTGTTTCATTATTATCACTGAAAACTATTTTGTTATATAGTGCAGCCCCGGGTGCAAAATATATTAAGTATGCTCTTTTCCTTATTCTTTTATCTATTTTTTTTTAATTTAAACTAACTGATCACACCTGTGTTCGCTATGCAGGTAGATATAGTAATTGTTACCAGGGATTCCCTCAGACCTGAAGGGTATTTCAAAGGCGCAATAGAAAAAAATGGGAAAAA
Organism: Pelophylax lessonae; assembly: GCF_965119305.1. NCBI lineage: Eukaryota > Metazoa > Chordata > Amphibia > Anura > Ranidae > Pelophylax > Pelophylax lessonae. The sequence goes on along the minus strand of NC_138770.1, from coordinate 187,173,155 downwards.
AGCTTCGATTTCTCGGCCATTCTCGGCCATTTCTCTGTTAAGTTTGAAGACAAATTACTCCACAATTCCTATAGCTAAAGAGGCAAGTGATGACTTGTTTTAAAGTGCAGAAGACACTTCTAGTTATTGCACTCCTTGTCGCTTTGTTCAGCGAAAGGAAGAAATCCCTAGGTAAGCTCCAAATCACTCTAATTTGAGTTTACACAGGGCTGAGAACAATCCCTTTGCCCCGATGTGGCGATCACTAAGCACCAGTTCTGCCAAATTAGAGGAGGAGGGGTGAATGACAAGCTCCTCCATACCTTGAAGTAACTTGTATTTCCCTTGCTCCTTTCTTAGGCTAAGTAATAATGGCCTTTTTTTTAGTGTTACGTGTTATAGGTCACGCTGGGCTAGGGTAGTTAAAATTAGGTCAGTGGTATGGGATGGTCTTGAAGTCAGTAATGCTTGAGTTCACCATTTTTGGCACAGAAGCCCTACTTCAGAAGATACCTACCCAAATGCTGAAAACCAGTTAAAACTTTCTTTACCTCAATTCTGCATATTTTGGAACAGAAAGTGATGGGAAAGGTTTGACACAGACAGCAGGAAAAACCTGTTAGCTGTACTACCCATTCTCTGTTTTTTTTTTTCTGTCTGTCTTCCTATTGGCATGAACAGCAAAAATAAATGCTGCTCCACCCTATGTAAAGACATACTGGTATTGTACAAGGTGCAGCCACTGGGGTTAGCCCTGGCTCTAGAAAAAAGGTAAAAGTGCAGAATCATCTGCTGCCACTGTGTGAACTGCAGTAGAAGACTATACATCTTTACGGTAAAGTGCATGCCTTTGGAAAATTGTGTTCCTGCTGACACCAATCCATAAATCCTGTAGTATAAGGCTGTAGTGTTTTTGCAAAAATTCCTTTTTTTTGTGATTCTGTAAAATGCAGTGGGCTACAGTCAACCTAGTTCTACCTCAGCAGGAGTGATCTCCAAGCAGTATTTTTTTCTCTGCCTCTTGCTGTTTGGGCTTGCTCCAGCAGGGTGTGCTAGAGCAGTATTTGTCTGTGTTATGAATGTTTAATGACTTTGCCAATCAGTAGGCTTTAAGGGTGGGGGGAGAGGAAACAAGATGCAACTGTGCCCCACAAAATAGAACTTGTATACACAAGAACCTTTATATGTTTTCCTGCCTTGGAACAGAAAGATTAAGATACATCTTTAATCTCAATTGCCAAGATGCCAAAGTGTCCAGCCACCATAGCCTATGCACACCTGCCAACTTTTTGAGTTGGGAGGGAGGTACACGTACGAGCAAAAGTATGTAGGCATAGGACACCCACCTTCCATGCCCCCTTAACCACTTTAAGACCGGAAAGGATTTGCCCCCTTAATGACCAGGCCACTTTTTTCAACTTGGCACTGCGGGACTTTAACTGGCAGTTGCGCGGTCGTGTGACACTGTACCCAAACAAAATTTGCGTCCTTTTTTTTCCCCACAAACAAAGCTTACTTTTGGTGGTATTTGTGGTATTTGATCACCTGTGCGATTTTTATACACAAAAAATAGCGACAATTCTGAAAACAAATCTATATTTTTCGCATTCTGCTATATAACATTCCCCCAAAAAAATTTAAAAATCAACATTTTTTAACATTTTAGGCCAATTTGTTTTCTGCTACATCATTTTGGTAAAAAAAAAATCGCAATAAGTGTATTTTGATTGGTTTGCGCATAAGTTATTGCATCTACTAACTATTACTAGATGTCATTTTTATTGTTTTTTTTTTTTTCCACTAGTAATGGCGGCGATCTGCAATTTTTTGCGGGACTGCGACATTGCGGCGGACAGATCGGACCCCTGACTGACATTTTTGACACTTTTGGGGGGACCAGTGACATTACTACAGTAATCTGTGCTAAAAATATGCACTGTTACTGTAATAATGACACTGGCAGGTAAGGGATTAACATTGTGGGTGATCAAGGGGTTAAATGTGAGCCTAGGGGAGTGATTCTAACTGTGGGGGTGGGGTGTGGCTTGGGGAATGACCATAGAGACCTGTAATCCTATATAGAAGGATCACATGGGCTCTAGATCATTGCAGGGAGAAGAACGGTCAGCGGTGTTTACAACAGCTGACCGTTCTTCTCTCTCAGCGGGGAGCGATCCCGGGTGTCAGGCGGAAATCGGAGCCACCTGCCCGCTGCATCAGCTTCCCCACTGACGAGCGGGGTCAGGAGCGCGCCGCCGGCGGCGCGCGCTCGCCCCCTATCCTCCTGCTCGCGACTGCCGTATAGCTATGGCAATTCGTGCAGGAGCGGCTGCTTGCCGAAGTACATCTGCGGCGGGCGGTCATAAAGAGGATAAAGGAGAAGTTTAAAAAAAAAGATTAAGTAAACCCACAAGTTTTTTTTTTTTACAACTACTATTTCTTTATACTGGCTTCTAACATTTACAAATGCAGCAATTTAGAAATTGGATAAAATGTTTAGCACTGGGAAACACTTTTTGAAAGCTAAATAGTGCATTTTATATACAACTATATAGATCAGACCAAAATGAGGGAAGAGTTGGGAGCTATGCCTATGTTCAGAAGATGCAGAGAGAGACATTGCCAGAGATTAAAGATTAAGGCCCCTTTCACACCTGGCGCTCCGTCGGCGGACTCCCTTTTTCTCAGCGGGGATTGAGCAGGTGGATGGCAGCTCTGTCTCCTCTCTGTGTGCGGAGACAGAGCTGTCAGGTCCCTGCTGTTCTCTATGGGGGAATCGGATGAGAACGGACCACCTGTCCATACTCATCCAATCCCATCTGATCCGATCCGCTGGACGGATGGAAAATAAGGTTTCAAACCTGTCCAGATTTGACGGACCGGATCAGATCGGATGTCAGCGGACATGTCTCCGCTGACATCCGATGCCCCATAGAGATGCATGGAGCATCCGTTCAGATCCACCTGAAAAACTGACAGGCGGATCTGAACGGTCTGCTAGTGTGAAAGGGGCCCAAGAAGAGATTGGAGCCCAGTCTGGTGCTTGAGATCAACCAAGTTTAGGGGATATCCTGATCCACCCCTTACCCTCCATCCCATATTGCAATGTGTAGAAAATCTTTTCTTGTTTTGAGCTCACTAAAATGACTGGTGCTCATCCTTTTCACACCCTGAGAACAATGCCTGAGACTGAAAGAGCCTGGGATCTTGTTGCCATGTAAAAGTACCTAGAACTTTTGTAATGTAGCTGTGAGTGATCTGGAGTCAATTTTTATTAGATATCCGTATCAACAGTGCTACACTGGCAACTGTTCCTGACTTGACAGCATTGGGGTTTAAGATTTATCCCTGTAAAAGCAATTCCTTGGAAATGACCTTGATGTAACTGAATAGATGTCAGGTATTGTTCCCTACAAATTTACATACATCAGTTAAGCAGTGTCCTTGGGATTTATATTATTGGACACTTTTATCTGTTTGGTAATGGTAACACACTTATAGATGAATATAATGATAACTTGTTTACAGTGACTCTATCACTTTTTTTTGCTAATAAAGGAGTCTCCACAAAACAAATATAAATACTTAAAGCCGAGTTCCGGCCATGAAAAAAAATTTTCAATAAAAATACCCCCCGGGACAGTCAGGGCTAGTACATTCCACAATGGATAGCCTCTGTACTGTCCCCGGTCACACTTACCTGCAAGAAGAAATACTCACCTTTAAAATTTATTCTCCAGCGTTGCCATCTCAGATGTGGGCAGCTGAAGCCAGCGCGATCCTCTTCCGTGTCCTCTTCTCCCAGAATGCGCCGGCACCGGCCCCACTCGTCACTTCCGGTGCCGCGCCGCATTCCTCCACAGCTTCATGTTTAGCAGGGAATGTGGCGCCGCACCGGAAGTGACGAGTGGGGCCGGTGCCGGCGCATTGATTCCTGGGGGCGATGACGTTCAGCTCCCAGGAATCATTGCAAACCGGAATTGACGGCGCAGGCCCGCGCCGCCGAGGGAGGAAATGGAAGAAAGGCGAGTATATTTTTCTACAAAAATCATAACTATCCATTTCCTTTTCAGGTGCCGAAAAGCAAGCGGATGGCCACAAAATCGATTATGTCGATTTTGTGGCCGGAACTCCGCTTTAAAGTGCTACTAAACCCAGAAACTGCATTCACTATATGTGGTCTCCCACAGTACAAAGAACATGGAAATGCAATTATTTTACTAAATATAAACTGCTAAAAACCTTTTCTCATCAGCAGTATATAGCAGTCTTGTGAATTCTATCAGTTCCTAATAAAGCTTGTAGGAGGAGTTTTCCCTGTGCTGATCACATGCACCCTCCCAAAAAAAATAAGCGCTCTAGCAATACACACCAAACTGAGCATGTGCAGCCTGACTCCTAATGCTCTGTACTATCATGAGATGAGTTGGAGTAAATTAAAGAAGGGGAAGATCAGAGAAGATGGGATCACACAGCCTTTATACACAATGCATAGGATTAACCCCTTAGATTCCACAATGAGTAGAACAAGCATGCTTCACTGCATGTACAAACTGATTTTACTGTTGTAGGTTTAGTACCACTTTAACTCCCCTGTTGCCCACAAAGCTGAACGTTGCATGTTTTTACAGAAATTCTTTGCACAAGTGTTTTCAGAAGCTGACACTTCTGTGAGTGAGGATCTGCTCTATCCACCACTGTGCACAGTGGTTCTTCGTGCCGATCTTCATGTCACTACTGTGTCTGGTAGGAGTAGGAACTCTGTCCAGGTTTTTTTTTTGCAGTCTGTGACCCTTCTAGGGAGATTCACGATCTTTTTTTTAGTCCTGGTGACCATTGCCACTGAGACAGAAAGGGATGGGTTTTCCAAAAAGTTTGTTTCAATGTGGACAGAAGTTCTGGTGAAATTCCACATTGTAGAGATTTCCTCTTACATCTTGCTGCATCTTTGGGTGGGAAGTGAAAAAATTTTTCCCTAAGCCCCTATTTACACAGGGTGCGACTTGTCATGAAAGTTGACCGAAGTCGCATGACAAGTTGCACCCTATTTTTCGCTTTGGAATCATTTAAGTCGGTGCAACGTGAGTCGTAGCGACTTTAAAAAAGGTTCCTCCACTTTTTTTGTGCGATTTCATGTGGGACTTGCATTGACATCTGTCACAAAGATGTCGGCAAGCGGCACATGAAGTCACACTGTTGGGCAACTTTGAAATCATGCTGAAGTAGCGCGACTTCAAAGCCACACTTGTTGTGGACCGGGGGTTAAGGGTGAAATCACACTTGTGAATGTACCCGTACTGCAATTGGCTATGAGAGGAAGCCCTATTGAAAGCAAAGGGAGGCTGCCTACTCTAGCAGCTAATCGCGGCCAACCGCATGTAACCTCTAAAGCCCCGTACACACACGCAGATCGTCGTCATACAAATGTTCATCTTTTCTCCCCGGGATGTCGGTGTCTGTTGAAAAGTGCAAAGACAGCACAAGGACAGCACAAGAATTTTGTCCGCAGACTTCAGCTGACTGCAGAAGTGATGTCATGTAATGGTTAACTTTCCCTGTGTTTTTTATTTTCTGAGCATGCCCAGTCTTGCAAATCTGCGGTCTGTCGGCTGATTTCTGTACTGACAGGCAAACAATTGTCCGTTCTGGTGTCTGCAGACAAAAATTTTCATGTTTGCAAGAAAGACTCTTGTCCGCAGATTGTGTGCAGACATCTGTCGGAGGCACCATACTAACACGCGTACAATCGGCAGATCTTTCGTCCGCCGACGTTTGTATGACGACGATCTGCGTGTGTGTACGGGCCTTTATGCAGCGATTGCATGGGAGTGATCAGCCCTGATTGTAGACCACCTGCACAGTGCGAACACACCCTAATAGGACTCTGACAGCAAAAAATAAAAAATAAACTGAACAGTGTTTTAATTATTCTCTACTCTATTCCAATCTAAAAAGAAAAAGTTTTGACTATATATACTGTACTTTAACCTAACTAATAAAGTGAAATTAACACTACCCAAACCTATCTCCTAATCTTAACTTTACCAATAACCCCTATGCTACAGACTTAAGCCTCGTACACACGCAACGATTGTTGGCCGTGAATTTTCGGCCAACGTCCGATCGGCCGATTGTCGGCTTGTTAGTATGATGATTCCGACAACCAACTGCGACTTTTCGGGCCAACAAAATCTGGTATAAAATTTTTGTTGGCCGTCACCACAACGGCCGATTTTTAGTCAGTCAGTACAGATTTCGGCAGACAAACATCAGATGAGCAAGACTGGGCATGCTCAGAGAAGAAAAAACACACAGAAAGTAAACCAGAACATGACATCACTTCTGCAGTTGGTTGTTGTTGGCCGAGAAAATTTGTGTGCAGTCTAGAGCACATTTCAACCAACGCAAAAACACTGGACAAAAGAAGGCCGATCGGTCGGCCAACAATCGTTGCGTGTGTACGAGGCATTAAGGGTCTCTAGGTTGATGCAAGCAGTCCTTCACCGAATGCACCAGTGCCAGATCTAACAACCTGATCCAACCTTCGCACACCACAATAAAGAAAATTCCATGATGCTAAAAGGATAGTACTTTACCTAACCATGTATATTTAATTTTTTTAGATTCTTAGGGCTCTTTCACACGGGCGGTCCGATCAGATCCGCCTGTCAGTTTTTTAGGCGGATCTGATCGGATCCTCCATGCAGCTCTATGGGGCAGCGGGTGTCAGCGGAGACACCTCTGCTGACACCCGCTGCCATCCGCATCCGATCCTGTGTTGAAATCTGGACGGATGGAAACCCTATTTTTCCATCCGTTCAGTAATCGGAGCGGATCGGATCTGATGAGAGCGGACAAGCGGTCCGCTCTCATCCGATCCCCCATAGAGGGCAGCGGGTGCTGAGACACCTCCCTCTCCGCTCTGCAAGCGGAGACGGAGCTGTCATCCGCCGGCTCAGCGGGGATCGCAGATCGATCCCCGCTGAGCAACACGGATCTGCCTACGGAGGCGGACCGTGTAAAAGAGCCCTTAGAAAAGCCAGTTAACTACTAGTGAAAATGTTGATAACTTTTAGGGATGCACTGATACCATTGAGTACCGATGCTTTTTTTGTTAGTACGTGTGGAGACCAATTACCGATACCTACTGCAACTGTTTTTTTTTTACACTTCAGCTGTCAGCATTGGTACAAAGCATTTTAAAATATTATTGCAAATTAAATTATTATTATTTTTTTTTTTTTGCGCTTTTTCCAATGTGAAATGTGTAAATATATGTTAAAGATGTAAAAATATTAACCAACAAAAAGTTTTTAATTATTAATGCTTTCTAAAATAGGAGTTAACAAAAAAAAAATCAGCAAGAAAAAAATAATTAAATGGAAGAGGATAGGGATTTATTTAAGGCTAATTAAAGTAAATTTTGGCCCCTTTCACACATATGGTCCATTCAGTTCATCAGTTCAGTCACATCAAAATGTATCAGTTTTTCATCCGTTTTTCATCCATTTTTCATCGATTTTTCATCCGTTTTTCGTCCGTTTTTCGTCCGTTTTTCGTCCGTTTTTCGTCCGCTTTTTTACATCCACTACCAATGCAAAAACGGATGAAAAACTGACCGTTTTTTCTGGATGAAAAACAGATGAAAAATGGATGAAAAACGGATGAGAAACGGATGAAAAACTGATACATTTTGACGTGACTGAACTGATGAACTGAACGGACCATATGTGTGAAAGGGGCCTAAGGGTTAATAAGGGGTAAACAGAGAAACATTTATCAAAAAAATCACAAAAAAAAAAATTATTTTACTTGACAGGTTGCTTCAAACTGACTTATCTGCAGATTGAAGTTCATCCCATTGATCTGTAGATGAATAAACCGAAAGATCCAAAAAGTAAAAGAAACAATGTTTCTTTTTATCTCAGTGTCTTGGGGACTGAGCAATATCGTTGATAAACATTGTCTGCCTGCTTTTTTTTTTTTGACATCTCCAATTGTCAGACTTCTTTAACACTTTAGCTATCAACAGAGGAACCCCACTGACAGCTAAATGAGTCATCGGTTATTAAGGACACGGCGGCACCACTCCTTAGGACCGATAATTTCCAGCTTTTTTTTTTTTGCATTTTAGCTGTCAGTGGGGGAATCCCACTGACAGCTAAAAGAACTGAGCTTGAAAGTATCAGTGAACTTGCATGAGTACCGATACACGTGCAAATGCTTAGTATCAGCACTGATACCGGTATTTGTATCAGTGCAACCCTAATAACTTTTTTGTCAGTAGTACTGCATATTAGACAATTTACCTTTCTATTAACCACTTAAGCCCCGGAGGATTTGGCTGCTAAACGACCAGGGGGTATTTTGCGATTCGGCACTGCGTGACTTTAACGGACAATTGCGCGGTCGTGCGACTCTGTACCTAAACGAATTTGACGTCCTTTTTTTCCCACAAACAGAGCTTTCTTTTGGTGGTATTTGCTGTGCGCTTTTTACTTTTTGCGCTATAAACCAAAAAAGAGCGTAAATTTTGCAAAAATAACAATATTTTTCACATTTTTTTATATGAAATTCCCCCCAAAAAAAATGTAAAAATCAAATTTTTTAACATTTTCGGCCAATTTGTTTTATCCTACCTATGTTTGGTAAAAAAAATTGCAAAAAGCGTATTTTTATTGGTTTGCGCAAAAGTTATCGCGTTTACTAACAAAGGGAAAGATTTTTGTCATTTTTGTTTTTTTTTTTAACGCGTAATGGTGGCGATCTGCGATTTTTTTTTGCGGTACTGCGACATTGCGGCGGACAGATCGGAACCTTGACTGACATTTTTGACACTTTTGGGGTTACCAGTGACATTTCTACAGTAATCAGTGCTATACATATGCACTGTTACTGTAAAAATACACTGGTAGTGAAGGGGTTAACTTTATTTGGGAGGGAGGGGCTGTGTGTGTCCCTAGGGGCGTGCTTTCTACTGTGATTGGCTGTGGCTTGAGCTGTAAGGACACTGATCAACGGATCTACATAGTAGATCCGTCTGATCAGTGTTTTTACACCGAGGAGAATGACAGGTGGCTTGTTTACACAAGCCGCCTGACTTTCTCCTTTTCCCCCGACGATCGCCGAGTGACCGGCGGACATCGGGTTCGCCAGTCACACGCGCGGGGGGGTCCGTGACCGCGCGGGAGCGCGCCTCCGCGGGCGCGCGCTCGCTCGCTCCCCAGACCCTCCCAGGCTAGTGACGTTAAATAACGTCACTCTGCCTGGCCGGGGCTGACCGCCGCAGTAAATCTACTTGCGGTGGTCGGCAAGCGGTTAAAGAGGAGCTACAGTCTTTTGTAAAAAAAAAAAAAAAAAAAAGGCCGCATCTAAAAATAACGTATCTATTAAAAACAGACCTAATGCCCTCCAAAAATACGATTCCTGCCTCCACACTGCCAAGCAGACCTTTTTTTTTTTATCACTCTCATTAAAGTGACTGTAAAGCCTTGTGTTTTCTGGGTAAAAATACCAAACATGTTATACTTATCTCCTCTGTGCAGTTGGTTTTGCACAGAGCAGCCCGTATCCCCCACCTCTCAGGTCCCTCTTCGGTGCTCCTGGCCCCCTCCTTCTGTTTAGTGCCCCCACAGCAAGCAGCTTTTATGGGGCACCCAAGCCGAGTCACAGCTTCCTGTGTCCATTCAGACAAAGAACTGACCCCACCCTCTTTTTCTCCTCATTGGCTGACTGACTTTGATTGACAGCAGCGGGGGCCAATGGCGCCACACTACTGTCTAAGCCAATGAGGAGGGGAGTCAAGGGCAGCTGAGACATTCCTACAACATCGCTGGTTTGAGATGAGCTTAGATACGTTATAGGGGGGGCTGAGGGGGGCTGCTGCCCACAGAAGGCATTTTTTATCTTAAAGTGGAGTTCCACCCTAAAATTAAACTTACCTCCATCTTCTCGCTCCGGGTCACCTGAAAAACAATGGATAATCACACTTTTTTTTTTTTTTACTTACCTCGTTTAGAAGAAAATATACTTACCTTACTTCCTCTTCCTCCCCTCGGCGGCCACGGCGAGTCGTCACTTCCTGGCATGCAATGATTCCTGGGAGCTGAACGTCATCGCTCGCAGGAATCAATGCGCCTGCACCGGCCCCGACGTCAGTTCCGGTGTAGGCGCGTCATACCTTGCTAAACAGCGACTGGGCATGCCCAGAAGCTGTGTAGGGATGACGCTGCGGCACCGGAAGTGACGGCGGGGCCGGTGCAGTGCATCGTGGGACCGAAGAAGACGGAAGAGGACACAGAAGAGGATCGCGCTGGCTTCAAGCTGCCCACACCTGAGATGGCAGCGCTGGAGAATACATTTTCAAGGTAAGTATTTCTTCTAAAAGGTAAGTGCAACCCGGGACAGATCAGAGGCTAGCCATTGTGGAATGTACTAGCCCTGACTGTCCCGGGGGTATTTTTATTAAAAAAAACGTTCACTGGGTGGAACTCCGCTTAAATGCATAGAATGCATTAGGATAAAAAACCTTCTGTCTTTACAAGCACTTTAACAACTTCTCTTCCAGTCCCCGTCAACTCTTCTCTACCTTCAGCTCTCTACTTTATCTTCCACTGCTTCCACCCAGTAACTCACTCACTGCCCAGGACATTGCCAATCACTTCAGAAATATGATTAATATGATTTGTGAGGAGATCTCCTCTGTGCAGATACCTCCCCTCCTAACACTCTATGTCCACAGGTACAATCAATACTCCCCTCATTCATCTCCGCTACCAAAGACGAGATTGCTAAACTTTTTTCTAACGCCCACCTAACCTCCTTCTCCCCTAGACTCTGTTCCTTCTCAGATACTGCAGTCACCCTTTGGCTCTATTCTACACTCTCTAACTCACATCTTCAAATTCTCCCAATCTTCCCCAACTTTCTAAAACATGCACTAACCACCCCATATTTTAAAAGGATTCCCTAGACCCCACCAACCTGAAGAACCTACGCCCAATCTCCTTGCTCGCCTTTTCCTCCAAACTCCTAGAACGCCTGGTCTACAACCAACTGTGACCACCTCATTAAGAATAACCTTTATGATCCTCTTCAGTTGAGGTTTCGCTCCCAACACTCCACAGAAACTACTCTCCTAAAACTACTCTCCATGACTGTACTCTTCATTGGTTCTAATCCTACCTATCCCACCGCATCTTCAGTGTCACTTACAATTCCACTTCTTCCTCTCCTTTCCTTTCTCCGTCAGGGGTCCCCAAGGTTCTCTTCTTGGACCTCTCCTATTCTTGATCTACATCTCCTCCCTGGGTCAGCTGATAGCCTCCCATGGCTTTCAATATCATTGCTACACTACACTGACGACCCTTCATCTCACAACATCAGTCCCCACACACATCACTAATTTACTGAACGACATATCAGTCTAATTTACTGAAGGACATATCAGTCTGGATGCACCCCACTTTCTCAAATTCAATCTATCCAAAACTGAGCTCATAAATATTTCCTCCTCCACATGCCCCTTCTACTGTCAAGATCAATGGCACAACCATCAACCTGTTTCCCCATGCCAGGGTGCTAGGCTGGAGTCTAAACTCTCCTTTCTGCCCCACATCCAATTACTGTCCATAGCTTGCCCCCTCAACCCCAACAACATCTCCAAAATACGCTCCTTCCAAAGCAATGACACTACAAAGCTTCTAATTCATTCTCTGGTCACCTGTCGCCTTGACTACTGTGACTCCCTCCTCATTAGATTACCTCTACATAGGCTATCCCCCCTTCAGTCAATCATGAATGCTGCTAACAGACTGGTTCACCTTACCAACCGCTCACGGTCTGCTACCCCTCAGTGGCAATTCCTTCATTGCCTTCCACTCACTTACACAAACCTAGTCTCCCAAATAGCAACCAAATCATTCTCTTTGTTCCTCCCGAGACCTCCTGCTCTCTAGCTACCTTGTCACCTTCTCCCATTCTTGCCTCAAAGGACTTCTCTTGAGCCCAGTGGCGGCCCGTACATAGGGGGCGCCAGAGCGCCGCCCCCCCTAAAAAAAAAAAGAAAAAAAAATGACAAAAAGAACAAATAAAGTTTTGAAAAAAAAAAAAGAAATTGTGTTCGCAGGCCTATGCGCTGGGCCTGGTGGCTATGGGGGGGGGGGGGGGTTTACGACCCAGAAGAGGCGCCGATTGGCTGCCTTCTGGGGGCATAACCTGGGTGCAGGAAAGAGCGCTGAGCCACCCCCACCTTCGTGATATCCTGGCTGTGATTGGTCCAGTCTCCAGCCTGGACCAATCATCATCCAGGACATCGCTGACTCGCAATGGGGGCGGTGCCGGTGCGTGCGTCAGTCCCGCACCGTCACCGCCCGATCTCCTTCCCGCCGCCCGGACCGGAAGACAGAAGACTGAAGAGGAGGACGTCCACGGCGCTGCTCGTCCCGGTTCCCGGAATCCCGCTATCCCGCCGCCGTCAGAAGGTAAGTGATTGAAGCCGACCTGTGCCATGCCTGTACCATCACCTGTGCCATGCCTATGCCATCACCTGTGCCATCACCTGTGCCATGCCTATGACATCACCTGTGCCATCACCTGTGCCATGCCTATGCCATCACCTGTGCCATGCCTATGCCATCACCTGTGCCATGCCTATGCCCTCACCTGTGCCATCGCCTGTGCCATGCCTATGCCATCACCTGTGCCATGCCTATGCCATCACCTGTGCCATCACCTGTGCCATGCCTATGCCATCACCTGTGCCATGCCTATGCTATCACCGGTGCCATGCCTATGCCATCACCTGTGCCATCACCTGTGCCATGCCTATGCCATCACCTGTGCCATGCCTATGCCATGACCTGTGCCATCACCTGTGCCATGCCTATGCCATCACCTGTGCCATGCCTATGCCATCACCTGTGCCATCACCTGTGCCATGCCTATGCCATCATCTGTGCCATGCCTATGCCATCACCTGTGAAATCACCTGTGCCATGCCTATGCCATCACCTGTGCCATGCCTATGCCATCACCTGTGCCATGCCTATACCATCACATGTGCCATGCCTATACCATCACCTGTGCCATGCCTGTACCATGACCTCAAAGTCATGCAATTTTTTTACCGCGTTTTTGCCGCGAAGCAATACATTGAATACACTGCGCCCCCCCCCCCAAAATTTTGAGCACCAGCCGCCACTGCTTGAGCCTCTCCCAACCTATGGAACTCCCTACCTCAATCTGTGCAGCTATCTCCTACTCTGTCCACTTTTAAGCGATCCCTGAAAACCCTTTATTTCAGAGAAGCCTATCCCACCTCCACCTATCAATTGTATTTCCACTCCATCTCCATCAGCTCATCCCAACAGTTATTACCTTTTGTATCGGGACAGCTGTATGCAGAAGGTTTTTTTTACCTTAATGCAGAGAATGCATTAAGGTAAAACAACTTCAGCTTTTAGAACCACTTTAAAAGATAAATAAAATCCAAGAAACAATGCAATATATTACAGTTTACCAGTCCTTAGATAGGGTGGCTGCATTAGTGTTCTTTTTTCAGGCTGAGAACATTTTGGACAAGTATAGAAAAATACTTGTCGATCCTGCCAGGAATACAGTGTTCTTGTCACTTCCTGAGCTGAAAAAAAAAGAAAAAGTAAAGTTATCTTTGTCAAGTCAAACCTCTTTTGCAGGTTTGAACATGATTGCTGGTCACAGCAAGAAGTTCAGAATGGCTGTGTTGGGAATAGCTCCCCTGCATTACAAGCAGGTAACTGAAAGAGGTTCCTGGATCTCCCAATTACCAAGATAAAGAAATAGGGTGGATTGTGTTATATCAGCAAAAAAAGAAATCTGAAGCTCCGAGTAGATAGGCTAAACTCCTAGTATGTTTTTAAAGTTTAATTTTGCATTTGGACTAAAGTATATACCTTTAGCCCCAGTTCACACTTGTGCGATGCGGGAAGGCTGCGAATTTGCAGCCTGTTCCCGCATCGCAAACGCACCCCTGGCAGTTCACACTGCCATATGCGATACGCAGGGGGTGTCAATGAGATGTTAACGACACCCCCAGTTTGATCGCATATCGTAGTGCGATCTTTACAGTTCGCACAGGATCGGATCGCACAAGTGTGAACCACTGTGCGATCCGATCCTGATGCGGCTGAAAAAAAGGGTCCTGTGTGTCTTTTGTGCGGGTGCAGTGCGAATTTCAGCCATACAAAGTGTATGCCTGAATTTGCACCGCACAGCCGATCGCATGTAATGAAGGAGCAGTGCGCTCCGATATTACATGCGATCGCCGCAGCCGCAAGAGTGTGAACCGGCCCTAAGGGCTCATTTAGGCTGGACTCTTTGTCATGCTTATTGCTTCATTTTCCAGTGGGAGAAAATCTATTGTTTTTTAATAGGCGCTGTACACACTGTTGCTTTGTATTGATTTGCACTTAAAAACGTCCAGCGTGCTGCATTTGGATGCCATGACCTGCGTTTTGCCATTAAAGTCAATATGTATTTTGTAAAAAATGCAATGCATCCAAATAGATATCACATTGGAGTCTAAGTGTATGCAAATAGCTAAATTCACGGAAGTACAGAGGTGTCCATTCTCCTACCTGCAAAAGATTTGTAATTTTCTCAGCCGTCCTTTTCAATCCAAATACCACTGACAGACAGCACAGCCAAGTCTATGGCAGGCCATACATTATGCAATTTTCTTTCCTTCAACCACGGTTTGGTGGAAAGAAAAGTAATTGATTCCCCCATCAACACAGTCAATATTGACGGAGGAATCCCTCCTGCAGCGCTATTTTTTTTACTGCCGGCGGGGAGCCTTCCTCACCAGCAGAATACAAAGATCATACATCACTGCTGGCAGCTATAGCCACCGGCAGTGATCAGGCAAAAAAAAAAAAAAGACAAGCTGGTTGTACCAATTTCAGTACAATCAGCCTGCCCGTAGACGGATTAAAATTTGGCTGGTTCAGCAGGAATTTTGATCCGTCTATGGCTGTCTTTGCGCCTTACTTTTCTCCAAGACTCCAACGCAGATACAGTCAAGGACTGCCCAAGCCTGTAACTAAAAGGTGCAGTAGCAGCAACACACCGATGCGGTCAGCCCTTTTTACTGCACTCCTCTTAGGCTGCTCATCAGGGGCAGGACAAGGGGTGGGCAGGAGGGGAAGTTGCCCTGGGCACTGTGGTATCATGGGAGATAGGGGGGGGGCGCCACAAGGAGATGGGGGGGGATTTTTGTTGGAAGGGGAAATTCGGGGAATGGCAGGGGGTAAGTAAGGATTTGTGTTGGGATGGAGGAAGAAGATATGTACTAGGAGGGGTATTTGTGTTGAGGGGTGGGGACTTGAAATGGGGGGGGGGATGTATACTAAGAGGAGAAATTTTAGGGGTAGAGGATTTGTGCTTGAAGGGATGTTTTTTTAGGTGGGGGGCAAAATTTGTTTTGAGAGGGGTTTAGCAGGAGGGCAGATTTGTACTGGGAGCAGGGGGAATTTATGTTTAGGGGGTAGAGATGCAGATTAGTGCTCAGTGGTTTTTTGGGGGAGTTTTGCTGACACATAATGCTTATACATCTTGGGGGGGTACAGTTCAGCATAATTGCCCTGGGCTCTAGATGACCTTGTCCCAGCACTACTGCTCATAGATGGGTTGTCTTCTTTTGATTAGCCAGCGAATTCAATGGATCAGCCAGTAAATTCCGAATTCCGCCATTCTCATAAAAGGAGAATGGTGGACGGGGGAATCCTCCCCACTGTGCTATTGTACTCTGACAGCAAGGACTCCTCCGCCAGGGCCGGACTGGCAGTAAAAACCAGCCCTGGAAAAAATTTCATACCAGCCCCAGTGGTGTAGCGTGGGTTTTTGGAACCCAAAAGAAGGCAAGTAATTTGCGCCCCTAACCTGCGGACATTTAACGCTCCCTGAGTCCCGTCCACTTGTACAGTATTAAAACCCCTTATGGTACATTTTAGGATGTACCACTCTTTCTCTTTGTTCTCCTTTCCTTCCATTTTATCTCTCTCTATTTCTTGTTTTTTTTTTCATCTCTCTCTTCTATCCGTATTTCTTGTTCTTTCTTTTATTTTTTCTCTCACTTTTTCTTTGTTCCTCCCCCTCTTTTACCCTCTCTTCCATGTATTCTCTTGTTTTATTCCTTCTCTTACTCCTTGTTGGGGGGGATGGGAGGTAGTGCTGTCGGGGAGTTGGGATGAGTGGCAGTGCTGTCGGGGAGTTGGGATGAGTAGCAGTGCTGGTGGGGGGATGGGATGAGTGGCAGTGCTGGTGGGGGGATGGGATGAGTGGCAGTGCTGGTGATGGTGGGGGGGGGGTGTAATCAGTGACAGTGCTGGGGGATCAGTGGCAGTGCTGGGGGGGAGGGTTAGTGTCAGTTCTGGCAGGAGGGGTGGCATGAGTGGCAGTGCTAATGGGGGGGGGATGGGATGAGTGGCAGTGCTAGTGGGGGGGATGGGATCAGGGGCAGTGATGGGGAGGGGAAATGGCAGTGCTGGTGGGGGAGATAGGATTCATGGTAGTGCTGGGGGGGGGGGGCAGGGGCAGTGCTAAGGGGAGTTCTGATCAGCCAACTTAGGTGCTCTTGATCAAGGTCATCTGCTGACCTGAGATCTGTAGTGAGGACTTTTAATGGCAACTCTAATCACAGGCTGTGTTACTCACTGTTACCCCTGCTCTGTGGTGTCTCTCATGACATGCCATGACACCTATGCCTAAATCAGGAGATAGGGTCACCTTTAGCCCTTCCCACTTCACATTCCTCACCAGTCAGCTGACATCTAGTCTCCATCTCCCAGCCATGAGTGGGTGGCCACGGGCTCCAGGAACAGCCCAGATGGGTGGCCACAGGCTCCAGGGACAGCCCTGCCTCCTGTTCACAGCAAAGCCACCGCTTCTCTCTGAGCTGTTCTTGTAAAAAAAAAAAATAATAAAATCCCAAAGGTCCTAGCCAACAGCGTCCCCAGGGCAGGCGGCTTATCGGGAAATTTCCCACTATCCCGTTAGGCCAGTCCGGCCCTGTCCTCCGCTGTCAGAATACGCTGGTCAGCACTGCAGCCACTGATCAAGTCAAAATTTTACCACATTCGAACAGTCGTTAGATCAACTTCTGTCAAGCAGGAACAGCCATAGATGGAATGAAACTTGTCTGGTCCCTGCTGAATTTCAATCCTTCTATGGCCAGCTTTAGGTAGCCCCTCGAGAACTGTACAGCGTAGTACAATATGACTGGCTGGGCAGGGATGTGTGTCAGTTTTCTACATCGGTCACTTTGGTAAATGAACATGATATTTCATTCTAAAATAGAAAGTGGCAGGGGTGACACAGACAGGGCTGCCGAAAGGGGGCCCAGACATGTAGGGGGGTCAGTGCGGGGGAGGGGCCAATTACAGGAACGATGCACTGTGCTGCTCTCCTTGCAGCAGCTAAAAGTCGGTTTCTTCCCCTCTCCCTCCCACCCGTTTTTAGGTGCTGTCGAGAGATACACACACAGTGCATCATTCCTGTTATTGGCCCCCCGCCCCACTGCACCACCCCTCCTCTTTGTCCTGCCCATATCTCCCCTCCTGTGTGAATGCCCCCCCCCCCCCCACATTGCACTGCTGGCTTTCATCTCCCGCGGGGTGCTGTGGGTACACAGGGGGAAGTGTCAGGACTGATAGTGGGGGAATATGTCATTTACCGGCCCCTTCCTTTTTTGAGTGGACACAGTGAGCAATCGGTACTGATCGTTCCTCTGTCCATTTATAACTGAGCATAGTAAACTGTGTTTGCTGGGCTTCCGTTTATGAATAAACAGGAGCCACTGTCTCTTGTTCATTCACCTAAAATGCAGAGGCTGCTGAGAAAGGAATTGGAGAATTTGTGTCCTCAATTTCTTTCTCTGTCTCAAAGGTGAGATGTTAGTGGTCAACCCCCCCCCCCCCCCCCCCCGTAAAAAAATAACAAATTGTGAAAAATTATTTTTAAAAGTTGTAAAAGATCAATAAAAAAAGTTAGGGTTTATTCACACAGGTTCTCTGGCCCATACAATGTGAATGAGCCATTTGTTACTCTCTGGCAGTGATGGCGAAGCTTGGCACCCCAGATGTTTTGGAACTACATTTCCCATGATACTCCACTACACTGCAGAATGCATAAGCATCATGTGAAATGTAGTTCCAAAAAATCTGGGGTGCCAAGGTTCGCCATCACTGCTCTATGGGGATGCAGCAGCTGCATGAACACAAAGGTCCTAACTTGATAGGTGTGTAGGTGTGGGTGAGTGGCCCACAAATGCATACTGTTGTGTTTGAGGCCATATACCGGCATCCGCACGCCTGTCAAATTAGAACCTGCGGCTGTGTTCATACAGCTTCTACATCCTCCTATCCTAACATAGGCTGCCTGCACACAGCAATACCCGCATTTAAGGCCACAGCACCCATATGAATGAGCCCCAAGACCTCATTTACAGAACTTTATTAACTCAATACAGTTTTAGCTTTTAGATTCAGCAGAAATGTTGTAAGTTATGTTACAGTATGTTTGTGTCCGTTGATAATGATTTTAGTGTATTTTTTGGTGAAAATATGATATTCTGGTCAAAGTTTTATATTTTGGGGCCGGTATGGTGTAGGCTGTACGGGGCCCCGTGATTTCTAACAGCAGCCCTGGGCACAGATAGCCCTAAAAAAAGATGATATGCTTTGTTAATGGTGCACACGCCACTTTAGACAGTTTCTTGCTTCAATGTGATGGCACAGGAAGATTTGTTAACTTGTTGAACAAAAAACTGAGTAAAATCATTTGTCTTAATGCACGGATTGTAGTGCGAGTAACCTCTTTAACGAGAATGGCTACTATTTACTATCCTCTGATTGCTGTAAACCCTACATGTCAGTTTCACCTCTACCATTGCCCTCCCCGTGTGATTTTAGGATGGTCATTTTATGAGCCTATTGTTATTTCTCTAGTGATTTCAGCTTGGCCTCCATGGTTGATCTTCAGCTAACCTCCCTGTGATGTCTAGCCTCCTTCCCTCTCAGCATGAACACATACAGTATAACAGCTGGAGAGGAGGACTGCAGATGAGCTTTATTTCAAAGCAAACCTGTCACTACACCTGTCACTGATTGTGGCCCATGAAACTAATCCGTGAAGGGAAATCTAGGCACCATCACCCAACTTCCAATTCTCACGCCTCCACTATACTGCAATGCAATGCTGGTGCCAATCAAAAGGTTGCTGAAACACCACTTAGAGAGATATGGTGGGTATACCTGAAGGCCAGGAGAACCTGCATACTGTGGTATAATAAAGGAGCCCCTGCAACAACTGTTTGGCAAGTGAAAGGCAGTGATCTGTACCTTGTGGTACCTAAAGCTGGTCATAGACGGAGTGAACTTCAAGAAATTTGATCAATCTCCCATCAACACAGACAGTGTTGGCAGGGGAATTCCTCCCACAGAGCCATTGTATTATCCCGGCGAGGGGGCAGGGGAAGCTATCCCTGCCAGGAGAACACTAAAACGCTATATCAGCCGCTAGCGATATCCACATGTAAAATCCAGCAGGCTGTTTTACTGCTACAGGGCAGCACCTGTGCGCTGGATCACGTATATACAGTGCATTGCGAAAGTATTCGGCCCCCTTGAACTTTTCGACCTTTTGCCACATTTCAGGCTTCAAACATAAAGATATAAAACTGTAATTTTTTGTGAAGAATCAACAACAAGTGGGACACAATCATGAAGTGGAACGAAATTTATTGGATATTTCAAACTTTTTTAACAAATAAAAAACTGAAAAAGTGGGCGTGCAAAATTATTCAGCCCCTTTACTTTCAGTGCAGCAAACTCTCTCCAGAAGTTCAGTGAGGATCTCTGAATGATCCAATGTTGACCTAAATGACTAATGATGATAAATAGAATCCACCTGTGTGTAATCAGGTCTCCGTATAAATGCACCTGCACTGTGATAGTCTCAGAGGTCCATTTAAAGCGCAGAGAGCATCATGAAGAACAAGGAACACACCAGGCAGGTCCGAGATACTGTTGTGGAGAAGTTTAAAGCCGGATTTGGATACAAAAAGATTTCCCAAGCTTTAAACATCCCAAGGAGCACTGTGCAAGCGATAATATTGAAATGGAAGGAGTATCAGATAACTGCAAATCTACGAAGACCTGGCCGTCCCTCTAAACTTTCAGCTCATACAAGGAGAAGACTGATCAGAGATGCGGCCCATGATCACTCTGGATGAACTGCAGAGATCTACAGCTGAGGTGGGAGACTCTGTCCATAGGACAGCAATCAGTTGTATACTGCACAAATCTGGCCTTTATGGAAGAGTGGCAAGAAGAAAGCCATTTCTTAAAGATATCCATAAAAAGTGTCGTTTAAAGTTTGCCACAAGCCACCTGGGAGACACCAAACATGTGGAAGAAGGTGCTCTGGTCAGATGAAACCAAAATCAAACTTTTTGGCAACAATGCAAAACTTTATGTTTGGCGTAAAAGCAACACAGCTCATCACCCTGAACACACCATCCCCACTGTCAAACATGGTGGTGGCAGCATCATGGTTTGGGCCTGCTTTTCTTCAGCAGGGACAGGGAAGATGGTTAATATTGATGGGAAGATGGATGGAGCCAAATACAGGACCATTCTGGAAGAAAACCTGATGGAGTCTGCAAAAGACCTGAGACTGGTACGGAGATTTGTCTTCCAACAAGACAATGATCCAAAACAAAGCAAAATCTACAATGGAATGGTTCACAAATAAACATATCCAGGTGTTAGAATGGCCAAGTCAGACCTGAATCCAATCGAGAATCTGTGGAAAGAACTGAAAACTGCTGTTCACAAAAGCTCTCCATCCAACCTCACTGAGCTCGAGCTGTTTTGCAAGGAGGAATGGGCAAAAATTTCAGTCTCTCGATGTGCAAAACTGATAGAGACATACCCCAAGTGACTTACAGCTGTAATCGCAGCAAAAGGTGGCGCTACAAAGTATTAACTTATGGGGGCTGAATAATTTTGCACGCCCAATTTTTCATTTTTTTATTTGTTAAAAAAGTTTGAAATATCCAATAAATTTCGTTCCACTTCATGATTGTGTCCCACTTGTTGTTGATTCGTCACAAAAAATTACAGTTTTATATCTTTATGTTTGAAGCCTGAAATGTGGCAAAAGGTTGAAAAGTTCAAGGGGGCCGAATACTTTCGCAATGCACTGTATACA
Source organism: Pelophylax lessonae (assembly GCF_965119305.1). Taxonomy (NCBI): domain Eukaryota; kingdom Metazoa; phylum Chordata; class Amphibia; order Anura; family Ranidae; genus Pelophylax; species Pelophylax lessonae. Next base: position 187,151,927 of record NC_138770.1, on the reverse strand, counting down.
TATATATATATATATATATATATATATATATACACAGTATATACGTGTTCCGGCTCTTCCAGGAGGCTCGCTCCCTTTGTGATCACATGCAGTGGGAGCCCAGCAAAGTTGAAGTCCACCGCAGGGCTGCCCCCTGTCAGTAAATTTACTGACAGTTTGTAAAAATTTGTGACTTTTACAACTGTCTATAAATATTCGGGGCTGATAATTTTGTCATGCTGTGTTGACTTTTGTAAGTGTAAACCAGGCAAATTACTTCTTATGTGTATTGTCAGTGTTTCCATATTGTGTTTATACTGTTTACATATTGATTGTCTTCGTTTTTATTAGTAGTCCTGTCATTTTTCATGTTGTCAGTAAAAAATGTGCTCCGTCAGTAAATTTCCCGTGTTTTGTCAGTAAAAATACTGTGGGAGGTTGGCAACCCTGGTCCACCAGCACCGGATCGAGCAGAGAGGCAGAACAGCAGTCTGCCTATGTAAACAAGGCAGATCGACGTTCTAACAGGACAGAAAAGCAGCGACTAGGATCCATGTCTTCCCCTAGTAAAAGCATCTCCTGCAGTCTAGTAAAACACCAGCTAGGCAAACAGTTAATCCTTTGATCCCCCCTGATGTTAACCCCTTCCCAGCCAGTGTCATCAGTACAGTCACAGTGTAATTTTTTTAGCACTGATCACTGTATTAGTGTCACTGGTCCCCCAAAAAAGTGTCAAAGTGGCAGTTAGTGTCAGGATGTCTGCTACAACATCGCAGCCCTGCTATATGTTGCTGATCCCCGACATTACTAGTAAATAAATAAATAGGAATATCCCATAGTTAAGTTTGTAGACACTATAACTTTTGTGCAAACCAAACAATATTCACACAGTACCTGTGTGAATGAGCCCCTAAATATATTTCTATAAGCTAAAGAACAGATCTCTCCAGCAATGTGCTGTCATTCCATCTTCATCTGGTCTTCTCTTTGGGTTCTTGGACTCCAGTCGTTTGGCCAAACTGCGATGATGTAACTCACACGCATGCGCGGGTGTCATGGTCACAGCACAGCTCTCTCAATGGAAGGTATGTCATTAGTTGAGAGCGCAGTGCACACCGGCTGCTATGTTTAGTAGATATTAACTGAGCCTGCAGGTAAGCCCTATTATAGGCTTACCTGTAGATAAAAGATAAAAAATGGAGTTTACTCCTGCCAGATCAGTTGGTAAATGGTTAAATAGAAGGAGCTGATACATGGATGCAGAGGGAACTGACAGTAAAGGGAAGAAGAAGCAAAGTTGAATAGATCAGGAAGCAGTCTGGGGGAGAGGAGTGGGAAGCCCAGCTACATAAAGCACACTAAACTTCACTGGGGCAAGATAACATGAAGCTATGGAACCAGTGTAACAGTAAATTCTTTACCCCATATGAATGCAGCTGATCAGCCTACGACTGTGTCAGGGAGAGAGCAAAGGGGGGGGGGGGGATGAAAAAGTATACAGGCTGGAACAAGGAGTATAGGAAGAACTGCAGGGAGAGAAACAAAGTTACAGAGATAACAAACTAAGGAAGCAGAGCTAACATTAGAGCCAGGGCTGGGAGGGGGAGGGGGGTCCACACAGGGAGGGGGGATTAGTGAGGGACAACTGTCTCTTTCTCAGCAGATAGAAGCTGGCAGCAGGGAGAGGGGGAGAGATCAGCTTTCAGCTGTTGGAGGAAGATTTCTGTAAATGTCGTTCACTAATCCCCCTCCCTGTGTGGGCCCCCCTGTGTGCTCAGACCCCCTACAAGAGGACCAATGGTCCCTCCTATCAGCGGCCCTGGGTACACCCAACATATCATCCATCCTACCTCATAATGCAGGGCAGCGCTGACCACTCAAAATGCTACATTTTTTTTTTTACTAGGTTTTATGGAAGCAACAATTAGCCTACTGGCATGTCCTTTAAAGAGGTTGTAAACCCGTACAAAGTTTTTTTTTTTTTTTTTGGTAACCTGTAAGAGAAACACATAATGAGCTACTATGCATCGCATACTAGCTCATTATGCAATACTTACCTTAGAACGAGCCCCCGCCGTGCAGCCCGCTTACCTGTATGACGGGCGACATGTCCAGTCGCCCGTCTTCCGGGTTCGCGGCATCCGGCCATCTGATTGGCGATCGCCGCTGCTCTTCCCCAATCGTCGGGGAATCTAGTTTGGAGATCCGCCCGCTTGTGTAAACAGAGCGGGCGGATCTCCTAAGTGACAGGGAGTGACAGATTGCAGTGTTTAGCATAGCTGAACCTGCGATCTGTCCCTGACTCACTCAGTCACCTCCCCCCACACACATCAGTAAGCACCAGACATACATTAACCCCTCCCTCTCCAATAAAATTAACCCCTTCCCTGCCAGTGTCATTTTTACAGTAACAGTGCATATGTATAGCACTGATTACTGCAGTAATGTCACTGGTCCCCCCAAAAGTGTCAAAAATGTCAGTCAAGGGTCGGATCTGTCCACCGCAATGTCGCAGTCCCGCAAAAAAAATCGCAGATCGCCGCCATTACTCGTTAAAAAAAAAAAACACCAAAAATGACAAAAAATTTTCCCCTTAGTTAGTAAATGCAATAACTTTTGCGCAAACCAATCAAAATAGGCTTATTGTGATTTTTTTTACCAAACATAGGTAACAGAAAACAAATTGGCCAAAAATTTTAAAAAATTTAGATTTTTACATTTTTTTGGGGGGAATTTCATATAAAAAAATGTTAAAAATATTGTTATTTTTTCAAAGTAAACGCTCTTTTTTTGTTTATAGCGCAAAAAGTAAAAATTGCACAGGTGATCAAATACCACCAAAAAAAAGCTCTGTTTATGGGAAAAAAAGGACGTAAATTTTGTTTGGGTTCAGCGCCACACGACCGCGCAATTGTCAGTTAAATTCGCACAGCGCCGAATCGCAAAAAGTGGCCTGGACGTAAGACAGCAAAATCCTCCGGTGGTAAAGTGGTTAATTGTGTAAATACCTGTATGCATACATAATTTGTTTTTATGATAATTTATTTCCCCCTTTGTTTAGACCTAATTTATGCACATAGAAATGTGTATGCACGTGCTTTCATACATGTAAGCGCGTAAAACGCATGTTCTTAGATGCAGATTTTCGGATTCTGCTTTGGATCTGAAAGCAGCTCATGTTTACGCACCTGTGTAAATGGCTCCATTGAATACAATGCAGCTGTGTTCAGATCCCTCATTTAAAAAAAAAAACACTTGTCAGTTTGGGGGAGGGGAGTGTAAGATGAACTAGCAAATTTAAAGGGTAACTCCACTTTCATGGGGAAAAAAAATAGCAAATAAAGAAAAAAACAATATAGCGTATACAACTGTGAGACAAGTCATATTGTAATTGAATGTTATTAATAATAACCTTTCCTTTTCAATCTGCAGCCGTTGTAATTTTCTGAAAATGCAATGCAATATGGCTACCTGGAGGTGTTCTGTATACAGAATGTATCCTGACCACACCCCAGAAACATCATTTCCTGCTTGTGTGATTGGCTCACTGATTTTCCCAGACGTCTGGCTAAGATACAAGTCAGATTTCTGGCATCCCCTGCAACAAAAATGTCATTTTTGGTGAGATACTCCCAATAGGAACACGTCTAAAGGGATGCAGACCCAGCAGATTTCCTCATTAGAGCCCTGCAGCTGCCACAGCTGACAGATAATTATGAAATCACTCCCATTAGACCCACTCAGCACAGAGGAACAAACAGGGATTTCTTCAGAATAATAAAAGATAGGAATCTGCAACAAAGTTTATTAAAATCCTTGTAATGTATATAGATCACCCAGAGGGGAATGTTTTTTCTCAACAAAAGTGGAGTTACGCTTTAAATGCACTAACAAACTGAAGCTGAACTCCAGCTAACACTTTATAAGTAGTTACAGCACAGTTTTTTCCTTTTGGGATTTTACATAAATAAAAGCTGATCGTTGTAAGCACCCCTGTCAGTTGTAAATGCTTTGTCTCAACCCCTCTAATGGCTACATCTGGAGAACAGCTTGAAAACAACAGACTTATTGGCTGAATCACTAGGTCTAAATAGAAGAAAAAAGCTTAAAGGGCAACTCCAGTTTCATGGGAACAAATAGCAAATATATAAATATAATATAGTATATACAATTGTGACAAAAGTCATACTGTAATTGAATGTTGTAAAAAAAAAATACCTTTCCTTTTCAATCTGCAGCTCAATCTGCATGGAATGTGTACCTAACCCCCCCCCCCCCCCCCAGAAATCTAATTTCCTGCTTGTGTGATTGGCTCACTGATTTTCCCAGAAGTCTGCACTAAGGTACAAGTCAGATTTCAGGCACCCCCTGAAACAAAAATTTCATTTTTGATGAGATACTCCCAATAGGAACACGTCTAAAGGGATGCAGACCCAGCAATTCTCCTAATTAGAGCCCTACAGGTGCAGCAGTTGATTGATAATTATGAAACCACTCCCATTCTCATTCACTATCCATATGGACACAGAGAAACAAACAGTCATTTCTTCAGAATAACAAAGTTTATTCAAATCGTTGCAATGTACAAAAATCACCCAGAGGGGAAATATTTCTTTCGCAACAAAAGTGGTTTTACTCTTTAAAAAGAAGACTAATGCAAATTGGTAAGCTGCAATATAATATAAGTTGGCTTTTGGGTTTATTACTTTAAACTTACCTCCTCCATAACAGGCTGAGTCCCTCACTGGTCCCAGAACCTTCTCCCTAGGTGCTGGTCTTCCGGTATCCCCATACCCGGTTTGAAGTGACGTAGCTCCTACGCATGGGCAGGAATCAGTCATCCTGGCCTACGCATGGGCAGGAATCAGTCGTCCTGGCCTACGCATGGGCAGGAATCAGTAGTCCTTGCCTACGCATGGGCAGGAATCAGTCATCCTGGCTTACACATGGGCAGAAATCAGTCATCCTGGCCTACGAATGGGAAGAAATCAGTCATTTTGGCCTACGCATGGGCAGGAATCAGTCATCCTGGCCTACGCATGGGCAGGAATCAGTCGTCCTGGCCTACGCATGGGCAGGAATCAGTCGTCCTGGCCTACGCATGGGCAGGAATCAGTCATCCTGGCCTACGCATGGGCAGGAATCAGTAGTCCTTGCCTACGCATGGGCAGAAATTAGTCATCCTGGCCTACGAATGGGAAGAAATCGGTCATTCTGACCTACGCATGGGCAGGAATCAGTCATCCTGGCCTACGCATGGGCAGGAATCAGTCATCCTGGCCTACGCATGGGCAGAAATTAGTCATCCTGGCCTACGAATGGGAAGAAATCAGTCATTTTGGCCTACGCATGGGCAGGAATCAGTCATCCTGGCCTACGCATGGGCAGGAATCAGTCATCCTGGCCTACGCACGGGCAGGAATCAGTCATCCTGGCCTACGCATGGGCAGGAATCAGTCACCCTGGCCTACGCATGGGCAGGAATCAGTCATCCTGGCTTAAACATGGGCAGAAATCAGTCATCTTGGCCTACGAATGGGAAGAAATCAGTCATCCTGCCTACGAATGAGCAGAAATCAGTCATCCTGGCCCACGCATGGGCAGAAATCAGTCATCCTGGATTCGAATGGGCAGAAATTAGTCATTCTGGCTTACACATGGGCAGAAATCAGTCATCCTGGCTTCGAATGAGCAGAAATCAGTCATCCTGGCCTATGCATGGGCAGAAATCAGTCACCCTGGCCTTCGAATGGGCAGAAATTAGTCATTCTGGCTTACGCATTGGCAGAAATCAGTCATCTTGGCCTACGCATGGGCAGAAATCAGTCATCCTGGCCTACGCATGGGCAGAAATCAGTCATCCTGGCCTACGCATAGGCAGAAATCAGTCATCCTGACCTAAGCATGGGCAGAAATCAGTCATCCTGGTCAACGCATGGGCAGAAATCCGTCATCCTGGTCTACGCATGGGCAGGAATCGGTCATCCTGGTCTACGCATGGGCAGAAATCAGTCATCCTGGCCTACGTATGGGCAGGAGTCGGTCATTCTGGCCTACAAATGGGCAGAAATCAGTCATCTTGGCCTGTGCATGGGCAGAAATCAGTCATCCTGGTCAACGCATGGGCAGAAATTAGTCATTCTGGCTTACGCATTGGCAGAAATCAGTCATCTTGGCCTACGCATGGGCAGAAATCAGTCATCCTGGCCTACGCATGGGCAGAAATCGGTCATCCTGGCCTACGCATAGGCAGAAATCAGTCATCCTGACCTAAGCATGGGCAGAAATCAGTCATCCTGGTCAACGCATGGGCAGAAATCGGTCATCCTGGTCTACGCATGGGCAGGAATCGGTCATCCTGGTCTACGCATGGGCAGAAATCAGTCATCCTGGCCTACGTATGGGCAGGAGTCGGTCATTCTGGGCTACAAATGGGCAGAAATCAGTCATCTTGGCCTGTGCATGGGCAGAAATCAGTCATCCTGACCTAAGCATGGGCAGAAATCAGTCATCCTGGTCAACGCATGGGCAGAAATTAGTCATTCTGGCTTACGCATTGGCAGAAATCAGTCATCCTGACCTAAGCATGGGCAGAAATCAGTCATCCTGGTCAACGCATGGGCAGAAATCGGTCATCCTGGTCTACGCATGGGCAGGAGTCGGTCATTCTGGCCTACAAATGGGCAGAAATCAGTCATCCTGGCCTACGCATGGGCAGAAATCAGTCATCTTGGCCTACGCATGGGCAGAAATCAGTCATCCTGGCCTACGCATGGGCAGAAATCGGTCATCCTGGCCTACGCATAGGCAGAAATCAGTCATCCTGACCTAAGCATGGGCAGAAATCAGTCATCCTGGTCAACGCATGGGCAGAAATCGGTCATCCTGGTCTACGCATGGGCAGGAATCGGTCATCCTGGTCTACGCATGGGCAGAAATCAGTCATCCTGGCCTACGTATGGGCAGGAGTCGGTCATTCTGGCCTACAAATGGGCAGAAATCAGTCATCTTGGCCTGTGCATGGGCAGAAATCAGTCATCCTGACCTAAGCATGGGCAGAAATCAGTCATCCTGGTCAACGCATGGGCAGAAATTAGTCATTCTGGCTTACGCATTGGCAGAAATCAGTCATCCTGACCTAAGCATGGGCAGAAATCAGTCATCCTGGTCAACGCATGGGCAGAAATCGGTCATCCTGGTCTACGCATGGGCAGGAGTCGGTCATTCTGGCCTACAAATGGGCAGAAATCAGTCATCTTGGCCTGTGCATGGGCAGAAATCAGTCATCCTGGCCTACGCATGGGCAGAAATCAGTCATTCTGGCCTACGCATGGGGAGGAATCGGTCATCCTGGCCTACGAATGGGAAGAAATCAGTCATCCTGGCCTACGCATGGGCAGAAATCAGTCATTCTGGCCTACGCATGGGCAGGAATCAGTCACCTTGGCCTGTGCATGGGCAGAAATCAGTCATCCTGGCACAAAGGGATGCTACTGGCACTGTAAGTTGAGGTACACATGCTATAGAAGACAGCAAGCAGGCAGGTAGGTGTGTTTCAATGCAGAAGGGATGTTACATGTCTCTTCTGCGATTACAGCCCGCCATATTGCAGTCTATTATACCACAACTTCAGTTCCATAGCTTCCAACTTTTTGAGATGGGAACGGGGGATGCCTATTACCAGACTTGTATAAAGTACTCGAAATTTCTACTTGAGTAAAAGTACAAGTGCCCGATCAAAAAGTGACTTGAGTAGAAGTGGAAGTGCTTGCAGAAAAAGTTACTTAAGTAGAAGTATTAAAGTATTCAACATTTTTTTTACTTAAGTATTGCAAGTAGTTTTTTCAAAAAATTTGCTACTTAAGTACTAAAAGTAAAAAGTACCAGTAGTTTTGAAAAAAAAATTCTACTCAAGTACTGAAAGTAGAAGTACAAGTACTGTGTTATGTAGTTATTAAAGAAAGAAGTCAAAAGTTTGAACATCATATTGGTTTTTATTATTTCAAATGATTTATTCAAATGATTAACCTGTGTTTGTTAGTAGTTTCTTGATGCACTTTAAGCGCTGTAGCACCATTTATTTGTTTGTTTCATATTTTCTTTTTATTGGAAAGATTTGGTATAGCAGCTTTTATTATACACAGCCTTTATTTTCGTATGCGCTGATTTACAAATGACATTATACACATTTTTTTGAGCTTTATGCAACCTGCCATCTACTGTTCTGGCAGTGGTAATTTTTTTAAAAGTAACGAGTAACTATGCAGCACAAAAAAAAAAATACTTGAGTAGAAGTATCGAAATCATCGAAAAAATGTAGTAAAGTAAAAGTAGAAGTAGGAGAAAAAAATTCTACTCTAGGAAAGTACAGATACCGCATTTCGGTACTTAAGTACAGTACTTAAGTAGTTCTACTTCGTTACTATACATCTCTGCCTATTACCAAAAGTATGTAGGCATAGGACACACCCCCAGTCACTCCCCCTTAAAGGAGAACTATACAAAAAACTCATTAGATAAACCCACAAGTGCTTTTTTTTTTTTTTTTTTACTACTACTATTCCGTTATACTGGCTTTTGAAATTTAAAAATGCAGCAATTTAGAAATTGGATGAAAGGTTTAGCACTGGGAAACACTTTTTGAAAGTTAAAAAAGTGCAATATATGTATATATATATATATATATATATATATATATATAGATCAGGCCAGGGCTTTTTTTCAGAGAATAGGTGCAGGAACTCCCCCTTTCTGAGTCACTCCTTGTCTCCGCCCCTACCCACCTCTGAGCACCATCCCTTGGTTCCAACCCCCTACCCACCTTCCAGTAGTGCCCCTTTTAGAGAATACAGAACCAACTATCATCTTGTGGTGATAAGAAATTTGTATGGAATTTGTTAATAACAAGAAAAGCAGTAAAATAGATTTCCCGCAGCCAGCAACAATAGATCCCCCTCAGCAACAATAGACCCTCCCCAGCAACAGATTTCCCAGCAGCCAGCCCAGCATCAATATACTCTCCAGCAGCCAGCAACAGTAGAACCCCTATCTTAACAGTAACAATTCCAGCAACAATTTACCCCCCCCCCCAGCAACATAACCCCAACCATCAACAATAGATTCCTCACCAGCAACAATAAACACTCACACACAAAAATAGATGCGCTCTGGCAACAATAGACCCCCTCCTCAACAGTAGATCTCTTCCAGCAACAATTGACCCCCAAGCAACATAAGTCTTCTCCCCCCAGCAAAAATATATCCCCCAGCAGCAACAATAATTGACCTGCCCAGTAGAGATGAGCTCGGGCGTGTTGGAGTTCGTACGTGCCCGATCCCACCAGGGAGTTGACACTGCGCTCCACTAATCACAGGCAGTGAGACATTTCCTGATCTGTACAGCTGTGGATTAGGAAATGTCTCACTGCCTGTAATTAGCGGAGTGCAGTGTCGGCTTCCTGGCGGGATCGTGCACGTACAAACTCAAACACGCCCAAGCTCATCCCTGTTACCCAGCAATAATAGATCCCCCACCAGCAACAGTAATTGACCCACCCAGCAATAATAGATCCCCCACCAGCAACAGTAATTGACCGGCCCAGCAATAATAGATCCCCCACCAGCAACAGTAATTGACCGGCCCAGCAATAAAAGATCCCCCACCATCAACAGTAATTGACCGGCCCAGCAATAAAAGAACCCCCCCAGCAACAGTAATTGACCGGCCCAGCAATAATAGATCCCCCACCAGCAACGGTATTTGACCGGCCCAGAAAAAATAGACCACTGTGCAAAAATAAATCTTCTTAAGGAACAATAGATCCCCCAGCAGCCAGCATCAATGACCCTTCAGCACACCCCAGCACCCCTTTGCCATTACATACATTTAGCGGTTGAGGTGCCGGAACTGCGTTCCCTCGTGTTCCCGCTGAAAAAAAATCCATGGATTAGACCAAAATGAGGGACAAAGGAGGGGGAAAGAGGGACTTTGTTCAAAATCAGAGACAGTCCTTTGAAGTCAGGGACATTTGAGAGGTATGCAGTTCCGCTTTAACCACTTGCCGACCGCCCGCCGGCTTTTTACTGTAGCAGGGCGGCTCGGCTGCGTCCAGTCACGTAGTACTACGTGACTGGACTGTATGTGGTTTCAGCGGCGCGCCTGCGCTGCCGGAGCCGCGATCCCGCTGTGTTTAGACACAGCGGAAGGTGGGCCACGGAAGGAGAGGCACCGATCACCGCCTTCCTCCCTTGATTGTCTGGGAAATGGAGAGAAGACCAGCCTGCTTATGTAGACACAGCCAGAGGCGGGCCACGGGAGGAGAGGCGCCGATCGCCGCCTTCCTCCCTTGATCGTCCGGGAAATGAAGAGAAGACCAGCCTGCTTATGTAGACACAGCCAGAGGCGGGCCACGGGAGGAGAGGCGCCGATCGCCACCTTCCTCCTTTGATTGTCCGGGAAATGGAGAGAAGACCAGCCTGCTTATGTAAACAAAGCAGGCGGATCTTCTCTGAGACAGACATGGACAGATCAGCGATCTCTCGGTGCCTGTCACAGAACTCCACACCCCCACACACTCAGTAAGCACAGAGGCATACAGTTAACCTCTTTGATCACCCCCAGTATTAACCCCTTCTGTGCCAGTGTCATTTATACAGTAACAGTGCATGTTATTTAGCACTGATTTCTGTATTAGTGTCACTGGTCCCCATAAAGTGTCAAAAATGTCAGTTAGGGGTCCGATCTGTCCGCCGCAATGTTGCAGTCCCGCAAAAAAATCACAGCTCGCCGCTATTACTAATAAAAAAAATAAAATAAAAAGTTCAAAAATCTATCCCGTAGTTTGTAAACGCTATAACTTTTGCGACAAACCAATTAAAATACGCTTTTTGGGATTTTTTTTCTACCAAAAATATGTAGCAGAATACAAATTGGCCTAAACTGATAAAAAAAAATCAAATTTTTAAAAAAAATTTTATTGGGAATGTTTTTTAGCAGAAAGTAAAAAATATGGCGTTTTTTTTTTTTTCAAAATTGTCGCTCTTTTTTTGTTTATAGCGCAAAATCTAAAAACCGCAGAGGGGATCAAATACCACCAAAAGAAAGCTCTATTTGTGGGAAAAAAAGGACTTCAATTTATTTGGGTACAGCGTCACACGACCGTGCAATTATCCGTTAAAATAACGCAGTGCAGAATCGCAAAAAATGGCCTGGTCATTAAGGGGGCAAATCCTTCCGGGGCTGAAGTGGTTAACATTGCACAGTTGCAAAGCTTTGCAGACGTCCGTTTAAAAAAATAAATAAAAATTCACATTTTTTTTTAAAACAAGCATAGGTGAATTTATTATTATCATGTTTTTTTGCAAAAGGTGAAATTTGCTTTTACATGTGGAATTTGGTAGCAGACTAGAAGTGAGTGCTGTCCATAGACAGAAGCACAATGCCATGGGAATAGATGAAGCAACAGGCAGGCAGGCACATGTGCCAGGGTCATCCCTCTGCTCTCTATCCTCACTCACTCACTATTGTAGTGTGAGGAATGTTTAGCAGCTGCCAGCCCTGAGCTCTGACTGCTGGCTGGATGAGCTCTGCGCTCGGCTGCTCATGCCTGCCTCATTTTCAAGTTTTCAGGGTATGGTAACAAAGAGTGTCTCCAGTAGTAAGCTGTGCCTAGTCAGCCCAGTCGTGTCCTGTCCCCAGGTAAGTGTCTGCACCAGGGTCACCCCCTGCATTTCTCTCCCTCCCCCCCGGTTCTGTGCATTCTCAGGCTCTGATCCAGACACAATGCACTCATTTCCTGCAGCATGCTCTACAGTAGGGGGGAGGGTCATTGAATACTGCTTTATTTATCATAGATTTCAGCAGAAGAGCAGATTTGGGGCTGCCATGAGGAGATGTAAACACTGCTGGGATTAGGAATGCATTTCTAGCTGACCCATTGGACTTATCATGGGGCTGTGAATGGAGAAGTTCTGCAAACAGTCCCATGGGTATGGAGCAGCCTTGGATTGCATTGATGGGAGGGGGGTCAGCATGCATGCATTGCAGTTTGGGAAAAGTTGTGGAAGCCTGAGGATGATGAGGATTGTGTATGGAGTGGATGTTTGCAGGCTGCTCTCTTATTGTTCAGCATGGCCTGGGTCCATGTGTCCCATTGACTCCTTCATAATGAATGGCAGCCTGTTGGTAAGTGATCAGAGTGGAGGATTCATAGTCATGGAAAAATCTCACCTTCCCCACCCTTGGTTACTTTTATTTTTCCCTAAAGAGATCTATTCTCCTGGTGTGATCTGTGTGTGTGGGAGATAGGAGCCAGCATGGGGTCTATACTCTGATCATCTTCCTCAACTTCCTGACAATCCTTTGCATTGATTTGTTGGTAACATTCTAGTGTTTTGTGTTTTTTGTTACTGAAACTTGCATTATAAGGAGGATATTTAAAGTTTAACCCCATCCATGCTGGGGGATGAGCACAGACAGCTGCCTGGCAGGGAAGAGGTTAAGTGGGGGCTAGGATCCCCATTTGTTCCATGTAGCCGGCTTCCTGGGTCAGACTGTCTCTGGGGACCACATGCGGCTCAGTGGGACAGTCACTGTGAAAAGAGCCAAGTGTCAGCTGTATGCTAATGAAGGGGACAGCATTGTCTGCGCCTGGAGAGGAGGGGACATTCCACTGCTCTTCAGACCTACTTCTAGTACTGCTGCCTGCAGAGTGGGGGAGGTACTGCCTGCTACCGGACCATTATTAATGGGGGGTGGAAGATGGAACTCAGGAGGACACTCAATGCTGCCCATCTCTACTACAATCTATACACACACATATATATATCTTATCTTTTATTTCCTCTCTCGAATGGAAAAAAAAATATATATATATATAATATATATATATATATATATATATATATATATATATATATATATATATATATATATATGGACAGTAGGACCATGCATTAGGCCCAAGTATGCATGTATGTACATCACACACGTGATATATCTAGATGTATAGGTTGGTGCACTGTATACAACACACACACACACATATATATATATATATATATATATATACTCTGATGCTTTGGGCTTGCATCTTCATGTATATACATCACGCACACATGTCATATCTACATCATTCTATATACATATAAGTTGGTGCACTGTATACATTAGCGATATCAATATAAATATATATTATACACTTGAGTGTATTCATTACACACATGTCATATGTATATCACTATATAAACTGGCTGTAACAATAACATCTATCTGTCTGTCTGTCCTCTGATGCAGTGGTCCACAACTCCGGTCCTCAGGGCCCACTAACACGCCAGATTTTAAGTTTTACCTTGGGGAGATGCAGACTAGAATACTGCAATCACTGAGCAGCAAATGAGATCACCTGTGATGTAATTTAGTTATCTTGCAAACCTGGCCTGTTAGTGGCCCCGAGGACCGGAGTCAAAGACCACTGCTCTGATGCATTAGACACAACTATCTACACTCAGATGCATCAGGCCTGTGTGTGTGTGTGTGTATATATATATATATATATCGTCAAAAGCATTGGGACACCTGCCTTTACACGCACATGAACTTTAATGGCATTCCAGTCTTAGTCCGTAGCGTTTAATATTGAGTTGGCTCGTCCTTTGCAGCTATAACAGCTTCAACTCTCTTGGGAAGGCTGTCCACAAGGTTTAGGAATGTGTCTATGGGAATGTTTGACCATTCTTCTAGAAGCACATTTGCGAGGTCAGGCACTGATGTTGGATGAGAAGGCCTGGCTCACAGTCTGCGCACTAAATTATTCCAAAGGTGTTCTATTGGGTTGAGGTGCAGTCAAGTTCCTCCACCCCAAACTCACTCATCCATATCTTTATTATCAAAAGTATAACAAAATATTAATTGCATTCCAATGACTTTGAGAATGTTAAACATGCATAGATTGCATATGGAAACCTAGGCTTAATGAGCATTCCAACAAATACAGGTTGATGTTGAATCAATTTAAACATATATAGGAACAGTAATGCCTATTGACCCCCAATTGGATACTGTCAATAGGTAAGATCCAATGGTAGGTGCAAGAAAAGAGGGGGGGGGGGGGGGTAGGGATACAGGGGGGAAGCTAATTTTCTCAGTACAAATGTATTAATGCATTTGCAATGGATTGCAAACCTTGATCAATGGCTCTATCTAATCCAAATCTGCATTGAAAATGAGTGTAAACAATGCATATCAATGTATGACAGTGACCTTGCCTACTCCTACCTGCATCTAGATGTAAATAGGCCCTAAGCCATTAGCAAGTTAAACATTTTTATTTATTTATTTGCATTTTGGATTAAGTAGGGGAGGTTAGGTTTATTTTTGCTATCCGCTGGGGTTATTTTCCTCTCATTTCCTGTCTTGCCTTGTAGATAAAACAGGAAATGAGAGGAAATCTCTCCAAAGGTAGGGAGCTGGCCTCTTGGACAGGTGTCACCATAACAAGTGGCCCTATTGGAAGGTTTCCCCTCTGATTCTGTTCTGGTGATAATTTAAACTTTTGGGTTTCATCAGGATAACTGGAGAATAAAAGCCTGACAGGGGTTCTAACCATGTCCTAATCTCCCCACAACTAAAAGCATTCTGCCTTTAGATGCACCTTAATAAAAATGAATTTCTGATTGGTTAATACAGGTATCTGTACCGCAAAGCCATATACCATTTGTGGGAGAATTATGGTAGTATTTTCTGATAGTTTGATCTTTAACCCCTTAACTCCAACAATACCCACACATCTCACAGTACAGCGTTGGTCTTAGCACTGAGCTGGAAGCGCTCACTTGGCGCCCCAGTACACTGGCCAGGCTGTCACCAAACGCTCCTGGTCGTGTTTCTAAGTGATCACATGACCCAGAAGCACATGTAATATCGCTGGCGTTAAACTTTTAAAGGGCTGGCTTGAAGGGGTTAATGAGGAGCTTTTGAAATGTATTTGCTTTACAGTAAAAAAAAAATATTTGCAGTAAAACGTATCCGTCTGGAGGATCGGATCAGATGAAAATGGACAGGCGGTCCGTTTTCATCGGATCTCCCATAGAGGGGAGCGGGTTTCTGACAGCTCTGACTCTGCAAACTAAGGCTCCTTTCTCATGGGCTTTCTACCCGGCGGACTCCGTTTTGCTCAGTGGGGATCGATCCACCGATTTTCCCCCCCCCCTGAGCAGGCGGTTGACAGCTCTGTCTCTGTTTACTCTTCAGAGATGGAACTGTCAGATCCCCGCTCTCCTCTATGGGGGATCAGATGAAAACAGACCGCCTGTCAGTTTTCATCAGATCCTATGCAATCCGATCCTCCAGACGGATGGAAAATAGGGTTTCCATCCGTCTGGATTTCACGGACAGGATCGGATCAGCGGACATGTCACCTCTGACATCTGCTGCTCCATAGGGATGAATGGAGCATCTGCTCAGGTCTGTCTGAAAAAACTGACAGGCAGATCTGAATGAAAAGCCTGTGTAAAAGGGGCATAAGTGGAGACAGAGCTGTCATCCGCCTGCTCAGCAAGGATCGGCGGATCGATCCCCGATGAGCAAAACAGAGTCCGCCGAGCAGAAAGCCCATGTGTAAGGACCCTAAAGCTCAGGTGTGGGAAACCTGTCAGCAGAGGAAATATGGGGCTACAGGCACTCAGCCCCTTCTGAAAACGCTAGCTGAATAGTTGTCATGCAGATCCTTTGGTTTCATTTGACCCAGAATAAGTATACTGCCAGAGAAGTCATAGTTACTCAGTCACATCTTTGCATTTGGCCAGGGACTTAAAGCTGAAATTTAATGTCTACAGTTTACCTTCCCTGGTTCCCACCATTCACATGTAAATTATATTTTAATATAAAACTGTTACGTTTAAAATAAATACCTTATTTTAGATCTAATGATATCACTGGGTCTCTATGCTTCTCTATGCAATACAGTCAGATCATGGCCACTGGGAGGGGCAAGCACACTGCTGTACATAGCTTTCCTGAAATCACAGATGTCTATTGAAATCGCCCCTGAAGTCACCTAAAATAGTGCAGAAACTACTTTTGGGAAAGTCAGCGTCGCATGGATTCGGATGGTGCTGTTGCAGGCAATGAGCTCCGATTTGACATGTCGAATTGGCCCGATGTGAACGGGGGCTCAGCAAGTTCAGGACAGGAGAGAAGCCTGAAGGCATGGCTGGAGGTCACCATTACACATTGGATGCAAGGCCACCATGCACATCTTGGCCATTTGTCTTCTGCCCAAAGGGGCTTGGCAGGGTCATGGAGGAACTCAAAGTGCTGAACATTCCGTGATCTGACTGTAATCGGCCGCATTGGGTGAGCATAATGTGTACAGGAACCTTTTGTAGGTTTGTTTGCTGTTGGGGTCAGCATAAACAATGAAAGGATAGTCCAGCACCATAGGGTAAGGTGTAAAAGCCTGCAGGCACCTTGTACACATAACCATCTCAAAAGTTCTTTTATTCTGCTTTGTGAATGAAGGTAAGATTGATTTCCATAGCATGGCGCTCTGGTATCTGGACTACAAAGTCCTATAGAGAACAAGGAGATGTCTGAGACCTCCTCTGATTACAAGTGTATGACTGGGCAGTCTGAGGACATCATAGTGGTGCCATCAGCTCTTATTTCCCTACATCAGCCTTTCACCCTCTGGTCTGCCTTCCTGGAACCCTCGCTTGCATGCATGCTCTACATCAGACACATGGTAACTGCTGTCCTCCGCAGCCTTACGACTTGTCGTAAAGCTCCACCTAGAGGATGACTTTGTAGACTGACAACCATGGCAGGCGTGCAGGACTGAACCTTCCTAATCACAGGTAGAATTTCTTTCCAAAAATGTCCACTCTTGGAATTCTCCTTCAAATTTCTAGGACAATCTTTTTTGGCAGCAGGAGTAAAGGCAAAGAATTGAAAATTGTTCTAGTTTATTATCTGAACGAACAAAAACCTGTTAATGTGGTCCTCAGCGAGGAAAAATTGTACTTATTGTAATGCACATGTGGTAGGAAAAATTTTATCTGGAATTAGAACATTTGTGGTCAGGAAGATTTGTTTTTTCAGGGATTTATGAAAGAACAATACAAAGATTTCTGTATAGTGTGCGCAAAATTGCATTTGTAAGTAGATTCTAGTGTGTGTGTGTGTGTGTGTGTGTGTGTGTGTGTGTGTGTGTGTGTATATATATATATATATATATATATATAAATTATGACCGTATCTCACAAAAGTGAGTACATCCCTCACATTTTTGTAAATATTTTATTATATCTTTTCATGTGACAAGAAATGACACTTTGCTACAATGTAAAGTAGTGTGTGTACAGCTTGTACAACAGTGTAAATTTGCTGTCCCCTCAAAATAACTCAACACACAGCCATTAGGCTCCATTCATACTACCGCGACTTGTCAGCCTGACAAGTCGCGGTCCATACAGTGCTACAGGACCCGTTCTAATAGGAGCAACACAAGTCGCTCCGACTTAGAAAAAGGGTCCTCTACTACTTCGGGGCGACCTCGGAGCGACTTGCATAGACATTCATTATATGAAGTCCGTGCAAGTCGCGCCGAGGTCGAGGTGCACGGGACTTTTACAGGTCGCCCCCGAAGTCCTGCCGCGTTAGTGTGAACCGGCACTTAAATCACTGGCAACAAAAGAGAGTACACCCCTATTCGAAAATGTCCAATTTGGGCCAAATTAACCATTTTCCCTATCCGTTGTCATGTGACTCTTTAGTGTTACAAGGTCTTGGGTGTGAATGGGGAGCAGGTGTGTTTAAATTTGGTGTTATCACTGTCTCATACTGGTCACTGGAAGTTCAACATGGCACCTCATGGCAAAGAACTCTCTGAGGATCTGAAAAAAAGAATTGTTGTTCTACATAAAGATGGACTAGGCTATAAGAAGATTGCCAAGACCCTGAAACTGAGCTGCAGCATGGTGGCCAAGACCATACAGCAGTATAATAGGACATGTTGCACTCAGAACAGGCCTCTCCATGGTCGACCAAAGAAGTTGAGTGCACATTCTCAGCATCCTGTCCAGAGGTTGTCTTTGGGAAATGGACGTATGAGTGCTGCCAGTATTGCTGCAGAGGTTGAAGGGGTGGGGGGTCCGCCTGTCATGCTCAGACCATATGCCGCACACTGCATCAAATTGGTCTGCATGGCTGTAGTCCCAGAAGGAAGCCTCTTATAAAGATGATGCACAAGAAAGCCTGCAAACAGTTTCCGGAGGACAAGCAGACTAAGGACATAGATTACTGGAACCATGTCCTGTGGTCTGATAAAACCAAGATAAACATATTTGGTTCAGATGGTGTCAAGCATGTGTGGCGGCAACCAGGTGAGTAGTACAAAGACAAGTATGTCTTGCCTACAGTCAAGCATGGTGGTGGGAGTGTCATGGTCTGGGGCTGCATGAGTGCTGCTGGCACTGGTGAGCTACAGTTCATTGAGGGATCCATGAATGCCAACATGTACTGTGACATACTGAAGCAGAGCATGATCCCTTCCCTTTGGAGACTGGGCCGCAGGCGGTATTCCAGCATGATAGCGACCCCCAAACACCTCCAAGACAACCACTGCCTTGCTAAAGAAGTTAAGGGTAAAGGTGATGGACTGACCAAGCATGTCTCCAGATCTAAACCCTATTGAGCATCTGTGGGACATCCTCAAAGGTGGAGGAGCGCAAGGTCTCTAACATCTACTAGCTCCGTGATGTTGTCATGGAGGAGTGGAAGAGGACTCCAGTGGCAACCTGTGATGCTCTGGTGAACTCCATGCCCAAGAGGGTTTAGGCAGTGCTGGAAAATAATGGTGGCCACACAAAATATTGACACTTCGGGCCTAACTTGGACATTTTAACTTAGGGGTGTACTCACTTTTGTTGCCAGTGGTTTAGACATTTAATGGCTGTGTATTGAGTTATTTTGAGGAGACAGCAACATTTAAACTGGTAAACAAGCTGTACACTAACTACTTTACATTGTAGCAAAGTGTCATTTCTTCAGTGTTGTCAAATAAAAAGATATAATAAAATATTTGCAAAAATGTGTGTGTGTGTGTGTGTGTGTGTATGTATGTGTATGTATAATAGGAAGGAAAATGATAAATGGTTTTCAAATTTTTTTACAAATAAATCTGTGAAAAGTGTTTGCTGCATTTGTTTTCAGCCCCCCTGAGTCAATACTTTGTAGAACCAACTTTCACTGCAATTACAGCTGCAAGTCTTTTTGGGGATGTCTCTACCAGCTTTGCACATCTAGAGAGTGACATTTTTGCATATTCTTCTTTGCAAAATAGCTCAAGCTCTGTCAGATTGGATGGAGAGCGTCTGTGAACAGCAATTTTCAAATCTTGCCACAGATTCTCAATTGAATTTAGGTCTGGACTTTGGGCCATTCTAATACATGAATATGCTTTGATCTAAACCAGTGGTCTCCAAACTGTGGCCTTTTGCTTGCCTTTATTTGGCCCTTGGTGCACTACTCCTCCTCCCACTGTAACGACACTATTCTGCCAACTGACACAAACAATGGGTCACTATTTCTCCCATAATACCAAATGTGGTGATGTTACTTCCACTGATGCCAGGAAAATGTCCATTCCTGCTGGCCACATTCCAACCCCCCTATAGTCTGAAAGTGCAAAAAACTGGCCCTGTGTATAGAAAGTTTGGAGACCCCTGATTAAACCATTCCATTATAGCTCTGGCTGTATTTTGGGTCGTGGTTCTGCTGGAAGGTGAGCCTCCGCCCCAGTCTCAAGTCTTTTGCAGACTCTATGACAGAAAATTTACACTGTTATACAAGCTGTACACTCACTACTTTACATTGTAGCAAAGTGTCATTTCTTCAGTGTTGTCACATGAAAAGATAGAATAAAATATTTACAGAAATGTGAGGGGTGTACTCACTTTTGTGAGATACTGTATGTGTGTGTATATTTTATATATTGTGACAGGAAGTCAGGTAAATCTGTGAGTGGTGTCACAGACAGGAGATACACTTCTGCTTGATTTAGACAATTCACCAATTACTATAGGGTGTCGGCTGCAAAGGCAGCAGGAAGGTGTAAAGAAGTTGAAAACCATTGAGCTATTCAGAATGAGGAAATTAAGGCCTCTATAATTTGTCCAGAGGAAGTCCTATTGATTGCTGCCTCCTGACGCTGTGTGAGTAGAGGAGGACAGTCAGATGTGTGCCTCCCGACGCTGTGTGAGCATGGGAGAAGGGAACCCCTCCTGAAGCGATGTGCGCTGAGGAGGGTAAACAGTGTGAAGACTACTCAAGGTGAGGTCTGGGACTGTTTCTATGTGAAAAGAAATAAATGAACTATTTCTATGTGAAGAGAAAAGGAACATGTTCAATGTGAAGAGAAAATGGACATTTGCTGGGTGAAGAAAAAAAAACATGGACTATTGATAGTCTGCTGTATGATCAGCCAAGTCTGCCCAACAGTAGGTTGGGGACAGACTTCCTTAGGTAGGTTCCTGTGTGTGAGAAGGTAGCCGCCCACAGTGGCAAGGATTTATTTTGTGTTTTATTTTATTTTGGATGTTTTTGACGCTTGCACTTGTGTGAAGAAAATTGCATGAATAAACCAAACTGTTGTTTGCAACCACTTCTCGGCTATCTCCCTGTGTAACGAACCCCCCAAAGGGGTCATCCACACCCGCCACCGAGCTAATCCCCTCACATATGGTGGAGGTATGCATTGGGCAGAAGCAGAGATCCCTGCAAAGAAGTGCATATGTTCTATGAACTTTGTCTGGTGCATGAGATTGCACAATCTATGTGTGCAGGAGAGAAGATCCTGAAAGAGAGAAAAACTACTTGTGTTAAAGAGTGGTCTCAAAATTTTTGATGAACTTTTGTCTGGTGCATGAGACTGCACAAACTGTGTGTGCAGGAAAGGAGATCCTGCAAGAGAGAGAAAAGCTACTTGCTTTAAAGAGACAGTGGTCTCAAATTTTTTGCTGGATTTGAAAAATTTATTGTGGAGTAATTGAAGATGGGGCGGTCAAAACTCCTGAAAGATGCAAAGATAGCTGAAATGAGAGACCGAATTCTATGGATGGAGGGGATGCTACCGCCTGAACGAGCCCCATCCATGCCTGAACAGAGTCTGCTAAAGAGAAAGGTTGTTGTCCCTAGCAACACTGGGGAAAATGCGGATTTTCAGCGGAGCTTTGCAGCTCAACAACAGGCTCACCAAGAGAGCATGGCAGGCTGGAAACAGAGACGCCAGCAGCAAATGGAGGCCCTCAGTTTGGAGGAAACCGAGTATGTGTGTAGGGCTGAGCTGGATGCCTTGCAACGGAAAATGGAAGAAAAGGAACACGCCCTGGAGTTGCTTAGGATGGAGCATAGAAACTTGCAGGCTCAGGTGTTACAGTGGGAAGAATCCACTGCTCTTCTTTTTTCCGAGTTACAAAAACGTAGAGAGACTATAATGGAGAAAGATACCATCCTCATGGAAAAAAAACTGAAATTCAGACTTTGCAGGAGCAAAGTATGGGGGATATGTTGGAGTTGCGTAATCAGCTGACAAAAAGTCTTCAGTCTTTGGAAGCTACAGAAATAGACCTGCAGGATGTGCAGGAACAGAATGTCGCTCTGAAAACGACATTGTCTCTCAGCTACAAGGAGAAAAGTGAGAGAGAGGCTAAATTACTGAGTACTGTGTATGAGCTCACCACTTTGAGCAATGTGGTAGATGAGTTACGTGCGGACTGTGAAAGTTGGAAAGATGAAGCCCAACATGTCCAGCAGCAGCTAAAGAAGAAAGAAGTCTGTGTGGCAGAATTACAGTCTCATTCCCAGAAACTAGCCAATGAGGTGAAGGCTCTTATGCAGGGAAAAGGAGATTCTGAACACAAGAGAAGAGTAGAGGCACAGCTGCAGGAATCGCAAGTCAAGGTGTCAGAAGGTGACTGAGTGTGTGCTAAACTGTCAGAGAAGGCAAACCGACTGCAGGTTGAGTTGGACAATGTCACAAATCAGCTTTCTCAAGCAGACAGCAAATCTAGAGAAATTGCCAAAGATTTCTCTATCTTGGAATCGCAGCTGCAAGACACGCAGGAACTCTTACAGGAAGAGTGATGTCAAAGGCTGAGTTTTAGCACAAAACTCAAACAAATGGAAGATGAGAAAAATGGTGTCCTGGAACAATTAAAAGAGGAGGAGGAAGCAAAGAAAAACCTATCAGAGCAAGTCGCAACACTGCAAGCTCAGATAGCGGATATGAAAAAACGCATGGAAGAAATCGTTGGTTCATTAGAGAGTGTTGAAGATGTGAAAAAGAAGTTTGATCAGATGCTTGGTGAGGAGAAGACTGTGTCTACAAAATATGCAGAAGAACGCGACCGTGCAGAAACGGAGGCGCGTGATAAAGAGAGCAAAGCCCTGATCTTGGCTCGCTCCTTGGAGGAAGCTCTAGAGTGTAAGGTTGAACTAGAAAGAGTTAACAAACGGATGTGTACAGAAATGGAAGATTTGGTCAGCTCCAAGGATGATGTTGGGAAAAGCGTTCAGGAGCTAGAAAAGTCTAAGCGAGCCTTAGAACAGCAAGTAGAAGAAATGAAGATTCAGTTGGAAGAACTTGAAGAGGATCTGTCCCAAAGAGGGGATAGTGTGCCTGATGCAGTTTTTTAAAAGGATCAGTGTTTTGGGGTCTGTCCTGAGTGAGCATCAGAAAGTTGATGACATGTTGTTTGAAGCACCCCTCTGGATTAAACAGTTCCTTCAAAAACTTCAAGCACTGGAAAATGTATCATTAGAACTTCAGCAAACAAAGGAGCTGTGTAAGAAATGTGATGATTTCTCATTTCAGGCTGAAAACCTAGTGGAGAAAACTAAGGCAAGTGATATAAAACTTGGAGAAAAAAGCAAACCCCACCTAGTGGAGAAAACTAAGGCTGTTGGTGAAAACGTGAAGAAAATGAATAAGTGCCTTTCCGGGAATATTTCCAAAATAGAACTGGTGAAAGACAGGTGGCAGAAGTTTGATCGTAATCTTGAGATGCATTCCATGTGGAGTTCAGATAGAGAAAAGGAACTAGGTGACCTTGAGTGGTCAAATAGTTCAGCAGAGATGCAAATCAACCAAAGCAAGGAAATACTAAAGGAGCTACAAGGGAAAAGGTAGTGCAATAGCAGAAAGTGCATTGAAGAAACCTGTAATAGACTGTGTTGGTGCCTTTGACCCATGTGTTGGTGGAAGGAAAGTTGATGATGTCTCTGGAAAAAGGAACGGGGGTCACTTTGAAGAAATGTGTGACCGCCTGTTGTCGCAAATGGAAGGCCTTCTGCACAGCATCTTAGAGCAAGCTAAGCTCAAGAAAGAAGATCATAGTGAAGCAGAGGTTCTCAAAGTTTTGTGGAAATCATTTATTGATTGCAGAGAGAGGCGGCTCAAGAATGTTGAAGACATTAAGACTAGCACAATTGAGTTGCCTATGGATCACGGTCCTCCATGGCGGATAGGACAGACGGTTATGCAGGACAAACTTGAGAAGGAGCGAAATGGCAAAAATGCAGTTGAAGAAGATGTATATGAGATAAGAGACAAACTGTGTGGCATTTATGAGAAATCTGTTAATGAAGATGACAGAAACAGTTTCATCCTGAAGCTTGAAGATACTAAGAGGCTTATCAGTGAGAGTCAAGAGCAGTGCCTGACACGTGTCCCTAGGGTTGAAACAAGAGGGGGGGGGGTATGTGACAGGAAGTCAGGTAAATCTGTGAGTGGTGTCACAGACAGCAGATACACTTCTGCTTGGTTTAGACAATTCACCAATTACTATAGGGTGTCGGCTGCAAAGGCAGCAGGAAGGTGTAAAGAAGTTGAAAACCATTGAGCTATTCAGAATGAGGAAATTAAGGCCTCTATAATTTGTCCAGAGGAAGTCCTATTGATTGCTGCCTCCTGACGCTGTGTGAGTATGGGAGAAGGGAACCCCTCCTGAAGCGATGTGCGCTGAGGAGGGTAAAAAGTGTGAAGACTACTCAAGGTGAGGTCTGGGACTGTTTCTATGTGAAAATAAATAAATGAACTATTTCTATGTGAAGAGAAAAGGGACATGTTCAATGGACATTTGCTGGGTGAAGAGAAAAAAACATGGACTATTGATAGTCTGCTGTATGATCAGCCAAGTCTGCCCAACAGTAGGTTGGGGACAGACTTCCTTAGGTAGGTTCCTGTGTGTGAGAAGGTAGCCGCCCACAGTGGCAAGGATTTATTTTGTGTTTTATTTTATTTTGGATGTTTTTGACGCTTGCACTTGTGTGAAGAACATTGCATGAATAAACCAAACTGTTGTTTGCAACCACTTCTCGGCTATCTCCCTGTGTAAAGAGACCCCCAAAGGGGTCATCCACACCCGCCACCGAGCTAATCCCCTCACTATATATATATATATATATATATATATATATATATATATATATATATATATATATATATATATATATATATATATATATGTGTATGTATGTATGTATGTGTGTGTGTGTGTATATATACATACACACACACACACACACACACACACCTCATAAAATTAGCATATCATCAAAGTACAGTTATTTCAGTAATTCAATTAAAGTGAAACTCATATATTTTATATAGATGCGTTACACACAGAGTGATTTATTTCAAGCATTCATTTCTTTTAATTACAATGAGTATCTCAGAAAATTAGAATATTGCATAAGACCAATAAAAAAAAAAATGAAATACAGAAATGTTGGCTTTCTGAAAAGTATGTCCGTGTACAGTATAGTATGGGGGTCCTTTTGCATCCATTACTGCATCAATGCGGCTGTAACGCTCCTGCGTTTCATGTATGGTGTGGATTTTCAGCTGCAGAAATATTCCACTTCAGTAGTCATGTAAGAGAGATGCTGAGATACCATTCCCAACCTCAATGACTCATCATGTGTGGAAGGTCTTAATTCAGCTAGTAAATACACACTCAACAAGCTGGTTCCTAGAGTGACTTTATGTATGTAGTAACACAGTGATGAAGATTTAAGAGACAGGTTGAGTGGAGGTGGTAGGTGACAGACACTTGAAGGTAAGACAGTAGCAGATGGATGCAGGTAGGTTTAGCAATCATGTATGGTAGCAGATGACAGAGTAGCAGGTGGACATACAAGAGAGATCAACCCAGTGCAGGAATAAGTAGCAGTAGTCTTAAGAGCTAGCAATCTAGATATGCAGATGTGATAAATAGTCTTTACTATGCAGAGCTAGATAGTGTAAGCTTAGTATAAGTTTATAGAGGGTTCCCCTGCGGGGTACTTAGCACTAATAGCAATACAGCCGAAGGTTGGTTCAGGAGGAGCGGATGATCCGGAAGCGGGATGCAGGGATCAGCGCAGCGAGGTTCTGTCAGCGAGGTATGCTTGCAAGCACGAAAGCTTCAAGCTAAGTTAGCATCCAGGTAAGGGTGTTTGAACGAACACATGTGAGTGAGAACCGGCGATTTAAATAGCCATCTAGTCCGGCGCTGAGTGATGACAGCTTCAGTCTTAAAGGTGTATGCGCACCTTTCCAAAAGAGAATGGTGGGGCGCATACACTTGTGAAAAGAGTAATTTAGGGTACCAAAGGTACCGGAACATTACAGCGGCGTGCCATGGAGACGATTTAGTATGTGGCAATGCTGAGGTGTTATGGAAGCCCAGATTTCTTTGATAGCGGCATTCAGCTCATCTGTATTGTTGGGTCTGGTGCCTCTCATCTTCCTCTTGACAATATCCGTCAGATTCTCTGTGAGGTTTAAGGTCACGTGTGTTTGCTGGCCTATCAAGCACAGGGATACTATGACCATTAAACCAAGTATTGGTAATTTTGGCATTGTGGGCAGGTGCCAAGTCCTGCTGGAAAATTAAATCCGCATCTCCATAAAGCTGGTCAGCGGAGGGAAGCATGAAGAGCACCGTGGACCAACACCAGCAGATGACATGACTCCCCAAATTATCAAGGACTGTGGAAAATGTTGCATTTAATTTGGAAATCAAGGTCCCAGAGTCTGGAGGAAGGGTGGAGAGGCACAGAATCCAAGTTGCATGAGGTCCAGCGTGAAGCTTCCACAGTGATGATTTGGAGAGCTGGAAGCTTCACATTCTTTTGTTGATTTTAAAAGAAATAAGAGAACCTGCTTAATACATCTGGGAACCCATTGAAGTAGCATGTCTTGACAAAATTTTTAAGAGCCTTAGAACAAAACTAGTTGACTTTGACTTGAGTTGATAATTTAATTTTCTTATTGATTTTCATAATTTTGTAACAACATTTGAACAAAAAATATATAACTGTATCAGGCCAGCTTTAGCCTGAGTTTTGGGTTTCTCTCATATGATGTGGGAACCAGTGGAATTCTAGTGCGGGTTCCTGCATTGCAGTTCACACTGCCCTCTGCGAATCGCGGCGGGTGTTATTAAAAAAGTTAATGACACCTCCAGATCAGTTCGCAGATCAAAGTGCGAACTGATTCGGACAGGAATCGGATTGCATTAGTGTGAACACCCATTCGATCCGATTCCAGTGCGGGGAAAACAAAGGTTCCTGCATCTTTTTTGTGTGAATCCAATTCGAGTTCAGCCATACAACTGTATTGCTGAATTTGCATTTGCACAGACATTGCATGTGATCTGCACACCAATGCGGTGTGAATCACATGCGATGTCTGACATCGCATATGTGTGCACCCAGGCTTAATTAGCACTAAAACTATGAATGGTAAGTCAGAATTAGTCTTCTGATAACTGAGAGGGATACAATGCACAACAGCTTTTTCAAACCTGGCATCTAAGGAAGGAGGAGAAACTACAATTCACGTCATCTGTCTAGATCTGGGGGTCATTTCTGTAGAGTTCAGTCTTGTAGTGCCTCTTGGGACTTGCTTGTAGTTCCACAATAGCCATAGGTTGCCTTCCCCTGCATGAAGGTATTTGAAGGGTGGTGAGAAGTATCCGAGTGATGACTGCATCCACACATGTTTTCTCTCTTGTTCTGGAAGTGCAGGAGGGGGTGATGAATATTTGGGTGAAGTAACCAAAAAAAGGGGAAACCCAAACGCACAATGTGTTGCTAAAATTCCTAAAGGGGAATTCCAGATTCACCATGTTTAGAAACCAAAGCAGAATGTGCCATGTTGATATTTTTATATGTGTGCTACTAAATAACAGAGTAATTCTAGCTATTCGTTTTTGTTTTATGCAGAGTGAGGCTGTGTTAAAATAGCTGTCAGGTTTGTGTCGCTGCCTATGCCTCTGTTGATTTCTGCAGCGTAGGCCATGGCTTCTCCTTCAGGGCAGCGTAGGCCATGGCTTCCCCTTCAGGGCAGCGTAGGCCGTGGCTTCCCCTTCAGGGCAGCGTAGGCCGTGGCTTCCCCTTCAGGGCAGCGTAGGCCGTGGCTCCCCCTTCAGGGCAGCGTAGGCCGTGGCTTCTCCTTCAGGGCAGCGTAGGCCGTGGCTTCTCCTTCAGGGCAGCGTAGGCCGTGGCTTCTCCTTCAGGGCAGCGTAGGCCGTGGCTTCTCCTTCAGGGCAGCGTAGGCCGTGGCTTCTCCTTCAGGGCAGCGTAGGCCGTGGCTTCTCCTTCAGGGCAGCGTAGGCCGTGGCTTCTCCTTCAGGGCAGCGTAGGCCGTGGCTTCTCCTTCAGGGCAGCGTAGGCCGTGGCTTCTCCTTCAGGGCAGCGTAGGCCGTGGCTTCTCCTTCAGGGCAGCGTAGGCCGTGGCTTCTCCTTCAGGGCAGCGTAGGCCGTGGCTTCTCCTTCAGGGCAGCGTAGGCCGTGGCTTCTCCTTCTGGGCAATGCAGATCATGATTTCTCTTTCAGAGAAAGGTAGAGAATGATTTCTCTTTGAAACCTTAATAATGACACTGTTTGAGTCTGGTCAACTTTTCTCTGCATGTTAATGCCTTGTGTGGCAATGTTGGTATAAGTCCTGAACCTATATGTCAGTCTCCGGCAGCGCCTTGATTGATTATTGGTCTGTGACGGATCAGGCCTTTCAGCTACGCTTCTTCTCTCACGTGTTTGGTTCACACGATTCACCCATCAGCAGGATAATCATGCTGTAAGCAGTGTGTAAGGGGGAGCACTCATTTAGGCTGAGTGATTAAACCTGACAGCCTGAAGCCCACAGGAACTGCCACATTTTTGTTTTAAAGGCCAATAGGCATAAATTACAAGCTTGTTTATGTAAATGCTGTTTTATCAAAATTCATGGAATAATATATATCGGTTTAAGGAAGTTATCTGTACAGAAGATATTTAAACATACATTAAGGGCCATTTCCTCTAAGGATCCTTAATGAAGTCCAAATAGAAGCTGCACTCCTCACAGTATGTGACCTTTGAATAATCAGTGGGTGCTTGAAGTGATTGCTAAGGATAGTGCTGTGCCAAAAGCAGATATGAAGTTCCTGAGCAACCAGCATTCCAAATAAATGTTTCACAATTTTATGGTCAAGTAAGCCATAAGAAGCTGACATTTCGGGGCCTAGCTGGGTCCCTTCCTCAATCTGACATGACAGCAAGCATGAACATAACGCTGTATATAACCAATATGGGTTACACCAGGTTGTATATGTGTGTGTCATGTTCATACTTAGTGTCACAATCTTGCCATGAAGAAAGGGCCTTGTGAGGACCAGAAAGTTTGCCTTTTTTTATGATTTATGTAACACTGTTTTCATATTATAGTCAGTTGGTATGGAAAAGAATCACCCCTTTTTAAAATCAAATTTTTTTGCTTAAGTTCAGTAAAATTTGATGGTAACTGTTTGTGGACTGCAGTCTTTAAGTTATTCCACAGATTTTCAATGGGATTAAGGTCTGGGCTCCGATTATGCAATGCAAGGACATTAACCTTTTTCTCCTTCAACCACTGGGCGGTCATTTTTGCTGTGTGCTTTGGGTCATTGTCATGTTGTAAGGTAAATCTTCCCATTGACAACTTTCTGGCAAGGAGCAGCAGATTTTCCCCAGGATTTTGACAGTAATTTGCCCCATCCATTTTTCTTCTATCTTGACAAGTGCTCCAGTCCCTGTTACGGAGAAACACCCCCTTAACAGGATATTACCACCTCCATGCTTACTGTAGGAATGGTGTTATTTGGAATGTGAGCTGTAATAGATTTCCGCCAGACATAATGTTTGGTGTTGAGGCCAAATAATTAAATTTTAGCCTCATCTGACTTTTTTCCATGTTGCCTCGGAATCTTCAAGGTGCATTTTGGTAAAGCTCAGTTGTGACTGCATGTGGCCTTTCTTGAGGAATGCCTTTTTTCTTGCAACCCTCCCATACAAGCCACATTTGTGGAGAATTTGTGATATTGTTGTTACATGCACACAATGACCACTCTTCCAGCTGCTTCCGAGTTGCTGTAGGCCTCTTGGTAGCCTCTCTGACCAGTTTCCTCCTGGCTCTTTATTCCAGTTTGGAGCGCGGCCCTGATCCAGTAAGGGTCTGTGTTGTACCAAAAACTGTGCTTCTAGGCATTGATAAAGCCTTTGAAAATTTTTGTAACCATCTCCAGACTTGTGCCTGTCCGCAACTTTATCCCGGAGATCTTTTGACAGTGCTTTGCCACCCATAGTTGATTGTTTGCTTCAGTTGCACTACCAGGGTCTGAAATGCTCCAGGAAAGCTCTTTTTTATGCTGAGCTAATCAAAATGACCACAGCTGATCACAGTTGAAAGTGATTCTGTTTTAGGGCTCTTTCACACGGGCGGTCCGATCAGATCCGCCTGTCAGTTTTTTAGGCGGATCTGATCGGATCCTCCATGCAGCTCTATGGGGCAGCGGGTGTCAGCGGAGTTCACCTCCGCTGACACCCGCTGCCATCCGCATCCGATCCTGTGCTGAAATCTGGACGGATGGAAACCCTATTTTTCCATCCGTTCAGTAATCGGAGCGGAGCGGATCTGATGAGAGCGGACAAGCGGTCCGCTCTCCTCAGATCCCCCATAGAGGGCAGCGGGTGCTGAGACACCTCCCTCTCCGCTCTGCAAGCGGAGACGGAGCTGTCATCCGCCAGGCTCAGCGGGGATCGCGGATCGATCCCCGCTGAGCAACACGGATCCGCCTGCGGAGGCGGACCGTGTGAAAGAAGCCTTAATGTTTTTCTGACATGTTGATGTTCTATCTTTCACTTGAATGTTATAAGTTGCACTTGGTAAATACAGCTGGATAAAATAAAAACTGTCTGTCTTCATTTCAAGCTGCAAGTAAATGTGATTATTTTAAAGGGGGTGATTCTTTCCATACCCGCTGTATGTGGAACAAATTTATTTGGAGTGGTGTTTGAAAGGTAATACCCCTTGGTAGGTACGTTTCTGCTGGTCAGCCTCCCTTTAACCTGTAAAGAATTTACAAGCACTCGGAAATAAGACATCAAGATGGGTGAGGTCTTTCAGTCTGTATTTGATAGCATTCTTGTCAGGACAGCTTATATACAGTTCATAAAGATGATGTAACATTCGTTTCCCAGAACAACTAAAAAAATACATATAAAATTTAGGCACAATGGACCTAACATATACATAGTAGGAAACAAATGTATACATAACAGGAAAGCAAACTCAGTAAAGAAACATCTCAGAATAGCAAAATACTGTGTGACCAAAAAATATTCTCACAACTCAGAAACAATGGGAGTTTACATCCCCAACAGCAAAAATGTCTAAGTTACAAAGAGAGAGATTTTCAGTAAAAGTTAAAGCATAACTCCAATCATTCAATTAAGCATGGCTATATAACATTTAAATAAAACATAATTCCAACACTGGTGACTTTGTATCTTCAAACTCTAAAGGTTCATTGCCGACAACGTGCTAGCAACAGGATTTGCTAGGGAAAGTAAATACTCACCTGGTTCCTCTTATTGCTACCTTGCTGGCCGGATAACTAGTGGGCCATGATCTTAATGTTGCAAGTTGTAGAATGAAAACATTGATAAATTGCTTTGAAAAGTAGCATAGATACAGAACTACGTTCCCCCATCAGTTCCTCCTGTTGTCATTACGTTGCTCACCATCCGCTGTAAAGCAATGGGGCCTAAAATTCCTGGCATTGCTGAGAGTTGTAGTTCCTATAAGATAAGGCTCAGGCAGAGCTTTTCCGACTTTCATGTAGATGTTGTTTCTGTATAAATCTGGAAACTGCACCAAAGCAATACTAGGGTTATTGCTCAAGGCAACCAGTATCAGTGACCTGGGAAACCAAAACAGAATCTCATTGGCATGAAAACATTCCGTGTTTAATAATCTGCCCATTGATATTGTAAAGCCAAAAAAGGTTTTATTTTTTTTTTAGCCTTCATGCATTCTCTCCACTAAAGTGGTTCCAAGGCCTAAACATTTTTTACCTTAAAGTGTTACTAAACCCACAACAGTAAAATCAGTCTGTATATGCAGTAAAGCGTACTTGTATACTCACTGAGTATCCTAAGGGGTTAATCCTCTGCATTGTGTAAAAAAAAGCTTTTTTGATTGTCTTCTGATCCTCTCCTTCTTTTACTGTCCCCAATCCATCTACTGATAGTACAGAGCCTCTTGGAGGCTGTCTGCACATGCTCAGTTTAATGTGTATTGTATTTTTTTGTGGGGAGGGTGCATGTGATCAGCACATCACGGGGCCAATCAGCACCGTACAGACAGAGGTTCAGGGGTCATGCAGCCTCTTTGGGCAGAGGAGAGCGAAAACTCCTCCTACAAGCTTTAACCAGTGCTTGGCTGGACACTGATAGAAGTCACAAGACTGCTATATACTGCTGATGAGAAAAGGTATTTAGCAGTTTATTTAGTAAAATAATTGTTTCCATGTTCTGTGTACTGTGGGAGACCTGATATAGTGAATGCAGGCTCCTGGGTTTAGTAACACTTTTATTGCAGGGATCCTCAAACTACAGCCCTCCAGCTGTTGCGGAACTACACATCTCATGAGGCATTGGAAAACTCTGACATTCACAGATATGACTGGGCATGATGGGAATTGTAGTTCCTGAACAACTGGAGGGCCATAGTTTGAGGACTACTGCTTTAATGCATTCCTTGCATTAAGGTAAAAAGTTTTAGGCATCGAAATGGGCCCCCCTTATACTTGCATGAGCCCCCATTCAATCCAGTGCTGTGCACATCTACAGCTCTCCTCTCCCCTCACTACCGTGTCTCACTGGCTTTGCTAGGGTTCCAGGAGCCATTGGCTCCAAGTGCTGTCAATCAAAGCCAGTGATGCGGGTGGGGGGGCGAGTCCCACTGTCTTTTCAATGGCAGTGGGGTTCGAGAATGAGTATGCATGAGTGCCCCCAGGGGGCAGTGGACAGAGAGGAGGCGCAAGGAACAAAAGTGGAGGAACCCAAAAGAGGAGGTTCACGGCTACTCTATGCAATTCCATTGGTATGAATGTGACCTTAAATATGAAAAAATAAATAATAAAGGATTCAACATTGTGACATTACAGGAACACGTGCGACAACATTTTTGGTGTAAGGAACCTTCACACAAGCATCAACATTTCCATCACAAAACTGATTAAGAAAAAAAAAAAAAACTGCATGAATACAGAATTCTGTTTATATTATTTTACTTTTTTTTTTTTTATTACATCCAAAAGAAGATGTGTTGAGTTTAGTTTACATGAGCATGCATCTGTTTTACATGAGCGTGCCCATTCATGTCCGCAGGAAAAGGTTTGCGTCCTTTTCCATTTTTCAGACCTAAATGGATGTCATTCATTTATATGTCTGTTCCATTTACATCAGTTTTTAGATGAGAAATATTTTTTATTTTCTCCAGCTATGTTGTTCCTTTGTGACATAACTTATGTCGCCCATGTGAAAGGATCCTGAGTATTTAGAGTTTTTGGACATTTTAACCGCTCAAAACAATGGTTTTGTGCCAGTGCCACATGACTGTAACAGGGCTCGTTTCTATTGTGGCACAAAGTGAATGCATTTCTAATGCTGGCCATACACTAGCCGAAAGATCGTTCGAAAAGCTATCATTTGGTCCGATCGTTCGTTTTTTAATCCAGTTAATGGGCACAGATAGAAAATCGTTTTTAATTTTTCAGGGCCGAAAAAATCAAAGGAACAGTTTTGAAAATCCGCCCACAGAACGATAAACGAACGATAAATTGAAAGGTTAATGTGTTTCTCGGCCGACCTGTTTGCACTAGGTATATGTGACAAACTGAACAAAAAACTGATTCATTTATGTCCATTGAACGATTTATCATTCCAAATTCGGTCATTACATGATGGCACGATCATCTGCTCTCACGGCCGATTTTTCGTTTTCCAAAAATGAGTTTGCCCGATATTTTGGCTAGTGTATGGCCAACTTAAGTATCTGTGTGATTGGACGCTGTATATGTTCTCAAGCTTTGGCGTTAAGGGAGGGGTTCGCAAGAAATGCAACCCGGATGTCTCCTTTTGCCACCTGAGTTTAGTGATCCTATCCTAAACATGGGCACTTCTAACTGAACGTGTGATGGAAAGACATGAAAAGGTAGTGGTAATTGCAGTCAGGGTAAGTGGTAGAGATCTATAAATACCCGATGATAAAGCTCTATTCAGATCTTTGTCTTTCCTGAGAAAGTCAGGTCTGGCCCTGAGTCTTCAGGTCATTGAGGGCACCCATCACATTAAATGACCAATAGTGAACCTTAGAAGGCAAGGACTTCACATGAAAATTGACATTATCTCTACATCTGCTGATCATTTCACTTCCTTTTTGCAGGGAAGGTAGCTGCTGATCATGCAACCTTTCACCATATAGTCAGTTTGTGATGCCAACACCATTTATAAAAGCTTAACCCTGACAGATCAAAAAAAAAAAAAAAAACAGTTACCGCAACCCTCTATCCATTTATCAAATGAATGCATTTTTAATGCAAGCAGTGTAAGTGCATGAATTGGAATTGGTATAAGCTTCTTGCAATCCCTGTACAGCAAAGCTCACACTGGAAGAGGGAGGAGCAGCACAAAGAGCCAGTGAGTTGTGGTACAGTGCAAGGATCCTTCTGACACGAGGAAACAGTGGAGATTAGCTCACCAGTCTGCTGCTTCTCCTAACCTGCTAGGGCTCATTTTATACATGCGACAAGGGTCGCTGCATCTGTGAAAAGCGATCCAAGCTCAGGCCGCTTTTTAGAGGTGTTTGACAGCCACTGAACTGTGGCTAAGAAATATCAAGTTTCCTACTCTCACTGGATGCGACTGGACTGGATAGACAGAAATACAAATCCTTTGGCAGGTAAAACAAATCAGCTATCTGTATTTAATCAGTGTATTTTACCCGTTAAAGTTCATCTTAACCACATGCCGACCGGCAGCAGTACATATACTGCGGCAAGTCAGCTCTGTCCCGCGAAACGGTGTAACTGTGTGTTGTTTATCGGGGCAAGCGCAGGCACCGATTGGCTACAGGGGAGCCAATCAGCAGGTCTGGCGCCCGCAATCGCTCCCTGTGGAGACAGAACGGCAGTCTGCCAATGTAAACACGGCAGACCACTGTTCTGTCAGTAATGAATACAGGGATCCTGTGTTCCTCCTATTTAGAAACACGGGTTTCTGTGTTCATTAAGCAAGCCTATCCCCCACATAGTTAGAAAGCACCCACTAGGGACACATTTAACCCTTTGATCGCCCCTGGTGTTAATCCGTTTCCTGCCAGTGTCATTATTACAGTAACTGCATATTTTTAGCACTGATTACTGTAGTAATGTCACTGGTCCCCCCAAAAGTGTCAAAAATGTAAGTTGGGTGTCCGATCTGTCCGCCGCGATGTCGCAGTCCCGCTAAAAATCGCTGATCGCCGCCATTACTAGTAAAAAAATAAATAAATAAAAATGACATAAACCTTTCACCTAGTTTGTAGATGGGATACATTTTGTGCAATTGCAAACCAATCAATATACACCTATTGGGATTTTTTTTTTTTTACAAAAAATATGTAGCAGAATACATATTGGCCTAAAATGATGAAAACAAATTTGATTTTTAGTTTTTTTTTTTTTTTTTTTATTGTGAATGTTTTAAAAAAAAAAAAAAAAAAAAAAAAAATATATATATATATATATATATATATATATATATATATATATATATATATATATATATATATATATATATATATATATATATATATATATATATATATATATATAAAATTATTTATTTTTTTTTTTTTTAAAGAATTGTCGCTATTTCTTTGTTTTATAGCACAAAAAATAAATATCGCAGAGGTAATCGAATACCACCAAAAGAAAGCTCTATTTGTGGAAAGGACATCAATTTTATTTGGGTACAGCGTCGCACGACCGCGTAATTGTCAGTTAAAATAACACTGTGCCGTATCGCAAAAAATGGCCTGGTCATTAGGAAGGACAACCTTCCGGTCCAGAAGTAGTTAAGGCTCAGTTCACATTGGTGCCATGCGGGAACCCTGCAAATCCACTGCGGGTTACTACATCGCACCTGATTGGCAGGCAGTTCAGACTGTCAGATGCAAACTGCTGGGGGTGTCAATACAAAGTTAATAATATCCCCAGATCAGTTTGCATATCGCAGTGTGAACTGTTAATTCGGACAGGAATCAGATTGCATAGGTGTAAACACCCATGCGATACAATTCTGGTGCGGACCTAAATAAGGATCCTACACGAGTTTGTTCGGAATGCGATGCAAATTCAGCCATACAATCTGTATGGCTGAATTTTCATCGCACAGACATCACAAGTGATTTTCCCAGCAGTGCGGTGCGACTCACATGCAATGTCTGACATCGCTACAGTGTGAACCGACCCCTAAACTATACATTTGTATGCAGATGAAGCTCGTGTAGGTGCACAGCTCTGTTTTGATACTGGCCTCCTGTAATCCTTTGTATTTCAACACTGTATTTAGATACCTGCCTGGATGAAAAGCTAAAGCAAAGCAGCAGCTTGGATGGCTGTGCCAAGGGAAGGGGTTAAAGTTCCTCTGGCAGTGGACTGAGCCGTGCCCACCAGAAAAATAACATCTTGGCTACAGTTTTACTAAAATATGCAGAACTGGAATTCAAGGGGCATTCAGCGTTAATTGGAAGATGGATTCCTGCTTTAACTTGTCCCGGTCTGCTGTGTGAATAGGGGGCCTAATGTACTCAGATTGTAAAATGATGATAGGAAGAGGTGCAGGAGGCTGCTGAGGGTGTAGGAATGCAATGCTATTTTTCTCCTTTTTATATGGACCTTTAGGCCAGCTATACACAGTTCAAATCAGCAGGAACTGCCCGAGATTCGAACTGTTAATGGGCAGGCTGAATGTACCAAGTTGATCGATCGATTTGGGTACAACCAGCCTGCTGAATTTTTATGCGATTATCACTAGCAATAATCATGATTTTCTGGCTTCGCCCACCCCCACCTTGCCGGGAGAACACAATGGCTTGGCAGGATGGATTCCCCCCGTCAGTACTGTCTGTGTTGATGGGGGCATCGTGCAAATGTTTGCCTTAGGCGAGCCAAAGACAGAGCAAATTTCTTTCCTGCAACCACGGGTTGCCATTGTGTTCTCCTGGTGGAGGGGAGGGAAATCATCTCCTCCGGAAGAACACAGTGATAATTGCTAGCGGAAATAATAGCTGCTATTGATAATCACATGTAAAATTCAGCAGGCTGGCTGTACCCAAGTTGATCAATTCAAATTTCAACCGATTTTCCGTGGAACGATCCATGGCTGGCTTTGCACTTGACCTGCATTTTACCACACTGGAGATGAATGCTGGTCACTGCTGGGACACGCAGAAAACAATTGTTTTCTATGTGTCCTGTTCACACTGCACTGCAGTCCAGAGCTGAGGTGCAGCGATCTGTAATAACATGCGGACATGATGCATTTTATTGCAATGTATAGGAGGGCATTGCATGTCACTGTACAGCAGTTCAATGCGCCCCACACTACTACGCAGTGACAGAAATGAAGTGTCACTTTGTGCACATTAAATATGACCCAAGAAAAGGAAAGACCTGTGTGATGAGCTGAAACGCATGTCACAGCACCCCCTTTCACCGGCCCACTGCAATGTAGAGCCCCCTGCGTACTAAAACACTGCGCTTCATTGTGCAGGCAGTGCAAGCTGGGCCTTAAGGTGCTTTAGTCATTAGGGTAACCGGTTTGTATTATTGCCATTTCCACATTGGCTGTATATGGCCTCCTATTGTTCCCCTACTACTCTGGTTGCTAGGAGCAAAGAGACAAGCACTGTGAAAGGCTGGCCATACACCACGCAAATTTGGCCAAAATGGCTGATATTTGGTTGGCTCCACCTGCTCAATGAATGTTGATAAAAAAAAAATCAAAGGACTTTGGGGGAATTGCCAGCCAACAGTCCAGTTCTGATACAGAAACTGTTCAGGTATTCAGATAGTCGCATGTGCTGTGGCTGTCTAAATACAACAGCCACCAGGGGAGAGTTTATGTTTAGCCTAAAGCCGGCCATACGCTGTTCGATTTGAGATTCGAACCAATAATGGGCAGGCTGAAAGTTAATTGCTCAATCAACTTGGGTACAACCAGCCTACTAGAATTGCTTGCGATTTATCTCTAGTGGCTGCTAGTGATCACTGTCTTCTCCCGGTGTTCCGTGAAAAAACCCTACCCGTGAAAATTCCCTACCCTCGTCACTTCCTGTGTACATACGTCATGGAACAGCTGAGCCGCTTCCCACTGCGCATGCTCACAGCTCCGGAGGGTAGGGAATTTTCACGTGGAAGTATTTTCTAACGTTACACCGCATCAGCTGTTGCCGCGGGTACATTAAATCATCTCCGCTGCAACATTAAATCATCTCCGCTCCAATCCCTGTGACTTCCCTGATCTCGGCTCCTAAATGTAAAAGCGGCGGCGGGTCTATTAAAATATAACTCACGGAGCCGAGATCTCCGTGAGTTATATTTTCATACACCCGCCGCTTTTACATTTAGGAGCCGAGATCAGGGAAGTCAGAGGGGTTGGAGCGGAGAGGCTTTAATGTTGCAGCGGTGATGATTTAATGTACCCGCGGCAACAGCTGATGCGGTGTAACGTTAGAAAATACTTCCCCGTGAAAATTCCCTACCCTCCGGAGCTGTGAGCATGCGCAGTGGGAAGCGGCTCAGCTGTTCCATGACGTATGTGCACAGGAAGTGACGAGGGTAGGGAATTTTCACGAGGTAGGGTTTTTTATCGTTACACCGGCAGCGTCCGCTTCCCCTGGCTGCTCCCGCCCCCCTGCCGAGAGAAGACAATGGCACGGCAGGAGTGATTCCCCCATCAACCCGTGGTTGCAGGAAGGAAATTTGCTCCATGTATGGCCGGCATAAGCAACTAGGAGCACACAACTAAAGACTGTCTCCCATCCTCATGTGACAACGCCAGTGCTGTCTGCATATGTAAGGAAAGGGTATGAATTTGTGACCCCTCTATTATCTGGAGCACCAGACCTTTTTCTGTGTACTGCCGGTGAGCTCAATGTGAGGGCCAACCTTTTACTTTTACTGTTCGGCTTAGAAAGACAATAGGTTCACTTTATCAGAACAATCCACTCATTGCCAAGTGATATCAGAAGGAAACGAAATTGATGCATCTTTCAGAAAATAATGGAATTTTATTAGGTCAATGTAATACTTTGAAAATACATAACATATGCTCATGTTACCTTTTGTCTTGGCATCAGTTTTTATCACAGTATATAGAAATTGGCGGCCGGCCAGGAAATGGGTTAAGCAAGGTGTGCCGTTGTGGGAAATGGGTCATGCACATTCAGTAAATGTATGACATAATAAATATAAACTTAACACTATTTTGCAGCAGATTCATCAATCTTAGCTGTTTTAATGGCATTGCACATAGTATATAGTTCCTTTTTACACATGGCTCTTTTCAGTGTGATGCTGGATGACTATAAGCCCTGGTTCAAATTTAAAAGAAGTTGTAATGGCAGAAGGTTTTTTTTTTTATCTTAATGCATTCTATGCATCAAGATAAAAACCTTCTGTGTGTAGCCGCCTCCCCAGCACCCCTAATACTTAAGCCCCGTCTCTGTCCAGCAATGTCCACGGGTCCCTCGGCCATCCGGGACTCTCCCTCCTGATTGGCTGAAACACAGCCGTGGTGCCTTTTGGCTCCCACGGCTGTCAATCAACGTCAGTTTGCCAATCAGGAGAGAGAGGGGGCGGTGTCTGAAAGGACACACAGAGCTGCAGCTTGGCTCGGGTGCCCCCCATAGCAAGCTGCTAGCAGGAGGAAGTGGCTAGGAGCAGTGAAGAGGGATCCGGGCTGCTCTGTGCAAAATCACAGCACAGAGCAGGTAAGTATAACATGTTTGTTATTTAAAAAAAGAAAAGAAAACAAGACTTTACAATCACTTTAACCTCCCTGGCGGTATGATTCTTTTGGATTTTAGGTGCTGAAAGCGTTACCATTATTTTAGGTGCTGAAAGCATGTAATTCTTGTGAATGAGCAGCCCAAACCAACTGTATACATTTATTATACATATTATATATATATATATATATATATATATATATATATATATATAATATGTGTATACATATATTATGTATACATATATATATATATATATATATATATATATATATATATATATATATATATATATATATATATATAATGTATACAGTTGGTTTGGGCTGCTCATTCACAAGAATTATGTGTGTGTGTATATATATATATATATATATATATATATATATATATATATATATATATGTGTATATATGTATATATACTGTGTGTGTATATATATATATATATATATATATATATATATATATATATATGTATATATATATATTTACATAAAAAGTACAGTAAAACTGCAGGAAAGGGCACTGGGGGGTAATGTAATGTGATTTTATTTTATTTTGAACGATATCAGTGTGTTTGGTGCATTTTACATTCGAATTTGCCGCCGGTTCCACCCCCCGGCGGACGTCACATCGCCGGAGACGGAAGCCGGGGCTCGCAGACGATTGGGAGGAAGCTCCGCCGCCGCACACGGCTCGCAGTCTTCGCTGGATCCCGGAGAAAAGGTAAGTAAAACCTCCTCCAGCATCCAGCGATCTTCTTAGCGCTACCCCGAGTGTGACTCGGGGTTACCGCTTTTGGCACTAAAATCTAACCCCGAGTCACACTCGGGAATACCGCTAGGAAGGTTAAGCTTTAATAGCTTTAGATATACAGTGGAGAAAATATTTATTTGATCCCCTGCAGATTTTGTAAGCTTTGCCCACTTGCAAAGAAATGAAGGGTCTATAATTTTTATCATAGGTGTATTTTAAATGAAAGAGTCAGAATATCAACAATCCAGAAAAAAAAACACAATACAAATGCTATAAATTGAGTTGCAGTTCAGTAAGTAAAATAAGTATTTGATCCCCAAGCAAAACATGACTTGGTACTTGGTGGAGAAACCCTTGTTGGCAAGCACAGAGGTAGGACGTTTCTTGTACTTGGTGAAAAGGTTTCCACACATCTCAGGAGGGATTTTGGTCCACTCTTCTTTACAGATCTTCTCTAAATCCTTAAGGTTTCTTGGCTGTCGCTTTGCAACTCAAAGTTTCAGCTTCCTCCATAAATTCCCTATAGGATTACGGTCTGGAGACTGGCTAGGCCACTCCAAGGCCTTAAAGGGAAACTCCAGTCAAAAATTAAATTTTTCCTATTACTAGTATGTTAAATATCTTTATCTTTGATATTATTCATTTTCTGGCTAGCTGCTTGTGTAGCTTAGAAAGTCTTATCTAACATGGACAATCAGCTTCTTCCTGTTCTTCAACGACAATGCTATCTGCCTTTTTATCTGAATTTGTTAAGCTGTCTTTTACTTCCTGAAAAGGTTGTCGGTCTTTCTTAAACAGATATGCCTAGACCTGTCCAGCCCCACCCCCATTCCTCCCATCCTTCACAGAACATGATCTCCTGTCTTCATAGCCTCATTTAGGCTAGCAGCTTCTCCTGATAGAGAGAGGGGGTCACGTATATATATGAAAGAAATAGGGAACAAAGGAACATTTTTGAAAGTTTAGAAGGATACAGATCAATTTCTATATATTCTTACATGTGAGTAATGAGCTTTAGGCTCAGTTTCCACTAGTAAGACTTGTCATGTGACTTTGGACACATTAGGTCGCATGACAAGTCACAGCCCATTGATTTCAGTGGCACCTGTTCCCATCTATGCCCCTTTGAAAATCAGCGACTTTGAAAAGGTGCCTGCACTACCTTGGTGTGACTTTGATCCAGAGAGTGTAAAGTTGGATCAAAGCTGCACTTAGTCGCACTCTAAATCACACAACGCAAGAATCACACTAGTGGAAACATAGCCACTAGGCTAGAGTGCGACTTTGGAGTGCGAGTTTGAGCGCTGCTTTGATCCAACTTTACACACTCTGAATCAAAGTTGCATCAAAATAGTGCAGGTACCTTTTCAAAGTCACATATATGGTAACAGGTGCCATTGAAATCGATGGGCTGTGACTTTTCATGCGACCTTGTGTGTCCAATGTCGCATGACAAGTCGCACTAGTGGAAATTAAGCTTTAGTCTATGTTTCCACTATTGCGATTTAGAGTGCGACTTTGATGCAACTTTAGATCCAACGTTCCACTCTCTGGATCAAAGTTGCATCAAAAGATGCATCCAAGTTGTGCAGGTACCTTTTTAGGGTCGCTGGTTTTCAAAGTCTTATAGGTGGGAATGGGTGTCATTGATTGATCGCACTAGTGGAAATGTAGGCTTGGTGTGGTTGCCTGTACAATGATCATTATAGACTGTGAGCGGAGACCCCCGAGCACTTCAAGCTACACTGACAGTCCCCCATTCCCCCCACATTCAGCTTCCTTCTCCTGTGGCCTTCCCTGGAAGTGATGTCACTAGCTTTCAGTAACCACACCCACTTGCTTCTCTTGGACTCAGCAGGAAAAGGAACTTAAGTCATGTGACTGCACTGAAAACTGCAGAATTCAGGTAGAAAAACTGGGATTTTTTCATTTTGACACTTAACCACTTAAGCCCCGGAAGATTTTACCCCCATTCCGACCAGGGGGTATTTTGCGATTCGGCACTGCGTGACTTTAACGGACAATTGCGCGGTCGTGCGACGCTGTACCTAAACGAATTTGGCGTCCTTTTTTTCCCACAAACGGAGCTTTCTTTTGGTGGTATTTGATCACCTGTGCGATTTTTTTGATCACACGCTATAAACAAAAAAAGAGCGTCAATTTTGCAAAAATAACAATATTTTTCACATTTTTTTATATGAAATTCCCCCCAAAAAAAAATGTAAAAATCAAAATTTTTTAACATTTTCGGCCAATTTGTT
Organism: Pelophylax lessonae; assembly: GCF_965119305.1. Classification (NCBI taxonomy): domain Eukaryota; kingdom Metazoa; phylum Chordata; class Amphibia; order Anura; family Ranidae; genus Pelophylax; species Pelophylax lessonae. The sequence goes on along the minus strand of NC_138770.1, from coordinate 187,109,528 downwards.
TTATGCGACCTATATTTGGTAAAAATCGCAAAAAGCGTATTTTGATTGGTTTGCGCAAAAGTTATCGCGTTTACTAACAAAGGGAAAGATTTTTGTCATTTTTGTTGTTTTTTTTTTTTAACTCGTAATGGCGGCGATCTGCGATTTTTTTTTTTTTTTTTTTTTTTTTTTTTTTGCGGTACTGCGACATTGCGGCGGACAGATCGGACCCTTGACTGACATTTTTGACACTTTTGGGGTTACCAGTGACATTTCTACAGTAATCAGTGCTATATATATGCACTGTTACTGTAAAAATACACTGGTAGTGAAGGGGTTAACTTTATTTGGGAGGGAGGGGCTGTGTGTGTCCCTAGGGGCATGCTTTCTACTGTGATTGGCTGTGGCTTCAGCTGTAAGGACACTGATCAACGGATCTACATAGTAGATCCATGTGATCAGTGTCTTTGCAGTTTACACAAGCTGCCTGACATTCTCCCTCTCCCCCGCCGATCGCCGAGAGGCCGGCGGACATCGGGTCCGCTGGTCACACGCGCGGGGGGGTCCGTGACCACGCGGGAGCGGGAGCGCGCCTCCGGGGGCGCGCGCTCGCTCCCTAGACCCTCACAAGCAAGCAACGTAGCCCTACGTTAGTTTGCCTGTGAGGGGCTGACCGCCGACGTAGATAGTCGTGCGGCGGTCGGCAAGTGGTTAAGCATGAACTCCGCTCACATTAATGTTTGCAGGTGAGAGTTTAGGGTATTAGGCTGGACCTCCGCTTTAATGTGCTTCTAGTGCCACTCCTTTGTTTCCTTGGCGGTATGTTTGGGGTCATTGTCATGCTGAAAGACCCATCTTCAGTGTTCTGGCTGAGGGAAAAAGGTTCTCATCCAAGATTTTACAATACATGACCCCCATCCATTGGCCCTTAAATGCAGCAAATCAACCTGTACCTTTTGCAGAGAAACAGCCCCAAAGCATAATGTTTCCACCTCCGTACTTAACTAGAGATTGTATTCTTAAGGTCATAGTCCAGGATTTTTCTTCCTCAAAACACAGCGTGTCAAGTTAATGCCAAAGAGCTCAATTTTAGTCTCATGTGACCCCAGCACTTTCTCCCAATCCTTTTCTGAATCCTTTAGATGTTCATTGGCAAACTTCAGATGGCCTGTGTCAAAGGGGGACCTTGCGGGCGCTGCAAGATTTCAATCCATGGCAGCGTATTGTGTTACCAATGGTTTGTTTGGTGACTGTGGTCCCAATTGCCTTGAGATCATTCACAAGCTCCTCCTGTGTAGTTCTGGTCTGCGTCCCTCACCTTTCTCATGATCCTTCTTACCATGATCAATACCCAATCTTGCATGGTTTTCCAGACCGAGGGAGATTGATGATTATTTTGAATTTCTTCAATTTGCACTTAAACACTCCAACAGTTGTCTTCTCACCAAGCTTCTTGTTGATGGTCTTGTAGCCCATTCCAGCCTTGTACAGGTCTACAATCTTGTCTCTGACGTCCTTTGACAGCTTTTTGGGCTTGTCCATGATAGTGAGGTTTGAATGGAAGAAAGATTCTGTGGACAGGTGTCTTTTATACACATAACATGTCGTCAAGAGCACCTTCTTAAAATAACAGGACTAATCTGTGTACCACATGAGTACATACTGTAGCCAGTCTGTGAGAGCCAGAATTGTTGTTGGTTGGTAGTGGATCAAATACTTTATTTTACTCACTGAACTGCAAATCTATTTTTTAACATTTGTATCATGTGTTTTTTCTGAATTTTTGTTTGATATTCTGTCTCTATCATTTAAAATACACCTATGAAAAAAAATTATAGACCTTTCATTTCTTTGTGAGTGGGCAAACTTACAAAATCTGCAGGGGATCAAATAATTATTTTTCCCACTGTATAAAGGTAGTTCTTTGGATGACCTAGGGCTAGGATTACAAATCCAATACATTGCATCATAGCTAGTAAATGTTTTAGAACTGAAGAAGTGGCTTGGTCAAGATGCAAAATGTCATTACAGAACAAGTCTAGTTGAATGTCACTGACTATAATAAGTAAGTAATAAGCAAGGTACATCTATAGCCAAAACCTTGGGTTATAACTTTTTGCTATGTTGTCTATCCACGTTTGGGGGAGATTTTTCTTCCACTTTCTATCTTGAAAATGCAACAATAGATGGGAAGTCTCTTAAAAATGAGTGAAATTGCCATCTTAGAGAGTTGTCACTGGAACAGGGGTCCTCAAGGCAATGGTTCCCCTTTCCTCCTATTCTGATGACAACATTATCTGTCCCAGTGACATTAGTCATAAGGACAAATATTTTCCCAGTGGACACACACACACACACACACAGCAATAAAAACCTTACATAGAATCCAATTCTTCCCCACTCTACCCAAAATTTTAAAGATGGCTATACATACGCTTAAAATACCAAAAAAGTGATGTCGACGTCAAAGGATTAGGCAATTCATTGCCTCAAGGACCAGCTTGTCAAGCTTCATTCCTTGCATTGTTACTGTCTGGATGGTGGAGATGGCCGTCTTGGTAGAGAAACGGGTCTTTGCTCTCTCATGGTAGATCTGTCCAGCTGATAACTTGTAAGGTAATGATCAAAAAGCAGCAAGAGAGGTGAAGGTAAGTAAGCTCAGATCCACAAAATAAATAAAGGAAAAGCATGGAGTTGATCACCTTGTATGTCCTCCGATAACAGTTTCCTCTCCAGCAAGAAGAACAACAAACAGTTGAGCTGTGACAAAATCTCTCCACAAAACTCATGAGGCTATCAGTCAGAAGCATTATTTAAAAACATTACCATTTGAAAGGGTCTGTATTGTAAGTTTGTAGTATTTAAACATCCAAATTTATTACATTTTAAAATTATACAGTTTTGTCCCAGGAGTGCCGATTTTGAATTTTAGGATTCTGAGACCAGCTGAGTACAAGGAAATACCATGTTGAGACGTTGGGTGGATGGAGAGATGAAGGGGGAGGCACAGTTCTGTGTAACTTGGCTCTGTGCTAGAATCGAGTTGACTGGACGTAAGAGGTTTGTATGGAAAAGTAAGCTTGTGTAATTAGCTGCCAGTGAGGACCGAGTTGAGACAAGAACTCTTCTTCCATACTGTAATTATGACCTCTGGCAGGACAGATGTAGAATTGCACTTTATTAGCTGTAGAGCCAGCCATAGGGTGCCGCCTTCTGCCATAATGTAGCGTTTTAATTTTCCAATTTCATTTACTGTAAGCAGGAGTAATGTTTTTTTAATGTATAAAGGACTTTTTCATATGACTTACACCTTTTCAAAACCAGACTGAAGACAAGGAGTCAAATCAGTAATATAGAACCATAAGTATAATAACAGTTGATCATTTCCTATTTTATGGAGTTACCCCAGTTACCCCGATCTTCTTTTGTCATCTCTTCCATATTTTAAAGCTTTGTTGAAGCATACAGCTTCATAGGCACCAAAGCGATATGGTGATACCACCTTTCTCCTGCGCTTAGAATCCAAACTCCCTGACCACACTTCTCACAGGACTCACATATGGCATCTCGGATGGCTAGCGTCTTGCTGCCCTAAAAGGACTGGGGTAGTAGCTTCATAGGCACCCCTGAACAAATTCCACATTTATGTAGCTTTGATAGGAGATTATTTATTTATTTATATATATATATATATATATATATATATATATATATATATATATATATATATAATTTCAGTTCTCAGCATGAATGAGTACAACCCAAAAGATTTGTCAGAAAACCTTTACTTTCCTTTTAAGAATCAACATTTTTCATGGGACACTATACTACAAAATTCTCCCACAAATTCGAACCATGGGTTGCAACCAACATTTGTCAATTTGCACACACAAAAATTGTGTTCCCGTGACACAATACGGCGTACATTGCATAGGAATGGCATGCATGGGTGTCATCCATGAAGGAAGCCTTTCCTAAAGCCCATGCACAAAAAAGCCCACCCAGAATTTGCCAGGGCCCATGCTGAAAAAGAAGATGACTACTGGGACTCTGTACTCGGGAGAGATGAGACCAAGATAAATGTTTTTGCAACTGATGGCTTCAAAACTGTATGGTGTCGCAAAGGTGAGGAGTACAAAGAAAAATGCATGGTGCCTACAAAGAAACATGGTGGTGGCAGTGTCCTTCTGTGAAGCTGCATGAGTGCTGCTGGTGTCAGGGAACTGCATTTCAATGATGGTATTATGAATTCACAGATGTACTGCTCTATATTGAATGAGAAGATGCTACCATCACTCCGTGCCCTTGGTCGCCGTGCACTTTTCCAACATGACAATGATCCAAAAGACACATCTAAGGCCACTGTTTTTTTACTGAAGAAGAACACGGTGAAAGTGATTAAGTAGCCAAATACTGTATGTCTCCTGATCTGAACCCAATCGAACACCTATGGCGAATTTTGAAGAGACAAGTTGAGCATCCATCCAGGTTTCTGAAAGAGGTCGTACTTGAAGAATGGAAAAAGTTAGATGTTGCAATATGTTGCCATCTTGTTAATTCAACACCTAGAAGACTTGGTGCTTACAAATCATGAAGGTCATACAATTAATTCTAGATGTAGATGTTATTGTTGTGGGGTGTATTCGTTTTTGCATCAACTAATTTCAGTAAAACTGAAGATTTTGTAATCCAAGTCCTTTTTATTAACCTTACTTTCATGTAATGAGCTAAACAAATGTTCTGTTAAACTCAATTGTCAAATTTTGGAAATTGTTATTGTGTTCAATACGATATTAAATCTTTCTTTTTAAAAGGGGCATACTCATTTATGCTGAGCACTGTGTGTGTATATACATAACAGTATCTCACAAAAGTGAGCACACCCCTCACATTTTTGTAAATATTTTATTATATATTTTTATTTGATAACACTGAATAAATTACACTTTGCTACAATGTAAAGTAGTAAGTGTACAGCTTGTATAACCGTGTAAATTTGATGTCCCCTCAAAATAACTCAACACACAGCCATGATTTGTCTAAACTGCTGGCAACAAAAGTGAGTACACCCCTAAGTGAAAATTTCCAAATTGGGCCCAAAGTATCAATATTTTGTTTGGCTACCATTATTTTCCAGCACTGCCTTAACCCTCTTGGGCATGGAATTCACTAGAGCTTCACAGGTTGCCACTGGAGTCCTCTTCCACTCCTACATGACAACATCATGGAGCTGGTGAATGTTAGAAACCTTGCGCACCTCCACCTACCGTTTTGAGGATGCCCCACAGATGCTCAATAGGGCTTAGGTAAGGAGACATGCTTGGCCAGTCCATTATCTTTACCATCAGCTTCTTGACTTCCCACCCCTTCAACCTCTGCAGCAATGCTGGCAGTACTTGTACTGTTTCCCATAGACAACCTCTGTATATGACGCTGAGCACATGCACTTAACTCCTTTGGTCAACCATGGCGAGGCCTGTTCTGTGTGAAATCTGTACTGTTAAACCACTGTATGGTCTTGGCCATTTTGCTGCAGCTTAGTTTCAGGGTCTTGGCAATCTTTTTATAGCCTAGGCTATCTTTATTTAGAGCAGGCATGTCCAACCTGCGGCCCGGAACCGCAGGCAATGCTGCCCACTGCCCCCTGACAATTTTTTTTTGCTGGGAAAGAAGGAAATCGGGTCGGGGGCACGGTCACAGCAGCTTCCAACTGGAGGGGAGGGGGGGGGGGGGGAGGGGAGCATGTTCAGTGATTCTGACTCCTACCACCATGACCACTTCAAATCACTGAAGTGGTCATGGTGGTTAGAGTGTTCCTTTATTATCTCTCAGAAGAAGTAAACCTCTGTATACTGATTCCATTTCATTTCATCATCCTCTAGTTGTGTTAAATTAGTGCAGGGGCGTGGCGGCGCAGGAAGGGCGCGGTAGGCATTTTATTACTTATATACCTTAACTATAGTATATATTTTATATGCGTCCCGAGAAAATTTCTCTACACTCAATGTGGCACAGAGAAGCCAAAAGGTTAGACACCCATGATTTAGAGCAACCATTCTTTTTTTCAGAAACTTGGAGAGTTCTTTGCCATGAGGTGCCATGTTGAACTTCCAGTGACCAGTATGAGAGAGTGAGAGCGATAACAACATGGGGGGGATGGCTAACTGGGCCAACAAGTGTACTCCCTTTTGTGACCTACTATGTGTGTGTATAGTATCTCACAACAGTGAATACACCCCTTACATTTTTGTAAATGTTTTATTATACCTTTTCATGTGACAACACTGAAGAAATGACACTTTGCTACAATGTAAAGTAGTGAGGGTACAGCTTGTATAACAGTGTAAATTTGCGGTCCCCTCAAAATAACTCAACACACAGCCATTAATGTCTAAACCGCTGGCAACAAAAAGTGAGTACACCCCTAAGTGAAAATGTCCAAATTGGGCCCAAAGTGTCAATATTTTGTGTGGCCACCATTATTTTTTCAGCACTGCCTTAACCCTCTTGGGCATGAAGTTCACCAGAGCTTCACAGGTTGCCACTGGAGTCCGCTTCCTCCATCTTCCATTTGAGGATGCCCCACAGATGGTCAATAGGGTTTAGGTCTGGAGACATGCTTGGCCAGTCCATCACCTTTACCCTTAACTTCTTTCGCAAGGCAGTGGTTGTCTTGGAGGTGTTTGGGGTCTGTTATGTTGGAATACTGCCCTGCGACCCAGTCTCCGAAGGGAGGGGATCATGCCCTGCTTCAGTATGTCACAGTTTATGTTGGCATTCATGGTTCCCTTAAAAAACTGTACCTCCCCAATGTCAGCAGCACTCATGCAGCCCCAGACCATGACCCTCCCACCACCATGCTTGAATGTAGGGAAGACACACTTATCTCTGTACTCCTCACCTGGTTTTCACCATACACACTTGACACCATCTGAACCAAATAGGTTTATCTCGGTCTCATCAGACCACGGGACGTGGTTCCAGTAATCCATGTCCTTAGTCTGCTTGTCTTCAGCAAACTGCGGGCTTTCTTGTACATCATTTTTAGAAGAGGCTTCCTTCTGGGATGACAGCCATGCAGACCAATTTGATGCAGTGTATGATCTGAGCAATGACAGGCTGACCCCCCCGCCACCCCTTCAACCTCTTCAGCAATGCTGGCAGCACTCATACTTCTATTTCCCAAAGACAACCTGTGGCTATGACGCTGAGCAAGTGCACTCAACTTCTTTGGTTGACCATGGCGTGGCCTGTTCTGATTGGAACCTGGTAAACCAATCTATGGTCTTGGCCACTGTGCTGCAGCTCAGTTTCAGGGTCTTGGCAATCTTCTTATAGCCTTGGCCATCTTTATGTAGAGAAACAATTCTTTTTTTCAGATCCTCAGGGTTCTTTGCCACAAGGTGCCATGTTGAACTTCCAGTGACCAGTAAGAGAGAGTGAGAGTGATAATACGAATGAGTCACATGAAACTGTAGAGGGAATATAGCTAACTGGGCCCAATTTGGACATTTTCACTTAGGGGTGTACTCACTTTTTGTTGCCAGCGGTTTAGACATTAATGGCTGTGTGTTGAGTTATTTTGAGGGGACAGCAAATGTACACTGTTATACAAGCTGTACACTCACTACTTTACATTGTAGCAAAGTGTCATTTCTTCAGTATTGTCACATGAAAAGATATAAAAAAAAATATTTACAAAAATGTGAGGGGTGTACTCACTTTTGTGAGCTACTGTGTGTATATCTATCTATCTATGTGTATCATATATACAGTACAGACCAAAAGTTTGGACACACCTTCTCATTCAAATGTATTTATTTTCATGACTATGAAAATTGTAGAGTCACACTTCAAGAGGTAGTCATCTGAAATGGTCTTCCAACAGTCTTGAAGGAGTTCCCAGAGATGCTTAGCACTTGTTGGCCCTTTTGCCTTCACTCTGCGGTCCAGCTCACCCCAAACCATCTCGATTGGGTTCAGGTCCGGTGTTTGTGGAGGCCAGGTCATCTGGCGCAGCACCCCATCACTCTCCTTCTTGGTCAAATAGCCCTTACACAGCCTGGAGGTGTGTTTGGGGTCATTGTCCTGTTGAAAAATAAATGATGGTCCAACTAAACGCAAACGGGATGGAAAAGCATGCAGATGCAAGATGCTGTGGTAGTCATGCTGGTTCAGTATGCCTTCAATTTTGAATAAATCCCCAACAGTGTCACCAGCAAAGCACCCCCACACCATCACACCTCCTCCTCC